>NC_044992.1:35400747-35700747 GCF_008728515.1 Papio anubis
TTAGTTTTAAATGTCCTGATGAAAACAAGCCAACAACTCATGATGGTACCTGAGTTCCACCCCAGAATGACTTGTTTTGCTAGGGAGGGCCCTAGGCATCATAATTTTTTAAAATTCTGCTTATGATTGTAGCGAAGATGGAGAACCAACAATGTACATGAGCATACCCAGTCTGATGGGGAGAGTTAAAATTATGTTGGCCGGGCATGGTGGCTTACGCCTGTAATCCCAACACTTTGGGAGGCTGAGGTAAGCAGATCACATGAGGTCAGGAGCTCGAGATCAACCTGGCCAACATGGTAAAGCCCCGTCTCTACTAAAATACAAAAAAAGAAATTAGCCAGTCATGGTGGCAGAAGCCTGTAATCCCAGCTACTTAGGAGGCTGAAGCAGGAGAATCACTTGAACTCAGGAGGCGGAGGTTGCCAAAATCATGCCACTGCACTCCAGCCTGGGTGACAAAGAGAGACTCCGTCTCAAAAATAAATAAAATGATGTTAAAAGTGGAAGCATGAGAAATCATGTAGCCCAGCTGTTCCTACTGTCTGCAAAACAGGCCACCAGAGTCTCCAAGTGCTTTTAAGTGGTACAGATTCCTGGACATTGTGAATTTAACACAAGATCAGTGAGCCTTTAATTCCCCAGAGGACCTTAAAGGCCACCAACTTTGGAAACCATTCGGCTAGCCCATCTTATTTTACAAAGGAGGAAACCATCCCTCAGAAAAGTGTCTTTGTTCTCCGGGTCCCAGAGCTGATTAAGAGGAAAGCTGACTCTTAATCAAAGGCTGACCCTTCCAGTCTAGTGTCCATTTCATCCATTTCTAAACAGAAAGTGTCCTGCCGTGTTTAGAAGGTCTTGGACCTTTTAAAGAGGCAGATTTGGAATTCGTGTGCAGTTATTTCAAGAATGTGGGTTTTCTGTTTTGCTTTACAATAAATTAAAAAAGCCTGCCGCCTTCCAGGTGGGGTCTTACCAGGAGTTTGTTGACCTTTAGCAGGTAAACCACCGTCATTTTCAACTGTCTTTATGTAAATAGAGGATCATGGTGCCTTTAAAATACGTTCACAAATTATTTAAGACTCCTCCAAGAGATGGAGTCGAATTGCCCTCCCCTCAAGTGTGGGCTGTACTTAGTAACCGGCTTCTAAGGAACAGAATGTGAAGGAAGTGATGGTGGGTGAATTTTAACGCTAGATCATACAAAGATATTGTAGCTTCCATCTTGCTTTGTCTCATGGATCATTGGCTCTGGGGGAAGCCAGCTGCCATGTCATGAGGATGCTCAGGCAGCCCTATGGAGAGGCCAGTGTAGAAAAGAATTGAGGTTTACTGTCAATATCTCAAACTAACTTGCTGGGATTGTGAATTAGACACCTTACGAGTGGATCTGCCAGCCCTCATCCAGTCTTCAAATGATTGTTAATCTGGCCAATGCCTTGACTACAACTTAATGAGAGCCTTTGAACTAGAATCTCCCAGCTAAGCCATTCCTGATTGATGTTGCAATAATAAATATTTGTTGTTTGAAGCTGCTAAGTTTGGGGATAATTTGTTACACAGCATAGATAACTAACACAGAGATACTTCAAAATGCACCAAAATAGAGCTGCTTAGTTTATAGGTTTGCAACAGGATTCATATGCTAACATTTATAGAACGCTTTCGATTCCAACCAAATGAACTGCATATTAGATACAAAGTAGCGATCACATATTATTAATGTTATCAGATGGTAACACATTTCATGTTCAATTAACTGAAATGCTTTTTCTGCAGCAAGGCTTTGCTCATCTTCTTATCCCCACTGTATACTTATAAAAGGTCACTGTCAAAATATAAAAGTATATATATGATTTAAATGTCTTGACTCAGTTACTAACAACCATGAGCATGTTTTTCAAATAGGAAAAGCAAGATTCATTTCAACTTGGTCTTTTTCACATGAGGCTCTTTGTTTACTTTTTGGTATTGCATTTCACCACCATGCTGGACGCCTCTCTTATTAAAGAGGCTGTTCACTTATCTCTCTCCCACGGTCTCATAAGCCTCACTTTTAAAAACAGTGTGGCAGACTTTGCACCGAAAAAGCAAGTCATGTTTTTACTAGAAAATATTTAGGGAAATGAGTGTTTTTTTTTTTTTCATGAAAATTTCACCAAGTATAAATTATAGGTCTAAAACTAATGGTCCTTTATATCGATTTAAATAAATAGCCTCCTTCCTCAAAAATCATGACTTCTGAGCATGTTCTTAAATTCAACGCTAGTTTATTTTCTTCCAAAAATATGAAATAATCATGTGCATAGAGATCCTAAGTTGGTCTTTCTTCTGGATCTGTATAATACGGGAAAGCCGAGATGGTATCTTTATTTATTTTTTTGAGACAGAGTCTCACTCTGTCTCCCAGCTGGAGTGCAATAGTGCGATCTCGGCTCACTGCAACCTCTGCCTCCTGGGTTCAAGCAATTTTCCTGCCTCAGCCTCTCAAGTAACTGAGATTACAGGCACCTGCCACCATGCCCGGCTAATTTTTGTATTTTTAGTAAAGACAGGGTTTCGTCATGTTGGCCAGGCTGGTCTTGAACTCCTGACCTCAGGTGATCCACCTGCCTCAGCCTTCTAAAGTGCTGAGATTACAGCAATGAGCCATCATGCCTGGCCCCAAGACGGTATCTTTCTAACAGAGTCATAACTGGAGGTATAAAATATCTGGAAAAATAAACCCAAAAAAACATAGAGGATGTGAGGCTGACAGAAAGTGAAATTATATTTTTCTTTTTTGTTGTTGTTTTTGAGACAGGGTCTCCCTCTGTCGCCCAGGCTGCATTGCAGTGGCTCAATCTCAGCTCACTGCAACCTCCACATCCCAGGTTCAAGCAATTTTCCTGCCTCAGCCTCCTGAGTAGCCGGGATTACAGGCATCTGCCACCACAGCCCACCTAATTTTTTGTATTTTTAGTTGAGATAGGGTTTCGTCATATTGGTCGGGCGGGTCTCAAACTCCTGACCTCAGGTAAACCACCTGCCTCGGCCTCCCAAAGTGCTGGAGTTACAGGTGTGAGGCACCTCATCGGCAGAAATTCTATGTTTCAAACAGCCTTTAATGATCTAACAAACAAGTATCTTTATGTATAATTTATTTACGCCTAACATTGTTTGATGTATTATATTTAGAGACATAAAGATCTATTTTATTTAAATGATAGAGAAATTTGTTTTCTTTCATTTTTTTCCCCAAATCGGAGAGGAAAATGCAAAAAGCTCCCAAATGGAGGGAAAGACAAACCTAAAGCATGTTTAGTCAATTTTATTTTTCCATTTTCCCTTTCCATTTTCACGTTGGGCATAGCTGAAATCTAGTATTATGGTTGAAGACTTTTACTCCCTTTCATCCACTCCTTTTTCCTTGTCTCCAACTCAAAATTATCACACCCAAGCAGGGCATAGGGTGCCTGTTAGTCTAGTTGAATAAGAAAGAGCTAGATTCCTAATTAAGAAATATCATTTATTGAATGACCACAACAGAGGACCCTTCTAGGTGTGGTGGGGGCAGGGATCAGAAAGCTGTAATCTTCAGGAGTTGCAAGAGGTGGGCAGTTGCTTGGGGTTGGGAGTGAGGCTGGCTGTAGCCTCTCCATGTGGCAGCTTCCTGCAGGGGACACCCTAGGCCAGTCTGATGAACCCCATCTCCAGTCATGGGCGGTATCTTGTGATGTCAGCGTGGGTATGGTAGGCACAAGAGACAAGCCTCGGAATTAAACAGGAAGTCACCATTCTCATTAAAAATATCCCAGGGCTGCGCTTCCATGTCCCCTAAAGCTGTTTCACCACTGTTTGTCATGCTGTCATCATTATTCTTAAACATGTAGGTAAATATTTTATTAAACATCTTCACTGCTTGGCAGTTAGGGAGCCCTCTGCCTCCTAGACTTGTCTGCCTCCCAGTGCTGCCTGGAGGGGTGGGAGTACAGTGTCCCACTGGAATGCTCCACGGAGTTCGGAGTTGGGAGTCACAGCACAAGAGCACCATTCTGTCAATCCCTTTCCACCTGGAAACCATTTTCTCCTTTGGCCTCTCGAGGTTAATTTTTTTAATCTTCTTTTTAAACCAGTCACCAACTTCGCCTTGATGAAAGGTGTGGAGGCCCCCAGAAGAAAATGATTACACCTTTCAACTCCACCTGGAAACAGTTGACAGAGGGCCACCGTCACCTTCCCTGTCTCCTTTCCACCACCCTTGCAGTTTGCCCCATCTCCACCGTGACCTGCCTTGCCAAACCGAAATCTAAGTATCGCAGCTGCAGATACGCAGGGTCCATGCACCAGGCTTCACACACTCTACAAGTTATGTCTGTGAATTTCCAACATTTCCATCGTCACTTCCACGCCTTGCCTCGGAGTCCCATCTGCTCGCGAATTTGCCAGCAGCAAACACATAGACCCACAAACCACACATGAGCTTGGGCAACATTGGACCTGCTTTTTAATAATTCTTTGCTTTTGGCCATTTACACAGCATAGGAGGCGGTCAAAGCAGCAATCAGTAGCAGAGCTGTAATGTCATCCCATCATATGTTTGGGTTACAAGGAGGCCAACCCGACAAGATCTGTTTTGGGGTGAGAAATGCCAACTTTGGAGGACTATGGGTATGAGCGCCCTCGTCTGGCGAACAGAGGAAACGCCTTCTTGCGCCCCACATTTCAGTTCCCTCTACTGGCCGAGCAAAGAGAAGCTGTGTCTCATGTCACAGCCCCACATGCCAGAGTTCAGGGCCGGGCTATCAGATTCTGAAACCAGAGCCCTCCAGATTCAGAAGTGCCCTGGAGTTGACACTGAGACCCACCACAGTAGCCCACGTTGCAATTTCTACAATCACCCATCAGCTAATTCCAAGTGGCTGAAAAAACTAATTGAAGGGAAGGAAGGAGAGGGAAAAAGGGCTGTCATCTATGAAGGGAGAATTCAAATAGTTCAAAATCAAATCTATTTAGCCAAAGGTGGTATTGATGCATAGAGAGGCAGAGGGAAAAAAGAAAAGTATTAGATGTGAAGACAATAGGGGATAGACTGTACAGTCAATTTCTGAGCAAGATATTCATGCTAAAAATACTACTACTATTTGGAAAGGGCATGAGAAATCAAAATGTGGCCATGTCCATGGGTGGGAGGGAAAAGAGGCTGTGCATACAAACACCCAGCATTAGAACAAGACCAAGAAAGGACCCTAATCCAAGAGGAGTAGGGATGAACCTAAGAATAATTTGAAGTGAGCCAGAAAATTAATTTTGCCATCATCCTCTTACTTTTGTGGGTTTGATGATGCTGGTGGCCCCCAGTGGCTGGCCACACCTCTGGGTTCTGAACAGGACCCCCAAGACCCCATCACCCACTCAGCAAAATGCCACATGAGAAAGGAGGGCATGATGTGGTGTTGTCCCTTCTAGTCTAAGTCACAAATAATCATGAGCATTCAAAAACATTCATTGCCCAAGTGGCTGCTGGGGAGGCCTGGCCTGACAGAAGGCATTGCATGAGAAAGACCCGGGGGGTTAGCTGATCACCGGCTTGATGTGAACCTACAGTGCGAGGAGGCTGTTGAGAACCCTAATGCAATCTGAGGCTCTATTAATAGCACAGCAGAGTGTGGAAGGAGGGAAGCAATACTCCCAGCGCGTGCTGGCAGGTCAGGCCACATGCAGTTTTATGCTCAGTCCTGCGGGCTGTATTTTAAGAGAGGCACTGGAAAATTCAAGCCTGCTCAGAAGAGCATGAAAGGATTGGATGTCGGTATTTAGACAGCATCTCTATTAGCTTTACAGTCCTTTTGCAATTGGCAATACCAGAATGATTATTACACGGAGTCTCCATAGCCACTCGCAGGAATCATGTTTCTAATGTTTACTTAACCTCCTTGAGCACTGGGGTCCTCTCTCTATATAATAGGGGTAATAATTTCTGCCCAATCTGCCAACTCCAAGCATAATTTGAGAATGGATCAGTTGGGTCCGTGTGTACGGAGCATTCACTGAGTGCCCAGCTCTGTGCCAGGTACTGGAGGCACAGAGACGAACACAGTGAGGGATCTGTTTTTGAGGAGCTTGAAGTCTAGTTGGACAGACAGGTCCATAAGCAGATACTTTGCATGTAATGTGACAGAGGATGATACATGCATTGATTTGAAATGAGATACAATTAATTTCTCATAGAGAAAGAGTGACAAGACAGAAAAGCAGAGTCCTTGTGGAGCATGGACTTTCAAGTGCAGAAACAGGAAAAGAAATCATTGGAGGTCAGGGTAGAGAGGCCATCAGGGAGAAAAGATTAGAACCAGAAAAGTTCAGAGCCACAGAAGACAACTGAAGTGTCACAACAGTGTCAGATGCCATTATGAAGTCAAGGAGGAGGAAGACTAAAACCTTTCTAAACCACTCACCGGATATGGAGATGAGGAGTTCATCCTTAGTGGTCAAGAAAGATCTTTCAGGAAAATGATGAAGGAAGAGATAGACTTCATTTAGGAAGTGTGTGAAAGATACATTTATTGAGCACCTACTACATACCTAGCATGGTGTTACTCACTGTGGACATTCAAAGAGCAAAAGGTTTTGTTCCAGCCTACCACAATATTGGTGCGTTGAGACTAACACCTGTATGTCCATTGAGGAATAGTGGAAGATTATTATACGAACGGTTCGACTAGGTGAGGCAGACAGCATGGTGGTTTAAATGACTGGTTGGCCTGGCCCAGGATGATGTTGCAGGTAGTCACATATGCATACATACCAGAAGAAAAGAGAATTGGTATTAGTGCATTCCAAATATGACCAACCTTCTTCCCCTTTCCCTTGATTCTTGGAGAGTTTCCATTCCCAGAAGCATTCAAAAACATGTCTTGTCTTAACATCCTTCGTGTTTGCTCCCATTTTGTTATTTGCCAGTGAAATTAATATTACTCTTTACCCTGCTCACATTCTAGATCCAACATGCGTTTTTTTTTCATCAGTGGGTTTGTGTTTGGTTGATTAGTTATTCATGTATAATGTAAGATGACAAGAGCTGTAACACAGAGAAATGATTGTGGAGAATGCAGGCATACAAGCTCTGGGGTTGGCTTCTTTTTTTTTTTTTTTAATTTTTTTATTTTTTTTGGTGGGGGTGTGGATGGGTAGGCAGGTTAGTAAAAGCATTTGGATTACTTGCAGATGGTTGAAACTCTCCCCTTACCAAACTGGTGACTCAAGCAAAATAGGCAGAATGAAAAGAAATGGCATTTGCCTGCTCATCCCGTCTCCTTCATCTGCATCCTGGGCCCCTCATCAGCTTCTGGATCTGTCCCATATAATCTCCCAACTCATTCAACATCTGGACTTGAGATCCCACCTCCCGGCTGCTCCCAGAAGTCTTGATCACTTCCAGTGGATGTTTTGTATGTTGGCTTCTTTCATAGGTGATTTTTCACAAAGGGGGTCCACCTTATAGACTAGCTCTTCCTCTGCCTTGACTTCTGGAACCTCCCCAAAATGTCTGTTTCCCTCACAGTAGCCAAAGAGGTCTTTATGAGATGCAGGTCAGATCCCTCCAACAGCTTCCCACTGCATCAAACCCCCTTGCTGTCACCTAAAAGACCTTCCATAGTATGTTCTAGGTCTGCTTTTCCAAACTCACATTACACCACCATCCTCTATCATCTCTTTCATTTATATTTTTATTTTTATTTATCTATTTATTTATTTATTTATTTATTTATTTATTTATTTTGAGGCAGGTTCTCACTCTGTCATCCAGGCTGGAGTGCAGTAGCATGATCACGGCACACCACAGCCTTGACCTCCTGGGCTCAGGTGATCCTCCCACCTCAGCCTCCTGAGTAGCTGGGACTACAGGTGCATGCCACCAAACCTGGCTAATTTTGGTGGTTTCGCCATGTTGCTCGGGCTGGTCCCAAACTCTTAGGCTCAAGCAATCCACCTGCCTCGGCCTCCCAAAGTGCTAGGATTACAGGTGTGAGCCACCACGCCTAGCCCTCTATCATTTCTTAAACAAAACAAGCTGTTTCCTTCTTCAAGCCCTTTGCATATGCTCTTTGTCCCTTTTGCCTGGGATGTGCTTTCTCCACTCACTATGTGGGGTATCTGCTTATTCTTCTTTTAAAAAAGTTGTTTGCTAACTTAAAAAAATTTTTTAGTTTATTTATATAAATTTTTGAGTTACGTGTGTAATTTTGTTACATGCATAGATCACATGGTGGCAAAGTCAGGGTTTTTAGGGTATTTATCACTCAAATACATTGTACCACTTAAGTAGTCTCTCATCATTCACTTCCCCCATCCTCTCACCCTTTTTTCTTTTTTCTTTTTTTAAGACCGAGTTTTGCTCTTGTTGCCCAGGCTGGAGTGCAGTGGCGCGATCTTGGCTCACTCCAACCTCCACCTCCCGGGTTCAAGCAATTCTCCTGCTTCAGCCTCCTGAGTAGCTGGGATTATAGGTGCACATCACCATGCCTGGCTAATTTTTGTATTTTTAGTAGAGACGGGGTTTCACCATGTTGGCCAGGCTGGTCTCAAACTCCTGACTTCAGGTGACCCACCCACCTTGGCCTCCCAAAGTGCTGGGAGTACAGGCGTGAGCCACTGCGCCCGGCCCCCTCACTCTTTCAAGTCTCCATTGTCTGTTATTCCACATCCTACATCCATGTGTACACATGATTTAGCTCCCACTTATAAGTGAAAACATGCAATGTTTGTCTTTCTGTCTCCAGCTTGTTTCACCTGGGATAATGTCTTCCAGCAATTCCATCCATGTTGCTGCTGTTCGATTTTTTAATGACCTGGAGTAGTACTTCTTATTGCCTGCCACCCTTTCTTTTTTGGGAAGGTGAGTCACCCGTCATACTTGGCTTTCGGAGTGCAGTGGCCGGATCTCAGCTCCGCCAAGCCTCCGCCTCCCAAGTTCAGCCATTCTCTTGCCTCAAAGCCTCCCGGTATCTGGGACTGAGTTGCCCATACACCACACCGTGTTGCTTTGTATTTTTAGTGGAACAGGGTTTCACCGTGTTAAGTCAGGATGGTCTCGATCTCCTGACCTGGTGATCCCTGCAGTAAAGGCCTCCCAAAGTGCTGGGATTACAAGCGTGAGCCACCGCGCCCAGCCACCACATTTTCTTTATCCAATTTTCTGTTGATGGACACTTAGGTTGATTCCATATCTTTGCTATTGTAGATAGTGCTATGATAAACATACAAGTGCAGGTATCTTTTTGATATACCAATTTATTTTCCTTTGGGTATATACTGTTAAAGGTTACCAGTAGTGGGATTGCTGGATCAAATGGTAGTTCTATTTTTAGTTCTTTGAGAAATCTCCATACTGTTTTCTATAGAGGCTGTACTAAGTTACATTCCCACCAACAATGTATGAGTTCCCTTTTCTCCGTATCTTTATCCTCCTTCAACTCTTAGTTCAAATACCACCTCCTCACAAGGCTTTCTCCAATCTCTCCAAAGTTGCCTCCCTACCCATTGTTTTATTTATTTCCTGCATAGGACCCAACACCATGTGAAGTTATTTTGTTTATTTCTTTCTAGAGAATTGTCTGGAAACTCCATGGAACAAGGCCTCATCTGTTTCACCCTTTACCGCACCTCCAGCACCTAGAACAATGCCAACACGTGGTAGGAGATCAACAAGTATTCGTTGAATGAATAAACTTTACATTTCTATAATTCTCTTCCAAAAAACAGTTTATTTTTAAAAAGCTCAACATTCAAATACCAACTAAGTAAAGAGACCTATTAAAGATGCAATTATTTAAATTACAAGGTGGACTCATTGATGTAGGAAAGTTTCCCTCTCTCTTTAACAACTGTCCGTAAAGTCTAGGGAGAAGAGAAGTTTAATACCAAAATCTAAAATATTTTCCACCTATTCCCAAATCATTTTCTGTCATATTATTCTATTTTTTCTTCTTCCTAGCACTTCTCATTCTGAAATTATTGTGCTAATTTCTGTTTCCTTGCTAATTGCCTGCTTCTCGCCCCCTATCCAAGAGAGAAGAGACTTTGCCTGTCATCTTATTTGCGGCACAAGCCTAGCACAAAGCAAGTGCCCAGAAAACATTTGTTGAAGAAGTGAATTTTAAACGCCTAGAAATAAAGAGAAAAAAACAATTAAGATGAACATGAAATGCAACGAAACACACAAATGTGCACATGTTCACAAAAAATCAGGCCGCAGAGACCTTTTTGGCAAGAGAGCTGCAACTGAAGGGTGAAGAGCTGACCACACAGTGAGCCAGGCATGAATTAGATCCCGTTTGTAACCCACTCCCCACCTGCCGTCAGAACTCATCACAGAGTTGGACTGGGAAGTGGCGTCTCTGGCACAGGGAACCAGGAAAACACAGGCGACCTTGCAGGTAACCAGGATCAGAATATAAAGCTGGACCTTCAGGGAAGCAGGCTGTGCCTGGATGTCTCAGGTCACCAGCAGGATGGTGTTAGTTACAATTCCCTGAGGTCCACCATGAGCTACCAGGATGGTGGGAGTGGCAGCAAGATTGTCCTGTGCCTAGGAGGGCTTTGCTTGCTTTACTTGCTCCTAAGCCTGCAGAGGGAGATGATCTTGATTTAACCCAATTCAAACCAGCACCCATTATATGGAAAACAGTGTGCTAGGTGCAGAGGGTGGTGGAGAAGTGAGAGGTGTGCCACCTGTGCCCAGGCTGAGGATAGCCACAGACAGATCAGGAAAGAGCAAAGGTGTCTCTGAAACAGGATGGAGGGGCAAAGTGGCAGGGGAAAGGGGGCCAGAAGCCTGAAGTTATGACAAGAGAGGCACAAAGACTCCCCAGAGGGACCAGTGCTGGAGGTGGCTGGCAAGGAGGGCCTTCCGGGGCAGGCAAGCCAGGGCATGTTTCGGAGCCTGGAGAGCCCTATTAGGCTGGAGGCAGGTACAGTGTGCAGGTAGGTGCAAGGAGAGCAATTTATTACCAGAAGTTCCGGTAAAGTCCCTCCGGACCAATGAAGCCGGCTAGCAAAGGAAAGTGGTTTTCCAAGTAAATGCCTGGAGAGCAGCTGCACAGCTTTGCCAGGAAGGGGAAGGCAGGCAAGGGCAGGCAGAACCACAGGCAGCACCGCAGTGATGGACGATACGTCCAGAAAGGTATCTGGGGCATGTCAGGATTGAACAAGATAATGAATGACCATTGGGAGGCATGAGGGGAAACTGGGGAAGAGAGAGAGTAATTATAAAAGTAATAGAAGAATGTTTTGCTTGGTCCTGGACAAACTGACTCTGAAATTAATCTGGAGTACACCAGTGTTCACAGCAGCATTATTCACAATAGCCAAATGGTGGAAACAACACAAGATCCAAGTGTCCATCAACAGATGAACTGATAAAACAAATATATATAGGTGGTACATATATAAATGGCATATTATTGAGCCATAAAAAGGAATAAAGGAGTGATACATGCATGCTATGATGTGGATAGGCCTTGAAGACACTATGCTAAGTGAAATAAGCCAGATACCAGAAGATAAATATTATACGATTCCACTTATATGAGCTATACCCAGAGTAGTCAAATTCCTACAGACAGAACGGTGTCTGCCAGGGACTTGGGGAAGGGGAGAATGGGAGTTAGTGTTTAATGGGTATAGAATTTCAGTTTGGAATGATAAAGTTCTGCACTAGATCTTAGCCAAAAGGCTGAGAAGTGATGATTTTTAAAAAGTTCTGGAAATAGATTTATTTATTTTATTTTATTTTTTGAGATGGAGTCTTGCTCTGTCGCCCAGGCTGGAGTGCAATGGTGCGATCTCAGCTCACTGCAACCTCTGCCTCCCAGGTTCAAGTGATTCTCCTGCTTCAGCCTCCCAGGTAGCTGGGATTACAGGCACCCACCACCACACTCAGCTAATTTTTGTATTTTTAGTAGAGACGGGGTTTCACCAAGTTGGTCAGGCTAGTCTCGAACTCCTGACCTCAAGTGATCCATCTGCCTTGGCCTCCCAAAGTGCTGGGATTACAGGCATGAACCACTATGCCCTGCCTGAAAATAGATTTAAATGCCCTGGAATTGCATAGCGGTGATGGTAATGCAACAGTGTGAATGTAGTTAATATCACCAAATTGTACACTTTAACATGGTTAAAATGGTAAATTTTATGGAATGTATATTTTGACACAATAAAAACAATGTGGAAAAATAAACAAGCCAAGACTATCCAGGATATTTCTGGAAAAGGGAAGTAATGAAGAGATAAAACTCTACCAGATACTAGCACAGATTCTAAAACCTCAGGAATTAAGAGTATGGCACTGGCGCTTCATGACACGGACAAAACAATGAAACAGAAAGAAAGTCTAGCAATAGGCCCAAATCCTTCAAGACTTTCACGTGTGGGAAAGGTGGCATCTGGAGACAGTGGGGAAATGGTGCTGGGAATAACAGGAGCCATCAAGGAAAAACAAGGCTGCAGTCATAGTTAACTGCAGGAAGAATTCCAAATGGAGAAAAGATTTAAATATATGACACAACCCATCCAAGTACTAGAAGGAACCAGGGAAGAGTTCTTTTTTAATCTCAGAGGTGAGCACATACCAGCTGTGACTGTGGGTCAGTACATTCATCTCTCTGTGCCTATCTCATGGGGTCGCTGTGAGTGCTGGAGGAATGAATGCCCTACATGCAAACGCTTAGAACAATCCCTGGAATGCAAGTGGCAATGGTCACTTACTATTCCTTTGTGATGCCCACACCAAGACCGTTATCATCATCATCATCATCATCAAAAAAAATGAGGACAGTTTATAAACTTGTATCAAATGAGGATGAAAATATATTACTAAGTGAAAAAACATCAGATGCAGAGCATGGTATATAATAGGCTAATTTTGGTTGAAAAAAGGGGGGCAGTAGAAAAAATGCACATATATATCTCTACATATATTTATAAGTGTATAGATACACACACACACACACACACATATCTTTGGTGAGACTGCTGCATTACACAACTCCAGGGGGCACAATTTCATTGTATTCCATGTCAGTGGCATTCCAGGAGCTCAATATAAACCATGTCTCTTGGAGTTGTGCGACACAGTGGTGGCCTTGCTAACTTGGCTGCATGTGGGTAACATACCTCTGGAAGAATACAAAGGTGCAAAAGCATTGGTTGCCTGTGGGAAAGGGACAGTGGTGGCTTAGTACATAGGTGGGAAGGAGACTTTTCACAAATCAGCCTTTGTGTCCTTTCAATTTGGGACTATGTAAATGCGTTATAGAAAATTTCTCCTCCCAGAAAATAAATCAAAGAAGTTGTAAAAATAAATACATATATATAAGAGTAATACATACAAGTAACAGAACACGTTAGAAAATTTGGGAAATACAGAAAAGTATGACCGAAAGAATTATGAGTAAGCATGATTTTTTTTTCCTGGTCTCTGGTTGTGTCTGTATGTATGTGTGTACTGAATGCTTTGAAAGGCGGCATCATGTTCATAGGGCAGGAGTGGGCAAATTATAGCCCCAGGCTAAATCTGGCCCATCACCTGTTTTTGTAAATAAAGTTTTATTGGAAGTCAGCCACACACATTCAGCTATGCATTATCTATGGTTGTTCTCCTGCTACAATAGGATCATTGAGTAGTTGTAATAGAGACCATATGGTCCTCAAAGCCAAAAAATATTTACTATCTGGCCCCTTACCAAGAGGGCCTGCCAACTCCTGGTATAGGGAAAAAGCACGGGTTTTGGAATGGGCTGAGTCTGGGTTCAAGTCTTGGCTCGATTGTTGACCAGCTGATGGGGTCAGGGGAAATTATTTACAATGTGGATTAAACACTGATATGGTTTGGCTCTGTGTCCCTACCCAAACCTCATGTTGAATTGTAATCCCCAGTGTTGGAGGAGGGACCTAGTGGGAGGTGATTGGATCATGGGGACGGAATCTCCCCCTTGCTGTTTGCGTTATAGTAAGTGAGTTCTCACAAAATCTGATTGTTTGAAAGTGTGTAGAACGTCCCCCTCCACTCTCCCTTCTGCTCCAGCCATGTAAGATGTGCCTCCTTCCTCTTCACCTTCCGCCATGATTGTAAGTTTCCTGAGGCCTCCCCTGCCATGCATCCTGTACAGCCTGTGGAACTATGAGCCAATTACACCCCTTTTCTTTATAAGTTACCCAATCTCAAGTAGTTTTATATAGCAGTGCGAGAACAGTCTAATACCAACATCATCCCCAGGACCTGGCCCTTGATGAGTGTTTCATAACTTGCACGTATTCATTTTTAAAGCAATGTTAAGACTATATTATATACTACTGTATATACAAAAAATATATATATATACTGTATATACAACATTTTATATAAGAACCAAAATTTTATATATATAAATTTTGATGCTTACTTTTCTTTTACCTAACATTATATCATAGTATTTTTCTATATCACTAAAATTATTTATAAACATTATTTTCTTCTTTTTCTCTTTTGCTTTGTACTTTTTATTATGGAAATTTTTAACCATAGATAGAAAAGTAGAAAAAGTAGGGTAATGAACACCTCCATACCCATCTCCTAGATAACAGCTGTTAACATTTGATGTATTGACTTCATCTACTTTGTTGCTGAAGTATTTTTAAGTAAATTGCAGACATCATGACATTTCAGTTCTAAACGCATCCATATACATCCCAAAAAGGGATGTTTTCCTACATAACTTCAAATTTCCTTTCTTCTTCTTCTTCTTTTTTTTTTTTCTGAGATGGAGTCTCGCTCTGTCATCCCGGCTGGAATGCAGTGGCTCGACCTTGGCTCACTGCAAACTCCATCTCCCAGGTTCAAGCGATTCTTGTGTCTCAGCCTCCCAAGTAGCTGGGACTACAAGCACGTGCCACCACGCATGCTAATTTTTGTATTTTTAATAGAGACAGGGTTTTGCCATGTTGTCCAGGCTGGTCTTGAACTGACCTCAAGTGATCTGCCCACTTCAGCTTCCCAAGGTGCTGGGATTACAGGCGTGAGCCACCACACCTAGCCCACAATAATTTCTTAATATCATCTAATACTTGCTCCATATAGAAATTTTCACTTGTTTTCCACAATTTCTTTTATAGATGGTTTATTCAAACCAAGATCCAATCAAGAACCATGCTTTGCAATGGGCTGTGTCTCTGATGTCCCTTTGAGGTTGCAACAGTATCTTGTTCCAGCCCCTACCCAACCTCTCCCACTCCTCACTTTCTTTGTGTATAACCTTGACTTGTTAATGAAACCAGGCTAAATAAATAGTATGCTAAATAGCTGAATGTAGCAAAACTGTGCACTTGTTTTCTTATTTCTGGATATTTCTGTGGATTCTAATGCTTCCCTAGCATAAACAATGTGGCAAAGAACATCCTTAAGTCTTAGTTTTTCATAAAAGTACAAAATTATTTGCCATCTAGTATGTCACTGTGCTAACCTGCCTGCTTCCCCATCCTCTCTTTGATGTATATCTGGTGACCTGTGATATCAACTTGGATGCTTGTCTTACAGTCATTCTGTTCTCAGGAATTTGATTATGTCACAGTCTAGCCTGGGTGCTCCAGGCAAACTGGTCTGCCTTTGCTTAAGCAAAATGAGTTATGCCCAGTTCCCTCCTCCTCAGCCCACCCTGCCTCTCCTCACCCTGTCCAATTTCCCCCCATCCCAAAGCCTCTAGCCAATGTACTTCTTCCATGTACTCCTCCTTTCTAGGTCTCTTCAGCAGAAGAGCTGCTTCAGAAAAATTATCAAAGCCTCCTGCTTTTGTGCTACTCTGGTGACAATGATGCTGCTGGCTTGTACTTGGCCTCTGGTCTTCTAGCAAATCTTCTCTCCTCTCCTGGAGGGTGGGGACTGTGATTTACATATTTCTACCTTCTACACAGCACCCAGCACTGTCACTGCTCACAGCTGCACCGTGCATACTCATTGACAGAATAAATGGACATTTTGCGAGACATCAGTGGTGGGATACAGGGTGTCAGCCACCTTGTAATCAAGCCTAATTAAAGATCTCAGAGCCCTTGGACAAGTTATTTTGCCTTTCTAAGCCTAAGTCTCCTCTCCTATCAAAAAATAAATAAAAGTATCTACCCAACAGAGTTTTTAGAAGAATGAAAGGAAACATATATGTCTGTGTTCTTAACCCTATTAGATCCTATCAGACCTAATTTTTTTTTTAGATGGAGTCTTGCTCTGTCGTCCAGGCTGGACTGCAGTGGCATCATCTCAGCTCACTGCAACATCTATCTCCCAGGCTCAAGTGAGCCTCCCACCTCAGCCTCCCACCTCAGCCTCCCAAGTAGATGGGATTACACGTGCCTGCCACGACACCTGGCTAATTTTTGTATTTTTAGTAGAAACAAGGTTTCACCATGTTGGCCAGGCTGGTCTCAAACTCCTGACCTCAAGTGATCCACTCGCCTTGGCCTCCCAAAGTGGTAGGATTACAGGCATGAGCCACGGCACCCAGCCAGACCTAATTTCTAAACAAATACTTTGTAAATGCCTCTTTCACTATCCTGAAATTAAATTCAGAGACAATATACCTACAAACATAATTCCTCCAAAAATGATGTCCAAGGTATAGTATGAAGGGTAGATAGATACATACAAATTTGTGTTTCAACCCGTAACTGCCTTGGCATGATTCCATTAGAAGACACACTGAAGGAATGAAATGATAAAACTAGTTATAATGAACATATTATCTTGGATTTAGAACTTAAGGAAATCAAGGAGCAGAGGTACAGGTGTTCACCACAATGACCCTGTTAGGATAAATGAAAACAAACCAGGCTTTTTTGCATATGATAAGAAACAAGAGATATATAATCTTAATTGAAGTAAGAATAACATGCCAAGACAAATTAAAAATTATCAAAGTGGAAAAATTGAGGAAGAAGAAGATCTCACAAACAAACTGGTCTTTATGAAGAAGAGAAGCATGACCAGGTGCAGTGGCTCACACTTGTAATCCCAGCACTTTGGGGAGCTGAGGTAGGAGAATCACTTGAGCCCAGGAGTTCAAGACCAGTCTGGGCAACATAGCAAGACCCCCATCTCTACTCTCTCTATATATATGTGTGTATATATTTTAATTAGCTGGTCCTGGTGGCACATGCCTATGGTCCTAGCTACTTGGAGGCTGAGGTGAGAGGATCTCATGAGTCGAGGAGTTTGAGGCTGCAGTGAGCTGTGATCTGCACTCTGTCTTGGTGACACAGAGACACCCTGTCTCCACAAAATAAAACTATATAGTTCATTATAACTAGTGTAGTGGCTTATGCCTGTAATCCCAGCACTTTGGGAGGCCGAGGCAGGCAGCTCACCTGAGGTCAGGAGTTCAAGACCAGCCTGACCAACATGGAGAAACCCCATGTCTACTAAAAATATAAAAAATTAGCCAGGTGTGGTGGCGCATGCCTGTAATCCTAGCTACTTGGGAGGCTGAGGTAGGAGAATTGCTTGAACCAAGGACGCAGAGGTTGCAGTGAGTCGAGATCGCTCCATTGCACTCCAGCCTGGGCAACAAGAGTGAAACTCCATCTCAAAATAAATAAACAAACATAAAATAAAATTTAAAAAGAAGAATTAAACTAAGCCCCTATGCTATGACACAGGACAAGGTATAATATTCAGTCTCTGAATGACTGAGGGATACTGAAAAGTCATATGAGACTTGGCACAATTATTCTTTGGGCAGGACTGCCCTAGGCACTCTAGGAGTCTAGCGTCTTTGGCTCCCCACTAAATGCTGGTAATGGCTCCCATCCATAATGACAATCTAAACAACTCCTTCAAATTTTCAAAACTCCCCTGAAGGGCAGTCCCACCCCCCTTGAGAACCACAGATACATGTGAAAGCAATTTGAAAAGTTAAAAGAGCTTTGCAAACATGCAGTATGATTAATCTGTTAACATTACAGTGGATTTTCAGTGGACACAGTATATTGGTATAATTTAAGTGAAGACTGTTGAATTATAAAACATGAGTCTTTTTTTTGAGACAGAGTCTCTCTTTGTTCCCAGGGCTAGAGTGCAGTGGCACGATCTTGGCTCACTGCAAGCTCCGCCTACAGGGTTCACGCCATCCTCCTGCCTCAGCCTCCCGAGTAGCTGGGACTACAGGTGCCCGCCACCACGCCTGGCTAATTTTTTGTATTTTTAGTAGATACGGGGTTTCACCGTGTTAGCCAGGATGGTCTCGATCTCCTGACCCCGTGATCTGCCTGCCTCGGCCTCCCAAAGTGCTGGGATTACAGGCCTGAGCCACCGCACCTGGCTTTTTTTTTTTTTTTTTTTCATAAAACTGATTTCCATTTCTGGAAACATGGGAAGTGAATCAATATACTTATTGAAAATAACTAAAAATTCTGGATTAAAAATAATTTAAGAGCATGAGTGAATAAGCAGAAAAATGAACAATTCTTAGTCCAGGGATTTAGTGGAGTAGTTGAGGGATGTGGGTATAGCACTGTGTTCCAAAGGCATTTGCTAAGCCTGCTGACTTTGAGCTTTGGTATTCATGGCCTCACAAGACTGTGAAAAAGGAGACAAAGCCCACCATCTGACCAAGATGAGGAGTTTAATAAGTGATCTTCCACCATAAAGCTGGGATGCTTCCAAAGGCTATCCCCTTGGTGTAAAGGGAAATTTAAAAACATTTCCTACATTCAGGCCGGGCACGGTGGCTCACACCTGTAATCCCAGCACTTCAGGAGGCCAAGGCGGGTGGATCAGCTGAGGTCAGGAGTTCGAGACCAGCCTGGCCAACATGGTGAAACCCCGTCTCTACTAAAAATACAAAAATTAGCTGGGTGTGGTGGCGGGTGCCTGTAATCCCAGCTACTTGGGAAGCTGAAGCACAAGAATTGCTTGAACCTTGGAGGTGGAGGTTGCAATGAGCCGAGATCGCACCACTGCACTCCAGCCTGGACAACAAGAGCAAAACTCGGTCTCAAAAAAAGAAAAAAAAAAAAAAAAAGAAAGAAAGGGTGAGAGGATAGGGGGAAGTGAATGATGAGAGACTACTTAATTGGTACAACGTATTTGAGTGATGAATACCCTAAGAACCCTGACTTTGCCGCTATGTGATCTATGCATGTAACAAAATTACACATGTAACTCAAAACTTAGCTGGGCATGGTGGTGTGCACCTGTAATCCCAGCTACTCAGGAGGCTGAAGCAGGAGAATCGCTTGAACCTGGGAGGCGGAGGTTGCAGTGAGCCGAGATCGTGCCATGGCACTCCAGCCTGGGCAACAAGAGCAAAACTCTGTCTCAAACAAACAAACAAACAAAAAAGAAACATTTCCCACGTTCTCCTGAAGACTGCAGTGGAGATCTGCCTCACACTTGCACTGAAGAGAGTAAGACGTGTGTATGTGTATGTGTGTGTCGTGTAGACACATGTGCCAAGAATCATCACTAAACATTCAAACCACAAGCTGTCCATGACACAGTTTATAGCAAAAAACCCACACTCTGGGTGGTCTGGGTAGACTAAGTGGAGAATGTAACTGGAGTGATCCCAGACATAGTAATGCCTCCAGAACCTGGCAGAAGCAAAAGTGAATCCTTTATAGAGGAAGCCAAATTTATCCCAGACTTCAAAGTATTCCCACACATAAAATGTCAAGGAAAACGATCAGTTTAAAGTTAAATGACAGAGAGAGAGAGAGAGAGAGAAAGTAACTACACAATAAAATAGGGCATTTAAGAACTAAGTACAAGAAGCAGCAGGTAGCTAGAACAATCCTGCAAAGACTTCAGATCTTGAAATAATAAGACAAATACTTTTAAATAACCATGTTTGATACACTCAATAAAAATAAAACTCATGCCTGAAAATGTATGCAAGAAAAAGAAACTAAGAAAATGATTAAGTGATTTTGAAAAAGAATCTAAAGAACTTCTAGAAAAAAAGAACTCGGGACAGATTTACAAGAATCATAACATCGGAAAATATAAATATCTAACTATTTAGCTAGCTAGCACTTATCTCTATCATAGTGAAGTTGCAGAACACCAAAGACAAAGAGAATATCTTAATAACAGTGAAAGAGAAAAGACAGATTATTTTTAAAAGAGTTGGAGACAATTTACTACTCATTAGCAGCAACTGAAATCAAAAGACAATGTATGATATCTTCAATGTGCTGAGAGAAGATGATTGTTCATTTTCAACTCTATATTCACAATTAAGGAGGAAAAGTCATTTTCAAGCAAACAAAAACTGAGACACGTTGGTACTAACAAACCTTCAACTTTGGCAGAAGAAAAATTAGTTCAGATGGAAGATGTAGAGAACAAGAGGAAGTAAAACACAAAAAAGTGAAAAAATAGGTGAAATATTGAACATTTAAAGCAATAGTAATAGACTTGTGGGGTTTTGAAAGAAAAGGTGACAGAATTAAATGCACAACAGTAACAGCATATATATCAGGAAGGCATAAGTGGAAGTTGTAAGATTTCCTATTTTTCCGAAAAAGAGTAGAATTGCTAAGTAACTTTGATTTTGCTAAGTTATTTGCTGCTATTTCTGGAGATTCCATTTACAGAATAGAAACAGTTCCCAAATCGGTGGAGGGAAAAAGTAGAAATGGAAAAAACAACAAATCATCTAAAAGAGGGCAAGCAAGTAGAGAAAGAATGGAACTTGTGGGAAAATAGTAGTAAAACAAAAGGTATAATAGCTATAGACCCACGAATATGAAAAACAATGACAAATATAAATGAATTAGATGTTTCATCTAAAATACAAAACTTCTCAGAAGAATTTTTTAAAAATCAAATTATATGCTATTCATAGGAAACATAAACAAGAGTATATGGAGAGTCTAAAAGCAAAAGGGTGGAAAAAGACTACTAAGAAAATGTGTACTGGGATTAGCTGTGTTAATGAGCAAAGCAGACTTAAAGCAAAAAGCATTACTAGAGACAGATGTCACTTCAAGACGTTAAACAATTCAGTTCAATGCAAAGACTTTTAAATTTACATACTCAATAACTTTCAAAATGTATTAGGCAAAAATTCTGCATGGGGGATAAGGTCTGAAATTATATACATATATATTTATATATATACTTATATATACACACACACACACATATATATATCAAAAATTGGTAATTACCAAGAGATTACCAAGAGAAATAAACAAATCAGGAACCATGGTGGGGCATTTTTAACACACCTCTTCCAGTAACTGGTAGAACAAACAGAACAAACAGGAAAAAACATCAGTAAGGATACAGAAGATTTGAACAACACATGCAGTACAACTGACCAAAGGGACATTATATCAATTCAGGAAACAGGTGCCAAGATGAGATTAGACATGCTAGAGGTGTCTTGGGGAAACTGCCCGTGAAGGATAAAGGAAAGGAAGCAGGAGCAGGCAGAGAGAGCCTTCTGCCCACAATACCAATCTGAAAGGAGCGGGAAAAGGAAGAACGCTTGAGTAGGTAGAGTCTCAGACTACAGCACAATTCTATAAACCGCATGGCCAGGCTGATGAGATGCCTTTGAACCAAAGTTGCCCATTTAAAAAGTCTCAAATCCCACAGGAATGGGCCTGCACTAGTAACCATGACAAGCTCAGCTCCACAAGCTGGAAGCAGCTCAGAGGAAGAGTGGTCTCAGCACAAATGCATTGTTGGATCCAAAGGAATAGTGGTTAGGGCTGCCAGTCAACTGTGCACCCCATAGCAGGAGAGCTGAGTTGCAACACGTTCATGACCACTCTACGCATATTTAGCAGAAGAGCTGAGTGGTGCGCTTTCGTTGCCATCACAGACGTATTTAGAACACCATACCCAACAACTGCAGAAACATGCTTTTCAAGCACACATGGAATATTTACAAAAGTTGCCGATATACCAGGTCATAAGGCAAATCTCATTATATTTTTTAAGTATTGAAATCATACAGAATACATTGTCTGACAACAATGAAGTTAAGGGAGAAATCAGTAACAGATAGTTAATAGAAAATCCACATATACTTATAAATCAAGAAACCCATGTTTAAATAACCAGGGGCTCAAAGAAGAAAACAGCAGAAATTAGAATATATTGAGTATGGAACTGTAATGAAAATACATAGCAAAACTCTTGGGATAGATTAAACAATTCTGAGGAAAATTTATGGCCCAAAAGGCTATGTTTTTTAAAAAAAAAAAAAAAAAAAGAAAGAAAGAAAGAAAGGAAAGAAAAGAAGCCTTGGTGCCGTGGCTCACAGCTGTAGTCCCAGCACTTTGGGAGGCTGAGGCAGGCGGATCACCTGAGGTCAGGAGTTCAAGACCAGTCTGACCAACATGGAGAAACCCCGTCTCTACTAAAAATATGAAACTAGCTGGGCATGGTCGTGCCTGCCTGGAATCCCAGCTACTCGGGAGGCTGAGGCAGGAGAATCACTTGAACCTGGGGCGGAGGTTGCGGTGAGCTGAGATCACGCCACGGCACTCCTGCTGCCTGGGCAACAAGAGCAAAACTCTGTCTCAAAAAAAAAAAGAGAAAGAAAAAGAAAAGAAAAAAATTAAATACTAATGAACTAAACATCCATTTTATGAAGTTAGAAACACATCAGAAAAATGAGCTCAAGAAAGGTAGGAAAAGAAATAAAGAGAAGCATAGAAATTAATGAAATGGAAAATAAACACAATGGAGAAGATTAGCAAAGCCAAACGTTCCTCTGAAAAGACTAATAAAAATGACAAACCTCTGGTAAGACTGACCAAGAAATAAAGAAAGCATAAATAAACAATATCAAGAATGAAATACTGATATAAATATAAAGGCTTCAGATATTGAAACAAAATAACAAAAGGACATTGTTGAACATTTTTGTGTCACTAAATTTGAAATCTTCTAACAGACCCCCTCTCAGAAAAATCTAACTGACTAAAAGAGAAACCCCAAACGATCCTATAATCATGAAAGAAATTGAATGTGTAAATTAAAACCTTCCCACATATTAAACTCCAGGCCCTGCTGGCAACACCAGCAAGTTCCAGACACTCAAATAATAAATAATTCTAATTGTATACAAGCGATTTCAAAGCATGTAAAAAAAAAAAAAGCCCTCATTCCCTCAACTCATTTTATTAACTTAGCGTTAACTTGCCATTAACGTGCCAAATCTGACAGTACAAAAAAGAAAAATTTCGGCCAGGCACAGTGGCTCATGCTACAGGCAGTTTGGAAAGTTGAGGTGGGTAGATTGCTAGAGCCCAGGAGTTTGAGACCAGCTTGGGCAACGGGGTGAAATCCCCGCTCTACAAATAAATACAAAAATGAGCCAGGCATGGTGGTGCATGCCTATAGTCTCAGCTACTTGGGAGGCTGAAGCAGGAGGATCACTTGAGCCCAAGAGCTGCGGAAGTTGCAGTGAGCCAAGATCGCACCACTGCACCCCAGCCTGGGCAACAAAGTGAGACCCTGTCTCAAAAAACAAGAAAAGGAAAATTTCAGGTAAACCTCACCCATGAACATGGATTCAAAAACCATAAACAGAATATTGGCAATCTTATTCAGTAATGTATGAAAAAGATAATGTATCCTGTAGTATTCCTCCCTTATCTGTGGTTTCACTTTCCATGGTTTTAGTGACCTTCCTGCAGTAAACTGTGGTCCAAAAATATGAAATGGAAATAAACTGTTTATTTCCAGCAATAAACAATTCATGGTTTTTTTGTTTTTTGTTTTTTTTTTTGAGATGGAGTCTCGCTCTGTCGCCCAGGCTGGAGTGCAGTGGCCGGATCTCAGCTCACTGCAAGCTCCGCCTCCCGGGTTCACACCATTCTCCTGCCTCAGCCTCCCGAGTAGCTGGGACTACAGGCGCCCGCCACTTCGCCCGGCTAGTTTTTTGTATTTTTTAGTAGAGACGAGGTTTCACCGTGTGAGCCAGGATGGTCTTGATCTCTTGATCTCCTGATCTCGTGATCCGCCCGTCTCGGCCTCCCAAAGTGCTGGGATTATAGGCTTGAGCCACTGCGCCCGGCCAACAATTCATTTTTTTTGTTTGTTTTGAGACGGAGTCTCGCTCTGTTGCGTAAGCTGGAGTGCAATGGCGTGATCTCGGCTCACTGCAACCTCTGCCTCCAGGGTTCAAGCGATTCTCCTGCCTCAGCCTCCCCGGTAGCTGGGATTACAGGCACGTGCCACCATGCCTGGTTATTTTTTATATTTTTAGTAGAGACAAGGTTTCACCATGTTGACCAGCCTGGTCTCTAACTCCTGACCTCAGGTGGTCCTCCTGCCTCAGCCTTCCAAAGTACTGGGATTACAGGCGTGAGCCACTATGCCCAGCCAACAATTCATGTTTTAAATTGCATGTTGTTCTGAATAGCATGATGAAATCTTGCACCACCCTACTCCGTCACTTCATCTCATTATGTAGGCATCGTCTCATCTCACTTATTACAAGAAGGGTGAGTACAATACAATAAGATATTTACATAACTTTTATTCTAGTATATTGTTATAATTGTCCTATTTTATTAGTTATTGTTGTTAATCTGTCACTGTGCCTGATTTATAAATTAAACTTTCTCATGGGTATGCAGTCATAGGAAAATACATAGTATACATAGGGTTTGATACTATCTGCAGTTTCAGATATCCATTGGGGTGGGGTCTTGCAACATATTCCCCACAGATAAGTGGGGACTATTGTAAATCATGAGAAAGCAAGATTAGTTTAACATTTAAAATCAATGAGAAATTTCCACTTTCACATAATAAAGGAGGAAAATCATATGATCATTATCTACAAATGCAGAAAAGCATTTGATAAAACTCAACATCCATTCTTGGTTTAAGAAAAGAAAACTTTGAATAGAAGGAAACTTCCTTTATATGATAAAAGTTATCTGCAAAAAGCACTATACTAGAGGTCCTAACCAATGCAATGAGGTAAGAAAAAGAAATGAATGATATAAAAGTTGTAAAGGAAGAAACTACCAATATTTGCAGACAACACAGTTGATACACAGAAAATCCAAAGGAATATGCACACACTATTAGAATTAATAAGTAAATGTACAAAGTTTCTAGACACAATATAAATATGACTAAAACCAATTAAATTTTATAATCTGGCTGTAAGCATGTTGAAATAAAATTTTTTAAATATCATTTACAATAGCATCAGAAGGCATAACAATTCTAGGAACAAATCTTCACTAGATGTGCAAAGGTTCTACACAGAAATTGTAAAACATTATCAATAAATATTAAAGAAAATTAAATATATAAAATTACATTGTGCTCATCTTACCATTTGTCTTCTATTTGTTCCATCTCTTCTTTGTTCTTTTGATCCTCTTTTCCTGTCTTCTTTTTGCATTGCTTGAGTATTTTTTATGATTCCATTTTAATCTCCACTATTGTCTTACCCAGAGCTATTTGTGTGTTTACTTTTAGTGGCTGCTCTGAAGTTCCTACATTTTTAATGTAATACAGTCTGTATTTACTTCACATTTAGCATATGAACCTTACAACAGTATACTTTCATATCTCTTTTCCCATCTGTGCTATTTTTGTCAGACCTGTACATATGCTATAAATCCCACAATACTTTTTGTTTTTGCTTTAAGCTATTGGTTATCTTTTCAAGAGATTTAAAAGTGAGGAAAAAATCTGTTATATTTTCCTATACCTTTACCACTTGTGACACTTTTTATTCCTTTGTATAGATTCTAATTTTCTTATTTATTTATTTTTAAAATAAAGATGGGGTCTCACTATATTGCCCAGGCTGGTCTCAAACTCCTGGGCTCAAGCAATCCTCCTGCCTTGGCCTTCCAAAGTGCTGGGATTACAAGTGTGAACCACTGCACCTGACTGATACTAATTTTCATCTAGTATCATTTTCTTCTGCCTTAAGAACCTCTTTTAATATTTCTTATAGTGCAGGTTTGCTTGTGATGAATTCTGTTAGCTTTGTTATCTCCAGAGAAAGTCTTTATTTGTTCTCTATTTTTGAAATACATTTTTGCTGGCTATAGAATTTAGGGTTAACAGTTTTGTTTTGTTTTGTTTTGTTTCTATCAGTAATTTAAAGATGTTGTTCTATTTACTTTTGGCACGCATACTTTTAGAAGAGAAGACTTCTGTCATTCTTATCTTTGTTCCTCTGCACGTAAAGCATCTTCTCTCACTCCACCAGCTGCTTTTAAGATTTTTCTCTTTATCACTGCTTTCCATAATTACGGTACGGTATGCCATAATTTGGTTGTTTATTCAGTTTGGAGTTTGTTGAGCTTATTAAATCCATAGATTTATAGTTTTCCTCAAACTAGGAAAGAAATTCATTAATCATTTATTCAGATATTTTTCCCATCTGTCTTCTCCTTCAGGAACTCCAATTGCATGTACATTAGACTTCTTGATATTGTTCCATAGGTCTCTAATAACTTGTTTAAATTTTTCCACGTTTTTCTCTGCACGTTTCATTTGGAATACTTTCCATTGCTGTGTTTTCAAGTTTATAGACCTTTTTTGCTGCAGTGTCTAATCTGTTACAAATTCCATTCAATATATTTTTAAATTAATAAATTTTATTTTGTAGAAAAGTTCACAAACCTAAAGGATCACACCAAAACTGAGGGGAAAGTACAGAGAGTTCCCATGTTCTCCTGTCTTCACACATGAACAACCCCCTCCCCCTACTATCAGCATCCCATGCCATAGAGGTGCATTTGTGCTTATGTCAATAAACCTATATCGACACATCATTATCACCCAAAGTCCACAGATTACATTAAAGTTTACTCTTAGCATTGCACATTCTATGGGTTTTGACAAATGTATGATGACATGCATCCACCATTGTAGTACAGGTTAAATATTCCTTATCCAAAATGCTTGGGAACAGAAGTGTTTTGGATTTCATATTTTTCTCTGATTTTGGAATATTTGCATTACAGATGTACCAGTTGAGCATCCCAACATGATGTTTAAAAGTTTTGGATTTGGGAGCATTTCAGATTTTATATTTTTGGACTTGAATGCTCAACCTATATCATATAGAATAGTTTCACTGCCCTAAAAATCCTCTGTGCTCTGCCTGTTCATCCCTCCCTCCCTCTCTCCTCCAACTGGCAACCACTGATCTTTTTATCGTGTTTATAATTTTGCCTTTTCCAGAATGACACATAGATGAAATCAGTAGTATGTATACTTCTCAGATGGGCTTCTTTTACTTAGCAATATGCATTTAACTTCTTCTATGTGTTTTCATACCTTAATAGTTTATTTCTTTTTGTTGCTAAATAATATTCCATTGTTGGTCAGCCATGGTGGCTCATGCCTGTAATCCCAGCACTTGGGGAGGCCGAGGTGGGCAGATTGCTTGAGCCAAGGAGTTTGAGGTCAGCTTGGACAACATAGTGAAACTCCATCTCTACAAAAATTTTTAAAAATTAGCTGGGCATTGTGGCACATAACTGTAGTCCCAGCTACTCGAGAGGCTGAGGTGAGAGGATCACCTGAGGCCAGGAGGTTGAGGCTGCAGTGAGCTGTGATTGGGCCACCGCACTCCCGCCTGGGCAACAGAATGAGACCCTGTCTCAAATAATAATAATAATATTCCATTGTCTAAATGTGCCACAGTTTGTTTATGTATATTTATGTATCCATCTACTGAAGGACATCTTAGTTGCTTCCAAATTTTGGCAATTATGAATAAAGCTGCTATAAACATCCACGTACAGGCTTCTGTATGAAAATAAGTTTTCAGCTCATTTGAGTAAACACCGAGGAGTATGATTGCTGGATCACATGGTAAGAGTTTATTTGGTTTTGAAAAAAACTGTCAAACCATCATGTAAAGTGACTGTATCATTTTGCATTCCTACTGACAATGAATGAGAGTTCCTATTGATCTATATCCTCTTCAGTCAGCATTTGGTGTTGTCAGCTTTTGGATGTGAGCCATTCTAATGGGTGTGTAGTAGTACCTCACTGTTGTTGCAACTTTCAATTCCCTAATGACATATGATGTTAAACTTCTTTTCATATGCCTACTTGCCATCTCTATATATTTTTCAGTGAAATGTCTGTTATGGTCTTTGGCCCATTTTTAAATTGGGGTCGTTCATTTTCTTTTTCGTTTTAGAGACGTGGTCTCACTGTGTCACTCAGGCAGGAGTGTAGTGGCATGATCATAGCTCACTGTGTCTCGAACTCCTGGCTCAAGTGATCCTCCCATCTCAGCTTTCCAAGTACCTGAGACTACAGGGATGTGCCACCACACCTAATTTTTTAAAAAAAATTTTGTAGAGACAGGGTCTTACCATATTGTCCAAGCTGGTCTCAAACTCCTGAGCTCAAGCAGTATTCCTGCTGTGACCTCCCAAAGTGCTGGGATCACAGGCATGAGCCACTGTGCCAGGCTTCTTATTCTCTTGACATTGTCTTTGGGAGAGCAGAAGTTTTTCATTTTAATTATATCCAGCTTATCAATTATGCCTTTTACGAATTGCGCCATTTGTGTTGTACCTAAAAAATCATTGACATACCCAAGGTCATCTATGTTTTCTCCTATGCTATATTCTAGGAATTTTACAGTTTTGCATTTTACATTTAGGTCTATGATCCATTTTGAGTTAACTTTTATGGAGAATATAAAGTCAATCCAGATTCATTTTTTGCACGTAGATGTCCAGTTGTTCCAGCACCATTTGCAGAAAAGACAATCCTTGTTCCATTGCATTGCCTTTGCTACTTTAACAAAGATAAGTTGACTGTGTCTATTTCTGGGGTGTCTATTCTGTTCCATTGACCCACTTGTTTAGTTTTTCACCAATACCACACTGTCTTGATCACTGTAGCTCCATGGTAAGTAAACAATACAGTACATAGTAAATCTTGAAGTTGGGTAGTGTTAGTCTTCCAACTGTTTTTTCAATATTGAGTTGACTGTTCTAGATCCTTTGCCTCTCTCTATAAACTTGAGAATCGATTGGTTTATATCCACAAATAACATGCTGGAATTTTCATTGGGATTGCATTGAATCTATAGATCAAGTTGGGAAGAATTAACATCTTGATAATAGTGAAGTTTCCTTTTCATAAACATGGAAAATACCAACTTTAGTGACACTAGTGTTAATAAGTTCTGATAACCCACTACCATCGGACCAGCCTAGAGTTTTGTAGTTTTAATAATGTTACACATATTTTGTTGAATTTATACCCAAGTTCAGTTGCCCCTCAGTATCTATGGAGGATTTGGTCCAGAACCCCCAGAGATACCAATGTCCAAGGATGCCCAAGCCCCTTATATAATAGCGTATAGTATTTGTACAACCTACACAATATCCTCCACTGTATATTTGTGTAAACCTACACATATCCTCCACTATACTTTAAATTACCTCTAGATTACTTATAATACCTAATACAATGTAAATACTAAGTGAATAGTTGTTATACTATATTGTTTAGAAAATAGTAGCAAGAAAAAAGTTTGTACATGTTCACTACAGACACAACCATCCATTTTTTTTTTTCAAGTATTTTCGACCCACAGTTGGTTGAATCCATGGGCACAGAATCCAGGAATATGGATGTTCTCTGGCAAACAAAAATTGAGGAAATCTGTTGGCAGTAGACTTGCCTTAAAGAAATGTTAGGCCGGGCGCGGTGGCTCAAGCCTGTAATCCCAGCACTTTGGGAGGCCGAGATGGGTGGATCACGAGGTCAGGAGATCGAGACCATCCTGGCTAACACGGTGAAACCCCATCTCTACTAAAAAATACAAAAAACTAGCCGGGCGAGGTGGCGGGCACCCGTAGTCCCAGCTACTCGGGAGGCTGAGGCAGGAGAATGGCGTAAACTCGGGAGGCGGGGCTTGCAGTGAGCTGAGATCCGGCCACTGCACTCCAGCCTGGGCGACAGAGCGAGACTCCGTCTCAAAAAAAAAAAAAAAAAAAAAAGAAATGTTAAAAGAGGTTCTTACAGAAAAGAAAAATGATGTAGGTCAGACACTTGAATCTACATAAGTGAAGAGTATCAAAGAAGGAATAAATGAGGAGAACAATGAAAAGTTTTATTTTTCCTATTATCAATTGATCTAACAGATAATAGTTTGTTCAAAATAATAATAGCCACAATGTATTGCTTTGTATATATACACTTACGTATAAGTGAAATGAACGACAGCAAGGACACAAAGGATTATAGGGAGGAATTAGGAATATTTTCCTGTTATAAGATATATATATACTACTCATGAAGCAGTATAATGGTAATAAAAGAGATTTGAGGCCAGGCACAGTGGCTTGCCTGTAATCCCAGCACTTTGGGAGGCCAAGATGGTCAGATCACTTCAGGTCAGGAGTTCAAGACCAGCCTGGCCAACATGCTGAAACCCCATCTCTATTAAAAATACAAAAATTTGTGGTCATGCATGCCTGTAGTACCAACTACTCAGGAGGCTGAGGCAGGAGAATCACTTGAACCTGGGAGGTGGAGGTTGCAGTGAGCCGAGATCACGCCACTGCACCTCAACCTGGATGACAGAGGGAGACTCTGTCTGTAAATAAATAAATAAATTGGCTTAGTTGTGAATATATATGCAAACTCTAGAGCAACTACTGAAGAAAAGTTAAAAAAAAAAAAAAAGTAAAATTAGAATCATGTAAGATGCTCAGTACCACAAAAGGCAGGGAAGGTGTGGAAGACAAAAATTCCCATTATGTCTGTTATTCCTTTTTTTAGTGGTCCCACAGCTCATCACGGATATGCCGTTGTGGTTTTGTTTTGTCTTTTTTTCTCTTTTTTCACTTTTGGAAGTTTCTATTGTCATATCCTCAAGCTCAGAGAATCATCCTTTAGCCATGTCTTTAGCCGTAATGAGTCCATCAAAACCGTCCTTCATTTCTGTTACAGTGTTTTTGATCTCTAGCACCTTTTCTTGATTCTGTCTTAGACTGTTCATCTCTCTGCTTACATTATCCATTTGTTCTTTAATATTGTCTATTTTTCCATTAAAGCCCTCAGCATGTTCATCATCATTTTAAAAAATTACTTGTGTGATAATTTCAATGTTCCTGCCATATCTGATCCTGGTTCTGATGCTTGTGTAGTCTCTTCAAATGATGGGGATTTTTGTTTGTTTGTTTGTTTGTCTTTTAGTATGCCTTGTATTTTTTTTTTTTTTTTTTTGAGGCAGTTTTCACTCTGTCACCCAGGCTGGAGTGCAGTGGCACAATCTTGGCTCACTGCAACCTCTGACTCCTAGGTTCAAGCGATCTTTTCACCTCAGCCTCCCAAGTAGCTGGGACTACAGGTGCACACCACCACACCAAGCTAATTTTTGTATTTTTAATAGAGACAGGGTTTCACCATGTTGGCCAGGCTGGCCTCGAACTCCTCATATCAAGTGATCCACCCACCTCGGCCTCCCAAAGTGCTGGCATTACAGGCATGAACCACTGTGCCCAGTATAGTGTGCCTCCTAATTTTCTTTTGGAAGGTGGACATGATGTACTGGGTAAAAGGAACTGCACTAAATAGACCTTTAGTAATATAGAGGTGAGCCAAGCATGATGGCTCACATCTTTTAATCTCAGTGCTTTGGGAGGCTGAGGTGGGAGGATTGCTTGAGGCCAGGAGTTGGAGACTCGGCTGGACAACATAGCAAAACTCTGTTTCTACAAAAAAAAAAAAATTAAAATTAGCCATGCATGGTGGCATGCACCTGTAGTCCTGCTACTTGGGAGACTGAGGCAGGAGGATTCTTTGAGCCCAGGAGTTCAAGATTACAGTGAGCTATGATTACATCACTGTACTTCAGCCTGGGTGACAGAGCAAGACCCTATCTAAAATAAAAAAAATAAAATATTTTAAAAGTAATATAGAAGTAAGGTATGGCAGAGGGAGGGGAAGACTTCTATAATGTTACAGTTAGGTCTTTGTCTTTTGGTGAGCCTTTGCCCCTGGACTGTGAATTTCAACATTGTTTCTCAGATGTCTCCAACTCCCACTCCTCATGTAAGACAGGATGGCTAGATGTGGCTGGAACTGGGTATTTCCCTTCTGCCATGTGGAAGGCTAAAGGGAACTGGAGTTGGATATTTTCCTTTCTCTGGGTAGGTTCGGCTCTGATACACCCCAGCAGGTTAGGATCTGGTAAAATAGTTACTTCTGAGGGTAGTCCTTGTTAGGAAAAACAGAACGTTCTGTAGTTCTGGATCTGAAAGGAACCACACACACACACACACACAACGCTCTGGCACATTTTAAAATGGGTCCTTTCTCCTCCTTCTGCCAGAAGCTTGAGGCAGTTTTTGTCCGACATTGACTTTGAGGTCCGGGTAGTGCTCCTGCAAGTAAAACTACAAAAGCATGAGGGTTCCTCTATTACCGGGCCCCCTGCAGTTTTTAACTTTCAGACCTGTCCATACTGACCCTCCAGGAATTTGTCAATTACAATTTAGTTTTTCCTACCCTAGTGCTTTCTGCTCTGGTAGGTTGTGATTCCCTGTATCTGTTTGTCTGTCTCTAATTTTGGGGATAGCAGTTTGCCTTAGGACCTCATTTATTTGACAGATTTAGAAGACTTGATTTTTCAATTTATAAAGCTTTTACTTGCTGTCTAGGATGGAATGCTGACTTCTAAGCTCCTTGCATGCCAGACCAGCCATTCAATATCTTTTTCATTTCAGGCATTTTAATCTATATTTTTTAAAGTTCCATTTGGTTGCTTTAAATTTATTTTTATTTATTTGTACTTTTTTAGAGATAGGGTCTTGCTCTGTCACCCAAGCTGTAGTTTTTTGTTGTTTTTCTTTTATGCCTTCCATTCTCTCCCCATTATGCTCATGTTCTCCTCCACGTTTTTTAATGTCTGGAACAAATTTCTACAGTAGTCCTCCCTCATCCACAGTTTCACTTTCCATGGCTTCAGTTACCCGTGATCACTTGCAGTCTGAAAATATTAAATGGAAAATCCCAGAAATAAACAATTCATAAGTTTTAAGGTACATGCTGTTCTGAGTAGTGTGATAAAATCTCACGCCACCCTGCTCTGTCCCGGCCAGGACATGAATCATTGCTTTGTCCAGTGTATCCATGCCATCTAGACTACCCACCCTGCTAGTCACTTAGTAGCCTGCTCGGTTATCAGATCGACTGTCAGGTATAGGTACGGCAGTTCTTGTGTTCAAGGAACTTTTATTTTACTTTGTAATGGCCCCAAAGTGCAAGAGTAGTGCTGCTAGCAATTCAAATATGCCAAAGAGAAGCATAAAGTGCTTCCTTTGAGGGAAAAACGTGAAAGTTCTTGACTTAATAAGGAAAGAAAAAAATTTTATGCTGAGGTTGCTAAGACCTATGGTAAGAATGAATCTTCTATCTGTGAAATTGTGAAGAAGGAAAAAGAGATTCATGCTAGTTTTGCTGTTGCACCTCAAACTACAAAAGTTAAGGCCACAGTGCCTGGTAAATGCTTAGTTAAGATGAAAAAGGAATTAAATTTGTGGGTGGAAGACATGAACAGAAACGTGTCCTGATTGATGGCAACATGTTGCAGCAGAAAGCATTGCGTTCATACAAAGACTTCAGCAAGGGATCCCCTGAAATGAGTGACACCAAGTCATTTACTGCAAATGAGGGATGGTTACATAGATCCAGGAATAGTTTTGGACTGAAAAATAAAAATACTACGAGAGAGGCTGCATCTGCCGATGAAGAAGTTGCTGCCACATTTCTGGCAAAGTTGAAGAAGTTAATTAAGGAGAAAGGATACCCTCCAAAGCAAGTCTTTAATTGCAATGAAACCTGGCTTTTCTGGGAGAAGATGGGCAATAGAACCTACATTCATAAAAGTGCAAAGGAAGCACAGGGCATAAAACATGGAAGGACAGATTAGCTCTGTTGCCATGTGACAATACTGCAGGGCATATGATATAGCCAGGTGTAGTATACACAGCAAAGAACACACACGCTCTCAAAAATAAAATAAAAAATTGTCTGCCTTTGCTCGGTACTATCTGTGGTTTCAGGCATCCACTGGGAGTCTTGGAACTTATCCCCTATGGATAAGGGGGTCTAGGTATAATCACTGTTTAATGTCCTCGTCTGCTAATTCAATCATTTGTTATTTACACATCTGTTTCTATTGGTTAATTTTTCAATGATTTGTGAAGACCCCTCTGCAAATCTCTGGTTGGTAGTTACTCTGGTGTCACCTCATTATTCTTTAGGATGTAGTTACACGTTTTATTCATTCATCTGTATGTCTGACATATTTCAAAATAATTAAATAAAATTAACCTAAATTCTCTATACTGTTTCTTTATAGTCAGGGATAACATGATGATTTCAAGGTTTTGAGTGTCCTTATTCATCCACTCCACAGCCATTCGTTGCATATTTCCTATGTGTTGGGCATTATACTAGACACCAGAAACACAGAGATTTCTTTAATATATTAGATTAATGTATTATATATCAGGGAGCTTTCATAATAAACATAATAGCTAATATTATTATTATTGTAACATATGACATTTAACTGAGTGTTTACTGTTTGCATTAAGCACTTTACATCGATCACCTCTTTCAATCTTATGAACTACTATTTCCCTAATTTTAAAAACGAGGAAATTGGCCAAGCCTGGTGGCTCACACCCATAATCCCAGCACTTTGAGAGGCCGAGACAGGCAGATAAGTTAAGCTCAAAAGTTCGAGACGAGCCTGGACAATGTAGTGAGACCATGTCTCTACAAAAAAACCAAAAAATTAGCCCAGTGCGGTAGCACACGTCCGTAATCCCAACTACTCAGGAGACTGAGGTGGGAGGATCACCTGAACCCAGGAGGTTGATGCTGCAGTGAGCTGTGATTGCGCCACTGCACTCCAGCCCTGGCAACAGAGTAAGACCCTGTCTCAAAAAATAAAAATAAAGGAAATTGAGCACAGCAACATTTAGTAACTTGCCCAAGCCCAAAGAGCTCAGAAAAGCAGTGCCAAGATTTGCTCTTAACAGTTGTGGTTTTCTGCCCAGCATCCACTCCCTTCCTTTTGGATGACAACACCTGGATTTTCCTTCAGGGAACCACCCTTCTCGCATTTGGTCCCCGCAGTTCAGTTGAAACTGACTACCCAGGCCTGGTCAGAGGACTCAGAGGTTGACCCAGACCTTGCCACTCAAGCTCCTGAATGCACTGATGTGACCTGTAAGAGACCAATAGGATTTAAGTCTGGAGGTTTGCTTTTTTTCGTTGTTTTTGTTTTTTTGTTGTTGTTCTTTTTTGTTACTTTTGGGGGAAATGAGCTGTCTTCGCAGTCAAACTGGAACTGTTGGCTATAGAGATAAAGTAATCCTGGAGATTTGGGAGGGTCATCTGTTGTAGAGAATGACGCCAACCAGAAGCAGAATGAGGAAAGTTGGAGACTGAGTCCTGATGCCATGATTTGAACCCTTGGATCTAGCCATACCTGAAGCTTTCTCACTGTCTGGTCTTTTCAGTTACATAAGCCTCAACATGGCTTCTCACACTTGCAAAAAGGAGTCCTAGCTAACACAGGGATACAGGTCCCTAACCCGGTAATTATTGTACCAGTTGAGTGATGAGGGCTGAAGTAAATGTGGAGGGACTGAGCACAGTGGCTCACATCTGTAATTCCAGCACTTTGGGAGGCCAAGGTAGGAGGATCACTTAAGCCCAGGAATTCAAGACCAGCCTGGGCAACATAGCAAGACCCCATCTCTACCAAAAAAAAAAAAAAAAAATCAACCAGGCATGGTGGTGCACAACTGTTGCTCCAGTTACTCAGGAGGCTGAGGCAGGAGGATCACTTGAGCCCAGGAGTTTGAGGCTGCAATGGGCTAGGATAGGACCACTGTACTCCAGCCTACATGACAGAGCAAGATCTCATTTCTAAAAATAATAATAATAAATTAAATTAAATTAAAATAATAAAATAAAGTAGATGTAGGTATTTAGGGTGCACTTAAATGCACTCAGCATATGTGTAAAGTGAGATGTTCTCCACTTTCTTCCCTTTCTCATCCTAGGTCTGAAGCCAAATCTCAGGGAAGATATATTTACACTGAGAGAGAGAGAGAGTCATGGATTACCTTCATGCCGACACTGACCAAGCCAGTCATCCTTCACTGGGGGGGTTGGATGGCTGTACCAAGTGTCATGAAAGATGATCACAAAAGACCTGATCTCAGGGACAACAATAACAACAGCAAGAATTATTTAGGTTCTGGAATACATTTCATCTGAGGTTTACGAAGCCTTTGACAGCAAAATTAAATCTGACATCACTCCCCAGGTTAACAAAGCACTGTTGCAGACTTTGTAGTGGAGTGAGCTCAGACACTTGAGGGCCCTCTCTCTCTGAGGGTTGGAGTCACCTGCTTCGGCTGGGCTCATGGTGCCCCAGTCACCTCCAAGAGCCAATTGTCATCAGAGGGTAATGCAGCTCTTGGAGCAAAAGGAATAACATACACAGGACCTCAACCAATCCATGTGCTCAATCAAACCTGTCCTTGGGTTTAACTCCTTGGCCACGGGACGATCTCATCCTTACCCCTCCCCAACCAGGTTCAGAGAGAACTTTACCACCTCACTGTCTTGTGAAGGTCAGATTTCAGAATCAGCAGGTAAGTTAATTAGACCACTAACACCCTTTGAAAGGAATGTAACAGCTGACATTAAGATCATCACAAAAGGTCATATATTTTTCTCTCCATTGGAGAGGACAATTCCCACATTCAGGCAGCAGAGGCATGAGAGCATTAGCATTCACGACCAACTCCAGAACTATGTAAATAACCACACTGTTTAGCACCCTGGCCCATAGGCGGTTCACCCTCTTCCACGATTAAAGGTGACCATCACACTTAGTGTTTGTACTGCTAAGCACGGTGAGGTCATATTTCCCCTCCAGAGACGGAGACAAAAAGGGAAAAAAAAAAAAAAGGAAAAAACCACTTTTTCTCCTTGATAAATTTGAAGCTATAATAAATCAGAATTTAGATCTTTGGTTAATAATTCATGTTTATCTAAAGGAAAAAAATAATGACTTTCATTATATTTCATCTTCCTTTTAGTGAGTTTTGGAAACTGATTCCCTGGACTGGAGCTTCCAGAAATCCATAGAAGTTTTGCCTGATGGCTTACCCTTGAGGGTGCCTTCTGGGACCTCCACTCTCCCTGCCTGGCTCTCTTTGGCTACCCCAGGATTATGGGGGGTGAGGGCAGTGCAGGAAGAGTCTGGGCTGGCAATGGTACTGGCTGTGTCAGATGCCTAGAGCTGACTCTTCTCTCAGGGCTAGCATGGGATCCTGGAAGTTCCCCTCCTGGGCCCTACGACTGCATCCTTTGACCCAGGAAGGAGGTCTCCTAGGCTAACTGCTATGATCTCCCTCCCCCTTAACAGTATGCCCTCCACCTTTTTCTGCTGAAGTCTCCTTGTTCCATGCAAGAAGTTCAGTGGGCAGGGTTCTTTTAAAGCAACCCCACCCTTCCTGAGTTATTTGAAAGAGCATACTTTTGACCTTTGTAGTGGTGCAGTGATGGCTCAAACACAGTGATTTCTTCTGCCACAGAGGGCTGCAGCCACCCTCTCCTCCACTAAAGACTTTTCCTTCTCTTCCAAGCCTGAGCTAAGGTTCCAACCCCTCTGTTCTCCCCATCACATAGGGCACATATTGAACTCGCTTAGTGGGTGATCTATTCAGTTCTTTTCTCATTAGGCTTGAGGTAAGGAAAAAACATGCCCTCCTTTCCCCAAAAGGAGAATGGGACTCACATTACACTGCAATTCTCTCCAAATAAATCTATAATAATGCCCAATGTTTGGCCTTTTCATTGTCGACCCTCCAACACCCACCCCTTTTTTCTTTTACACTCAACTATGCTTATTTTAATTGATGCACATTTCACATACAGTAAAATTCACCTTATTAGTATAGAGTTCTATGAGCTTTGACAAATTAAATACAGTAATATAACCACCCCCGCCATCAAGATACAAAATAGTTTCATCCTTGTTTGGTATTTCCTTGCCTCTCTTTATAATCAACTGCTTCCCTCACCCCAGGCCCTGTCAGCCACTGTCCTCTTATTTGCCCCTAAAGTTAGCCTTTTCCAGAATATCATATAAATGGATTCATTCAACATGCGGCCTTTGAGATTGAGTTCTTTCACTTAACGTAACGCTTTTGCAATTCATCCATGTTGTGAGGATTAGTCATTTGTTCATTTTTATTGCTGAGGTGTACTGCCTTGTATGAATGTACCACAATTTACTTATCCATTCATTAATTGATGGGATTTCAGGTTGTTTCTGGTTTTTGGCAATTATGAATAAAGCCACTATAAACAATCATTTTATAGGTTTTTGTGTGAACACAAGTTTTCATTTCACTTGGGTAAATACCTAGGAATGGGATATTAGAATTGCTGAATAATGGCCAGGTCCAGTGACTCACACCTGTAATCCCAGCACTTTGGGAGGCTGAGGATGGCAGATCACTTGAGTCCAGGAGTTTGACATCAGCCTGGCCAGCATGGTGAAACCCCGTCTCTACTAAAAATGCAAAATTTAGCCAGGCATGGTGGCACATGCCTATAGGCCCAGCTACTTGGGAGGCTTGAGAATCGCTTGAACCCGGGAGGTGGAGGTTGCAGTGAGTCAAGCTCATGCCACTGCACTCCAGCCTGGATGACAGAGTGAGGCTCTGTCTCAAAAAAAAAAAAAAAGGATTGTTGGATAATGTTATAAGAAACTGCCAAACTGTTTTCCACGACAGCTGTAGCTATACCATTTTGCATCCACCAGCACTATGTGAAAGTTCCAGCTGTCCCACATCTTTGTCAGCACTTAGTATTGCCAATTTTTTATTTTAGCCAATCTAATAAATGTAGAGCAGTATCTTATAGTTTTAATGTGCATTTCCTTAATAACTAATGACACTGAGCATCTCTTTATCTATTTATTTGCCATCTATATATTACTTTTGATGAAGCACCAGTTAAAATCTTTGCCTATTTTTAAATTATGTTTTTAATTAAATTTTTAGAGTTTTTTACATAGTACGGATCAGATAAGTGTGCCGCAAATATCTTCTCCCAGTCTGTAGTTTGTCTTTTCATTCTCCTAACAGTGCCTTTTGAAGAGCAGAAGTTTTCAACTTTGATGTACTCTAATATAGCATTTTTTTCTTTTAGGAATCATGCTTTTAGTTTTGTAACTACAGAATCTTTGCCTAACCCAAGATCACAATGATTTTCTCTGACATTTTCTTCTAGAGCTTTTATAGTATTGGACTTCACATTAAAGTTTATAACCCATTTTGAGTTAATTTTTTTACATGGTGCAACGAATAGAACAAGGTTCACTTTTGCCTATAGATGTCTAATTGTTTTAGCACCATTTGTTGTAAAACTATCCTTTCTCCGTTGGCTTGTCTGTATCTTTGTCAAAAATCAATTGATTATGTATGTATGGGTCTGTTTCTGGACTTCTATTTGATTTCTTTGATCTGTGTATTTTCTTTTGACAATATCATACTGCCTTGGTTACTCTAGCTCTAGAGTAAGCCTTGAAATCAGATAGTGTGAGTCCTCAAATTTTGACCTTTTTCAAAAGTATTCCTTTGCCTTTCCATATAAATTTTAGAATCAACTTGTCTATTCTACAAAAAAAAAAAATCCTGCTGAATTGGAATTGCAATGAATCAACAGATCAGTCTGAGAAGAATTGCCATCTTGACAATTCTGAGTCTTCCAGTCCAACCAACTACTTACTTAGCTTTTCTTTTTTATTTCATCAGTGTTTTATAGCTTTTAACATCTAGATCTTATACATATTGTTTTAGGTTTATAACTAAATATTTCATGTCTTTGGATGCTATTGTTAAAAAATACTTTAAAAAATTAATTCCCTGTTGTTAATTGTTAGTGTATAAAAATACAATTGATTTTTGGTTTTTGACCTGGTATGTTGTAATCTTACTAATCTCATTTATTGGCCCTTGTAGTTTCTTTGCAGATTCTCTGAGATTTTCTGTGTAGAAAATTATGTCATCTTTGAATAGAAATAGTTGTATTTCTTCTTTTACAATGCGTATGCCTTTTACTTCTTTTTTCTTGCCTTATTGCACTGGCTGCAACCTTCAATAAAATGTTAGGAATAGTGAAGCAAACATCCTCATCTTATTTCTGATTTTAGGAATTAGGGTTTCTATGGAGCTTTCTCACTAAGCTTGTAGTGAAAGAAAAACATGTCTTAGCTCTCTCCAAAGGAAAGAATAAAACTCCTATCTCTCTGACAACTCTTTCCAAGAAATCTAATTTCAACTTCTGGACTTTATGATTTCAGCCTGGGTCATACCTTTGAGGTGGACAGAGCTAGGGGTCAGAGAACTGGTTCCAGGATGGCTCCGTAGTCTTGCAAATGTGTTCTAGTATCTTATTTTTTGCAAAAGGGGAAAGTTTGCCATTTATTTATTTTTTCTCAGTATTTTGGGTCCTCAGCCAAAACCAAGGCATCCATCTACAGATGGTATTATTGCTTTTATTTTACAAATGAGGGATGTTAAGCTCGGAGATTTAAATAACTTGCCCAAGGTCATATAGTTACAAAGTGACATAATTCAAACTGAGCTTGGTCAGGACCAGAGAAGATGTTATTTCCACTAGGCCATATCAGTACAGCTAGAAAAATTCAGACAGCATTTATCATGCACCCAACTCACATGTAAAACCAAAATGGCTAAGGTATCTCTAAACTTCATTTAGTCATTCTAGAAGACCACACTATGGCTAATGAAAGAAACAGTGTTGCATTTGTCCTTCAAATGGCCATGGAATGATAATCATCCTAAATCCTGAAGCAGGTGCTGAGGTCAGAAGCTGAGAGTCTCTAATTATCAACACTGATCCCCTCAGGCTTTCCTTGAACAACCCAGACAGGAAATCAGGACAGACAATATGGAGTCTATTTTGGTCGAGAAATTTGACCATATGTCTCTAGATCAAGGAATCCATGACAATTTGCTTCTGTGGCCACTTCAACAAACTCAGGCCCCAGCTGGAGATCACTTCTTACAGATCAGAGTAAGGCAGGCCCTGAGCAAAAGCTTAGGGTTGAAACTGATCCCAGTGAAATCACAAACTGAAAGAAATATCTTCCCTGTCATTCATAATCCCCTAGCAAGCAAACAAAGCTTTTGTAAGTTTTCAAAAAAATGAATTTTCCTGGGAACTAAAAGGTTTAAATTAAAAAGAGGGGTCTCAGCAATTTCACTTCTGGGCATATACCCCAAAGAATTGAAAACAGGTATTTAGGCAAAAACTTGTACATGAAGGTTCACAGTAGCACATACTATGCACAATAGTCAAAAGGTAGGAACAATCTGAATGTTCATCAGCTGAAGAACAGATAAATGAAATATGGTATATCCATACAATGGAATATTATTCAGTCATAAAAAGGAATGCAGTAACTAATCTGTGCTATGACATGGATGAATCTTGCAAACATTATGCTAAGTGAAAGAATCCAGACACAAAAGGCCACAATTCTAATTATATGAAATATTCAGGGTAGGCAAATCTATAGAGACAGAAAACAGATGGATGATTGTCAGGAGGTGCGGGAGAGGGGAATGGGGAGTGACTGCTTCGGAAGTATGGAGTTTCCTTTCAGGGTGATGAAAATATTCTGGAACAAGATAGTGGTGATAGTTGTACAACTCTGTGAATGTACCAAATGTCACTGAATTATACACTGAAAAGTGGTTAAATGGTAAATTTTATGTCGTGTGCTTTACTGTAATAATTTAAAAAGAGAGGTCTTTGTTTAAGAGCAGCTGTCATGTTGCTATCATATTATGGTTGTCTATCCAGGTCACTTCCTGAAACACCTCTCCTGACTAGCTCAGTTTTTTGTCATATGCCACTTAGATTTTAACAGTAGCCTCCTAACTGGTCCCCTGTCCCCAGTTTTACTTATCTTCTCTCCATCTTCCATGAATTCTCTATAGGGTCAAAATGAGCATTACATTCCCTTATTTAAAATCTTTCAATGGTCCCTGAGTTCCTACTGCAGAAAGATCACATTCCCTTGCACAGCATTGAAAGGCACTCCCTGGCCAGGCGCGGTGGCTCACGCCTGTAATCCCAGCACTTTGGGAGGCCAAGGCAGGCAGATCACGAGGTCAGGAGATCAAGACCATCCTGGCTAACACGGTGAAACCCCATCTCCACTAAAAATGCAAAAAAATTAGCCAGGCGTGGTGCTGGGTGCCTGTAGTCCCAGCTACTCAAGAGGCTGAGGCAGGAGGATGGCGTGAACCCGGGAGGTGGAGCTTGCAGTGAGCCAAGATGGCGCCACTGCACTCCAGCCTGGGTGAAGAGCGAGACTCCGTCTCAAAAAAAAAAAAAGAAAGGCACTTCCTGATTTGACAACTGATTGCTCCTCTCCCTATGCAGGCCTCATGGTGAGTGTGCCCTGAGACAGCAGGGTCCACGATGCTCTCGAGGACTGTTCTGTCCCAAGCACATAGAGTGGCTGCTGGTGCATAGCAGGCGCTCAGTAAATATTTGTGAATGCAGTAATCAGGCTTCAGCTAAGCTATCTAGCTCCAGCTCTTGCTACTTCCCCCAAATACCCTGTATTCCAGCCAAACCAAATTCTCCCATAAGTTAGGCCAGTCCACCCATCTGAGCTTTCATTGAATTGCTCTCTCCATTTGGAATGTTTTCTGACCATCTATAAATCTGAGCAAAGGGGTTCATCCTTTAAGACAGCTCAAGCAATTTCTCTTTTGAGACTGTCAGTCACTCATTTCTTGGTGTTCCCATAGCACTTTGAACAGCCCTTTGTGGCAGTTTTAGCATATCTTGTCCTAGAATCATTTGTCTACATCCCTCTCTTACCGGACGATGTGGACTGAGTAGCTCATCTTAACTCCTCCTGCATCCCCTCTTGTGATGAACATATTATAGGTGATACTGGGGGAATAAACAACACGAAAAGTAACTAAATGATTCTTCTTGAAAGATCAACCTTGGGGCCGGACGCAGTGGCTCACGCCTGTAATCCCAGAACTTTGGGAGGCTAAGGTGGGCAGACCGCTTGAGGTCAGCAGTTTGAGACCAGCCTAGCCAACATGGCGAAACCCTGTCTCTACCAAAAATACAAAAATTAGCCAGGTGTGGTGGTGGGCAGCTGTAATCCCAGCTACTCGGGAGGCTGAGGCAGGAGAATCACTTGAACCCAGGAGGCAAAGGTTGCAGCAAGCCGAGATTGCCCCAGCACACTCCAGCCTGGGCGACAAAGTGACATTCTGTCTCTTAAAAAAAAAAAAAAAAAAAAAAAAAAAGATCAACCTTAGGATTTTTTTTTCCCACAGAAAATAATCTGAATTAAACTGGAAATTGAGGACAGCCATCACTGAATTTCTTAGTCATTCTATGTCTTGGCTGTGGTAAACGGCAGGAAGAGAAGGAGACAGAAATGGAAGCAAGTGGAAAGGGCAGGAAACTGTAGCAGCATAATGGATGTCACCCTTTCACAGGGCACCTCTCTTTCTGAAGGATCCCACCAGGAACTCACTGAATGGATCAGAAAGTGAATGGCAACCATTACTCTGCTTCCAGGAAGAGAGGAGTGGCCACGTACTCTGGGTGCTACATTTGGTACAAGTATAACCTCCCACCGAGCCTGAGTAATTGAGAACCAACCGTGAAAATGAAATTCCAGTTTTCCTTTACAGCATTTTCCCTTTATTGCTTCGTCCCCTCTTGCCCACTGACGTCAGGAGTGTATTCCATTCTGCCTCTTTCTAATCCTGTTTGTCTCTCCAGCTTGGGCAGAATGTGCTGTGCCGTCTGTGCCCTTTTCAGCAACCTGTGCTCTGTGTGCTTGTCTTGTGCTTTGTTGCTCCTCATGTCTGCTGCCCGGTCCTTTTGGTTAACGTCATCCTCCCTTCCCGGGCATACAAGAGAGCGGCCGCTCGGAAAGGCGTGGTTGCAGAGTAGGACTCAAGGAGAGTGCCTCTCTGGCGCTTTCTCAGACTGCAAGGCACTTTGAACCCTGCATTTCAAAGATAAGCGGAGAAGGAGAAATTTAGGAAGAGGTAGGGGCCCAAGAGCACAAGGGAAAAGAATTGATATGGTTTTGTGTATCTGCTAAGTGATCTCACTTAATTCTCTCTTTCCGATGAGATCGTATTATTAGTTGACTGATGAGGAACCTGAGATGAAATAACTTCCCCAAGACCACTCGGCTGGTCAGTGTCAGAGTCAAGATCCAAACCCGGAAATGTCCACTCCTGCATCGGGGCCCTCGCCTCCCCCACCCACCTCTGGCTGTGGGAGTAGGCTGCCCAGTAGGCTTTGGGGAAGGAGAGGCAGGAGACACCTTGAATGTAGATCTGATTGAGGCTGGCATCTAAGGCCACGGGGGTCCGATCTGGCCATGAGATTTCCTGATGCTCTTCACACCAGGCTATTGCCCATCAGGTCCGGATGTTTTAGAGCTGGGGATGCAGGGAAGACACAAGAAGCCTCCAAAAGAAAGGGGTTGGTGAGGAGTTGGGCAAAGGCTAGGCCCTAAATAGGAAATGGAGGTGGACTAGGACCAGGCTCCCATTCCTGGAAATGGAGGTAAAAATAAAGCCATCAATCAAACGGGACGCTCCAGTGCAGGTTAGGGAAAGGCCTCAGTCTGCGGCTCAGGCACGCAGAAGACAACACCTCCAGTGGATGGGACTGCTGATACCCATCTTGCTCTACCAGGATGAAGCTTGATGCCATTGGATACAAGACTCTGTTTTTTTCAGTTTCCTACTAATTTTTTGGTGCCTCTAGTTGCATACACACACCTCACCTACAGTAACTCAGCGCCGGCCAGTTGTGGTGCAAGTGCTTGCTTGTGCAAAGCTGCAGATGAAATTCCTATATTCATTCATTCATTCTTTCTTTCTTTCTTTCATTCATTCATTCGTGTGTTCATATAGCCAACATTTGAGGGGCTACTATGGGCTAGGTGCTGTGGAAAAACCACATGAATAAAACACAATCCCTGCCAGCGCAGAGGTCACAGGTACCCAGGGAGCAGATGTGCATGTGAATATTTATGGCAGGAGTCATCAGTGACAGAGGTGTGCCGAGGTACCCAGAAAGGTATGTGTTCCTCTTGGGCTTGGAGGTAGGAGAAAGCACCCCAGTGGAGAGGGCACTCAGAATGTCAAATCCCTATCTCTCATGGCTCATCAAAATGCCCTCTCTTGCCTGTGCTGGTGACAAGGCAGGGCTGCGTTCAGCCTACAGAGCTGTGGGATAACCTTGATGGTGCATAAGGGTTAAAACACTGAGGGGCGGAGGTAAGAAATTATTTTCACGATAAGGCAGATCCTTGGGCTCTGACATAATGCCTCTGTGAGGTATGGGCCTCTCCTGGACAACAGCAAAAAGGTATAAAATACAGCGAGGCTGCTCCTCTGAAGTAACAAATCCCTTCCCTTGTGTAAGCTGCTGGGACTGCCAACTTCAGGCCGGCCTCTGTGAGGTCCAGGCTTCTCTGTGAGGCCCAGGCCTCCCCTGTAAGTACAGGCCTCCTCTGTGAGGTACTGACGCCCCCATGTGAGGTACAGACCAGCATGAGGGAGCTGCGTTCTTTCATGCCATTATATATGCTTGATTTCATCATTCTCCTTTGCACTGCTTATGCACAGGTTAGGAAGTAAAACCAGATGAAAGCTAGCAACAGAGGCAGGGTGATTATTCTCTTTAAGCTTTGAACTTGGACCAGCCATGTTTCCAGTCTAGTGTAGATGACAACGTCAATCCTCTGGCCAGATAGCTTTTTTTTTTTTTTTTTTTTTTGAGATGGAGTCTTGCTCTGTCGCCAGGCTGGAGTGCAATGGCACAATCTCGGCTCACTGCAAGCTCGCCTGCTGGATTCAAGCGATTCTCCTGCCTCAGCCTCCTGAGTAGCTGGGACTACAGGCACACGCCACCATGCCCAGCTAATTTTTGTATTTTCAGTAGAGATGGGATTTCACTATGTTGGCCAGGATGGTCTCGATCTCTTGACCTCACGATCTGCCCGCCTTGGCCTCCCAAAGTGCTGGGATTACAGGTGTGAGCTACCGCGCCTGACCCCAGATCCTTTAGGACATTTCTAAAGTGACTCAGATGGGGTCAGACTGAAGCTACCTTCTACAGGGACTGGCCTGAGACTCACCCTTGCTTGGCCTCCTTGCCTGTCCTGCCCTGACTATTCCCTCACTCTCCCACTTGTCTCCCTTGAAAGCACTTCTTTAGAAAAAATTACTTGTACATAAATCCTCATGTTAGGGTCTGTTTCCAGGGAGCCTGACCTAAACACTTACCTTCAAGAACACAAGAGAGAAGGCTGCAGCTGCACTTCATGCCAGCCAGGGCCACATTATGACTTTCCTGCAGGCCTGCCAGATTTAGCAAATAAAAAATACAAGATGCCCAGTTAATTTGAATTTCAGATAAACAACAATTGTTTTCTTAGCACAAATATGCCCCATGCAATATTTGCAAAATATTTATACAAAGATATTCACTGTTGATCTGAAATGCAAATGTAACTGGGCCTTCCGTATTTTATGTGGCAATCTTTAGAAAGGATTTCAAGTCCTTTTGCTTTTGTGGGCCCCTTCTTCTATTTAAAAAAAAAAAAAGTTATATTTACAACTACATTGGTATAAAGATGAATATAGGCTGGGCATGGTGGCTCATGCCTGTAATGTCAGCACTTTGGGAGGCCAACGTGAGAGGATTGTTTGAAGCCAGGAGTTCAAGACCAGCCTAAGCAAGGTCCTGAACTAGTGAGATTCTGTCTCTCTCTCTCTTTTTTTTTTTCTTTTGAGATGGAATCCCACTCTGTCACCCAGGCTGGAGTACAGTGGCACAATCTCAGCTCACCGTAACCTCCGCCTCCTGGGTTCAACCCATTCTCCTGCCTCAGCCTCCTGAATAGCTGGGATTACAGGCTTGTACCACCATGCCCGGCTAATTTTTTGTGTTTTTAGTAAAGATAGGGTTTCGTCACGTTGGCCAGGCTGGTCTTGAATTCTTGACCTCAATTGATCTGCCCGCCTCGGCCTCCCAAAGTGCTGAGATTCCAGGCATGAGCCACCGCATCCAGTCACAAGATCCTGTCTCTACAAAACATTTTAAAAATTATCCAGATATAGTGATGCATGCCTGTGGTCCCAGCTACTCAGGAGGCTGCAGCAAGAGGATCATTTGAGCCCAGGAATCCAAGGCTGCAATGAGTTATGATCATGCCATTGCCCTCCAGCCTGGGTGATAGAGCAAGACTCTGTCTCTAAAAAAATTTTTTTTAATTACAAAAAGAATATAGGCCAGGTGTGATGGCTCACACCTATAATCCCAGCATTTTGGGAGGCTAAGGCAGGCGGATCTCCTGAGGTAACGAGTTCGAGACCAGCCTGGCCAACATGGTGAAACCCCGTCTTTACTAAAAATACAAAAATTAGCTGGCCGTGGTGGGCGCCTATAATCTCAGCTACTCGGGAGGCTGAGGCAGGAGAATCACTTGAACCTGGGTGGCAGAGGTTGTAGTGCGCTGAGACTGGGCCACTGCACTCCAGCCTGGGTGACAGAGTGAGACTCAGACTCAAAAAAAAAAAAAAAAAGAGAATATAACCCAGCCTGGATTCATTATTATATGCTCATTATTACTATTATTGTACTCATTTTTCTTCTACTTTAAAGGAAATTAAAGTCAAAACATGCTTGAGGGCCTAAAAGCATCATGGACCCCAACTACTACACCTACTGTGCCTAATAGATAAGTCAGCCCTGGTGCCAGCTTCTAAGGAGCCTTGAATGCCGTGATTAGACATGATGGACTTTCTTCATCAACCATTGTTCAAACAAGAGCTCCATGACCGAACAGTACTTCAGAAAGCTAGCCCTAGTTGAGAGTATGGAGAAGAGGCCAAAGAATGAAATATTTGATGAGGGAGAAGATGATCACCATGACTGAGATGGGACACTCAGGGCCTTAACAAGGGCAGCTGGCAAGCTCATATATTTGAGGGTTTACACCCTAAAATGCTCACCAGGTCTCCATTGTACAAAGGCGTGTCCTGGGACACAGGCAGGATGGCGGTATGATCTTGCCTAAGTGGATCTGAGCCATTGCTGTGCTCACCCCCTCCTCACGAGGGCAGCTAGAATGCCATCTTGCAGAAAACCAAGATGTGGGCCTCCAACGTGAAACACAGAGAGATGCTCTGAGCCAGGGACCAAGGCCCACCGTCTGCTTCTGTACGTAGCTTTACTGAACATAGTCATGCCTATTCAAATCCATATTGTTTACGGCCACTTTTGTGCAGAGTTGAGCAGTTTCAACAGAGACCAAATGTCCTACACAGCCTAAGATATTTACTATCTGGCCCTTTACGGAAAAAGTTTGCCAATTGCTCCTCCAGGCTATGGGGGATTCACAAGCTGGGATTTTGTCAGAAATGGATGTTTCTGAGTATGTAAAATTTAAAACAAAGCCCTGCCGCTCCGTCATCACTGGCTGCGTATAATACAGTATGCGTATCTCCTTCCCCGTGCCCACCAGTGGAAACAAAAACTCTACACATTATCTCCAAGCAGATGGAAAACGGCTTCTCTCTTTGGGTTATAGGGGAAACGCAGCAGAAAAACTTGTCCAGATGGTGGGTATGAATTCAAATGGAGAACCCACCCTTCAAAGACCAGGGTGTGTTCCCGGTGGGAGCCACACAGGCTTAGTGAGAAGGAGAGGAGAGAGATTTGGAAAGAAGTGTGGCAATGCTATTCAGAAATGCCTACTGCCCTTTTGCAATCATTTAAATAATCTGTGGTGCTCGATGGGTGCTTTGCCTGACCTAGTTAAGAATCGGATTGCTATTTTAACTGAGAAAAATGGTACTTTCAATCGGTTTAGAAAGAAGAAAAGAATAAACATTATCAAGACCATCTCTTAGAAGATTAGGACAAAAAAATCCAGGAGACGCTTCAAAGCTGTTTTTGTTTTTCTTGGCTTTGAAATACATAGACAGTCCTGATAATTTTATCTTCCTCGAAATATAGCAAATAAAGTCTATTTACTACTCCCGGGCAATTCCATACATAAATTAAAATAAAACACACACATACACACAACACAAAGCACTTTAAACGAATCCTCCTGCGGGTCTCAAATCCATCATTTCTCTTCCTGTGGTGAGGGTTTTATGCCACAGATCAATGCAATTTGAAAGTTTTGGAGGTGATTTTGTTTTTCATACCTTGCTATTTGATGAGTTTTTAGATGCCCATCTAAAGAACAGTTTACATGCTGTCTCTCACGGATCTCGGGGAGGCCTCAGATGAGCTGACATGTTGAAAGATGGTTAGCAGAGATAGAAATATATTTTATCTAGTTTCTCGAAGTCAGCTTTTAAAGTTAGTTCAAACACACTACTTAGTGAAGTCATGAAAAATCTTTTTTAACCCTGAGAATGATATTTCCATTTCTCATCACCATATTTAGTAGGAGAGTTGCTTTAAGAAACATCATCTTTCCCATTAAAAAAAGGCTTTCTAGGCACAAACGGTGCCACAAAAAACATGTGGAAAGATGGGCTGATTCCCTTTGACTGTATTTCTGAATGTGTTGGTTTTAAAATGGGATAAGATATCCCAATATCCCTAATTAGAACTTTTTTTAGCTGGCCACATAGGAAGGTGTTTCTGTGTCCATAAAAATAATCTTGTCTTGGTAGAATATGCATTTTAAAATAATTTCATATGTGATTCATTATTTTTCTTCTTTCAACAAATCATCTATTAAGCACACTGTATGGGCCAGATACTATGCTAAACCTAGGAATATAGAGATTGAAGATATTGTTCTTGCCATTAAGTTGCTTATAGTCTAACAGGGAAGATGGACACAGAAAAAAAAATTACAATGTAAAGCAGCGAGTGTGCCCACAGACCCTCTCCCTGAAGTCTCCTCTTGTTACTGATGGCATGCATCAACAAGATTGATTGGTTGACTGGGTAACTGATGGCTCCCCAAGCCTCATTCCTAAAAAAGACATTATCAATATGGCTAATCAAATGGTAAAGCAAAAGAGCAAATGGACAGATTAGGTAGAAGTTAGTTAAATCTCCTACATTCTGCCAGAGAGGATAAATTTCTATCTCGACTCTTCCATGAAGAGCAGATACAGTATACTGATAGAGCTACAATAGCTTCCTTTTCCAGGCCACAGATATTAGATAGTTTGCCTTTACCCTCCCACCACCACCCGATATATAAAATAAACACAGAAAGACATTATTGCTACCTAACAATGGGTAGGGGGTGGGAGTGGTGGTGAGGAAGGAATAAGACAGATGCTAACAGGGCTGAAGTCCCCCAAAGCTGTGCAAGTGAAGTCCCCACAGATGCAGTTCAGATGTGACTGGGTTCTGTGAACCCGAACTACATAGTTAGAAAGCTTTTGGCTGCAAGTAACTGAATATCCAATATCCAATTAAGTGGTTTTTATAAAAAGTGTTTATTTTCATTACATACCAATAAATCCAGAGGCATTGATTCCAACCAAGGGGTGTTCAAAATACTTAACAACCAATCTGGTCCAGACATCGACAAATAAGAACCAATGCCTCACCAGTCAGAACAAAGCCTAGCCTTAAACAACCATGGCTGCTGGATCATACTTCTGGTTACACTCCATCCCTGGTTCCAGGGTAGCTAGCAACACAATGTCAGGGCTTGGGTCCGTTTCTGAGAGATTCTCTTAGCCCTTCCTTTGTGGTGACAAGATGGCTGCGACATCTCCAAACATCACTTTTCTTCATCTAAAATAAAGTCTGAAAGCAGGAAGGTTGGATGAAGACTTCTCTTAGCTCACCTCTCTTTTTTTATCAAGGAGAAATCTTTCCCAAAAGCCCCTGGAAGACTCCCTCTTTGTACTATTGGCCAGAATAACGTCACATGTCCACCCTGAGACCAATCATTACCCCAGGAAAAAGGGAGTACAGTGGTTACCTTGGACCAGTTACAGTTCATTCTCTGGGGCAATGGAGGGTCCTAACTTGCCAAAACGCATTGCTACCTGTACTGAAACCAAATTAGGATTCTGTTAGCCTGGAAGAAAGCAAAGTGTGTGGTGGCAGTAAGGAAGAGCTATTGGGTAAGTAACCAGCAGTATTTGCCACATTAACTTTTCAGTAAGAAACTTTTAGGCTAGAGTGCAGTGGTATGATAACTTACCGCAACCTCGACCTCCCAGGTTCAATCTACCCTCCTGCCTCAGACCCCCAAGTAGCTGGAAGTACAGGTGCACACCACCACACCTGGCTAATTTTTGTATTTTTTGTAGAGATGGAGTTTCACCATGTTGCCCAGGCTAGTCTCGAACTCCTGAGCTCAAGCGATCCACCTGCCTCAGCCTCCTAAAATGCTAGGATTACAGGCACAAGCCACCGTGCCCAGCCTAAGAAGCAACTTTTCATTTTTTTATTGTATCACCATGGGGTGGGGTGGGATGATCAGGGAATCAGGCCACCTCACAAATGCTGCTTCTTTTCTCCCAGAGATGGCAGCATCATGGGTCTGTGTAGGTGACTCTACAGATATTCAAGGACATGATTCAAGACCAACTCATACAGCCAAGTTGAATGCTTGAGAGCCTTGCTCTCAATAACTGGATGGGGCACCATGGTTCACTACTGTCCTTAGTAGGTCACATTTGTGCCCTAGATTTACAAAATTTGATTTATAGCCTTTAAACTGCAAAGCTTGGCTTACTCCTTCTACCTCCTCCATGTGCGTAGTACCTTAGGAAGTCAGCAGGAATCAATGAAACTATACAGTAGAAATACTGTAATCAGTTGTTTCCAAAGAAGAATGTTTGATTGGCTTAAACCTTGTTTCAAAAAGAAATATCTGTTTAAAAAAAAAAATAGCCCCAAGCCCTTATTTTGTGGTTCCCTTTACTGCAAAATGCAGGAAACACTCACAAGAGTACTGAGAGAAGAAATCCTAGGTAATATTTTGAAATGGGAAACCCTTTGGCCCTACAGTTGCTGGCTTAGGAACACAGGCCCATTGAGGTTAGGGCTATGTGTCTGATACCTCTATGGTACACTCGTTTCATACAGAGATGGCCTCAGTTCCATGTCACACATTGTACCCCTGGCCCGGGTCAGCCATCTCAAAAATACAGCCAACCCATTTGTGTAGGCTCTCTACAAATATGGCTCCAGTGCTTCAAACCTGCCTTTACCCACACCATTGATGATGTGATTTTGCAGCTCCTCCCATCAAGAGATGGAGTTTATTTCCCCTGTCCTTGAATTCATGCTGACCTTATGGATTGCTTTGGCTGATGGAATGGAGGTAAAAGTGACACTGAGCCAGTTCTGAGGCCAGGTTTCACACTTCTACTCATTCTGTGGGAACCCTGCCACCACCAAGGGAACAAGCCTGGGCTAGCCCACTGGATACAGAGAGATTCATGACTCAGTCACTGCCATTGCTGCAGCCAAAAGTCAACCAATCACCAAACATATGAGTGAAGCCATCCAAGACCAGCCAGTACCCAGCTAACCTGCCAGCTGGCAAGAGAGGAATGAGCCAGCCACGTCATAAACAGCCTAGTCTAGCCCAGACCAGAAGAAACCACAGTTGTTCCATAGATGACCTGTTAGGAATAAGAATTGTTTGCTTTAATAAGCCATGAAGTTTGGGGGTGTGTTGTTACACAGTAATAACTAACTGATACATCCTTAGTTATAGAGGTGACTCGGACCCCTACTCAATCCATTCTCGCTTTGAGAGAAAGTGCCTTCAATACCAGGGAGCCGAGTACAACATCTTCATTTCAGGACAGCATGTGGTAACGAGTCATCCTAAAAGTCCTGCAGATGATCTTGGGATTTCTTATGCCTTTGTGAAGTCCGCAAGTTCTTTGGAAATCCATGCTTCCAACCTGAATCACTTCTTACCTTTTTTTTTTTTTTTTGAGACAGGGTCTCACTCTGCCACCCAAGCTGGAGTGCAGTGGTGCAATCTCGGCTCACTGCAACCTCCAACTCCTGGGTTCAAGCGATTCTCATGCCTCAGCCTCCCGAGTAGCTGGGATCACTAGCATGCACCACCATGCCCAGCAATTTTTTTGTATTTTAGTAGAGACAGGGTTTCACCATGTTGGCCAGGCTTGTCTCAAACTCCTGACCTCAAGCGACCCACCCACCTCGGCCTCCCAAAGTACTGGGATTATAGGTGTGAGCCACCGGGCCCCACCTGGATCAACTTCTCACTGCCAGTGAACACCATTCTATTAAATCTGTTCATGGGTGCCTTGTTAGGATCAAAGGTTGAACATGAAGTGATAAATCCTTGAGTTCAGGGTCGTGTGCTGTCCAGGTGGCAACAACCTCACTCCTCTAGAACTCTGTGATCTATCTTGTTGTCAAGACTCTGGATAGGCTGGACACGGTAGCTCATGCCTGTAATCCCAGCACTTTGGGAGGCCGAGGTGGGCAGATTGTTTGAGCTCAGGAGTTTGAGACCAGCCTGGACAACATGGCAAAACCCTGTCTCTACAAAAAAATACAAAAATTAGCCACGTGTAGTGGTGCACACCTGTAGTCCCAGCTACTTGGGAGGCGGAAGTGGGAGGGTGGCTTGAGCCCAGGAAGCAGAGGTTGCAGTAAACCAAGATCATGCCAATGCACTCCAGCCTCGGCAACAGAGAAAGACCCTGTCTCAAAAAAAAAAAAAAAAAGACTCTAGATACCTCTTAGCATCAGACTTTTCAAGCCATCTGAGAAAATTTGCTCCAAATCCAAACTAAGATATGATACCCCACCAGCTTATGGCATCCATCTTTCTCATGGGCATGGTGGTAATACTCCCTTGTCCACAGTTCAGACAGCAAACCAAAGGCTCCAATATACTCAGCACCTCTAGGGCTTCCACAGCCCATCCTCGGCACACTCTTATTTTACCAATTCCATGCACCAAGTATTTCTCTCTGTTCTTTGAGCCAGGTCTTTTCCCAGGTTGAGGGATGGTGGTCCCTAACTTGTACAGCTCAGAACAGGCATAAGGCTTAGGAAGAGGCTTGATCCGAAAGCGACACAAGGCCTCCTTCAAAGTCAACTTCTGAGAGGGGCAGGAGGTGATCAGTCAGCTTTTTGAGAGGTGGAGTGCTTTGGTCCAAATCCATTTTTTTCATCATTAAATATTACATAAATTATAGCCTGGAGATCCAAAACCCCACTTGCATAAAAGCTCAGGTAGGAAAAATGTCAAGATAAAAATGGAAAGTTGAGTCTGTGGAATTGCCAATGATTTTCACTGCCCTCCCAACCCCCACCATCAACTGGTATGTGTACCATTTTCTTGTTCATGTCCAGATTGGTTCAATCTAATTCCAAGAGTTCTTTCTTTTCTCTTCTTCTTCCCAACTCCTCTTTTTCCCCATAAAGCCTTGTTTAAAAATCTGTAAGAGGCCCTGAATACTTTGGTTTATGCTGGTGTGAGGTTTTTGAATGATTTTTTTTTTTTCTCCTCGTGAAAGGGGCCCTTGAATAGTCTTGCTCCCTCCCAGGGAGACGGCCGGGGACTGCCTGAGTTTCCTGAGAAAGGTGACCATTCTGCCAAACTCAGAGCAGAGTGTGAAGCAGAGGCATCGAATCCCAGACTCCCAGATAATGGGGACGCTGTTCTGCTAAGTACACACCCCTGAGATTTGAATCCCGCCAGAAACCTAGAATTACCGTACAAAAGTGAAACTGAGGATAACCTCCCCCAATTCAGGAAACTGATTATTCAGGCCTCGGGTTCAGAAGGTATGGAATACTTACACTGAACATTCATTTTTAGGTCCAGTTTGGTGGTGGGAGTTGGACATTGACAGTTATGTTTTTCTTCCCTTATTTTATTATTATTTTGAGGCAGGGTCTCTGTTACCCTGGTGGGAGTACAGTGGCAAGATCACAGCTATTTGTAGCCTTGACCTCCTGGGTTCAAGTGATCCTCCCACCTCATTTTTTGTAGAGACATTTTTGTCTCACTATGTTGCCCAGGCTGGTCTCAAACTCCTAGGTTAAAGCAATCCTGCCTAAGCCTCCCAAAGTGTTGGGATTACAAGCATGAGCCATGGTACCCGGCCATTATCATTATTTTTTAAGAGACAGGGGTCTCACTCACTTTAGTCACCCAGTCTGGAGTGCAGTGGTGCAATCTCTGCTCACTGAAGCTTTGAACTTCCGGGCTCAAGCTATTCTTCCAACTCAGCCTCCCAAGAAGCTGGGAATACAGGCACATACCACCATGTCTGGCTCCTTTATATTTTTATTTTTTTTAAAGCATGAGAAGCTTGGGGGCTAGAAGATCCTTATTAAGTCAATCAGACTCCAAGGATAACAGTCAGCAACCTGCCACCATGTGCCATTCTAGCTAAAAATGGAATTGAATGAGAAAACCCCAAGTAGAAACCACAGTCCTTCATGCATTTCTGTTGTGATGCCAGTGAGGCTGCTACCATTTCCCCTGTGGCAGCTTTTTGCAGTAAGATGAGCAAGAGATTGAGTCTTTGGAGTTTGAAATCTGGCTCTGCTCCCTTTACTGGCTGTGCTGTTCTGGGAAGGTGACCTAATCTCCCTATGTCCCCATCACTGCCTCAGAAAATAGGGTTAATTATAAGTCCAGAGTGGTGATTAAATATTAGATGACATGATGCATTGTTAAATAAAATACATTTTAGGCAGCAACGCCAGAAGCTAGAATTATGTTTGACTATTGTATCAGTGTGAATAGACCGGGTAATCTGTGTTAACAAATGATTCCAAAAATCTCAGGGGTTTCAAGATTTAGTTCTTGCTCACTTAACTGATCCGTTGTGGTGGGGGGTACTGCTTTGCTCCAAGTGCTGTTTACTTTGGGACCTGGGCTGTCAGAGTGTCTCTGACCTGGGGCATTACTGGGCCCAGGGCATAGAAAAAGAGAAAATGGCGGAATAACACAGTGATTCTCAAAGCTTCTGCTTAGAAGTGGCACAGGTCACCTCTGCTAAATTTTCATTGGCCCAAACCAGTCATATGTGAGTCTGTCCTCAATAAAGCAGGTACAGAATCCTCCCACCCAGGAAGAGACAGGCAATGTCTTCAACAATAGAATCTATCCTTGCTGCATGTAATAGAAAAGCCCAAATACCAAAGGCAAATATGCAAGCTGCTCTTCTCTCTTGCAGAATAAGCCCAAATAGGCAATCTTGGGTTCATAGGAAAGCTCCCAGTCACCAGGGACCCACACCTGTCCTTTTCTGTCATTCTTTGTTGGCATGTTACTTTCAAATAATAGTGGAGAATTGTGCGTTCTTTAGTGAATGGGAGAAAAGTGAGTCTTCGTTAAATGGACAGGGCAGTGGTATTCCTTAGCTGAGCAGGTGAGAAGCAGAATGAATAGGAATTTGATCCAGCTGGTCAAAGGAAGGGAACTGAACAGAAGAAACAATGGAAAAATAATAAACACGAAATGGAAGCAATAAAAGCACATTTATGGACTTATGACACCAAAAGGGTCCCAAGTGAAGAGGATGTGGAGTAGAGCTGCCGTGCTCATAAGGGACACGGAACATGAGTGAGATCACACTTTTCCTGTCCGAGCCAGCAAGATGAGGGCCTTGCTTCATCTTCCTATGTCCTGAGGTCTCTAGTGGATTCATTGGTTGTTTTGCCAGTCTTTCTCAAGTATTGTTCACAGACAGGGATGTGAGTGATACGCTCTGAGTTTTTGTGCATCTGCACACTCCCGTTGTTTTCTGTTTCCTGAGTCTTCTTGAGTGTGCTTATTAGTTTTTGGCTAATGTGGATGCTTGTGTCTTTTTCATTTGGCACAAACTCTGTTTGTTCTTTTTTCTTTTTTTTTTTTTTTTGAGACTATGTCACCCAGGCTGAAGTGCAGTGTGGCACTATCTCGGCTCACTGTAGCCTCCGCCTCCCGGGTTCGAGTGATTCTCCCGCCTCATCCTCCTGAGTAGCTGGGACTACGGGTACATGCCACCATGCCTGGCTAATTTTTGTACTTTTTGGTAGAGATAGGATCTCACTGTGTTAGCCAGGCTGGTCTTGAATTCCTCGCCTCAGTGATTCACCTGCCTCCGCCTCACCAAAGTGCCGGGATTACAGGTGTGAGCCACTGCGCCTGGCCAAATTCCGTTGTTTCTGAGCCATCTTTCCATGAGGACCCAAGGACCCAGCCCAGCCATCCAGCTCCTGTCTAGCCACTTGACTTTCATGTGCAGACAGCAGCCCAGGAATCCTCGGGTTTCTGAGGGCCAAACTCACTCCAGAGCTGGGGGCTGCTCCTCCCCTTGGGCTCTCTGAGGTTGATCTCTCGCCTCTCACCCTGTCCACAGAGAACAAAGTCTTCATCCATTCCTCCAAAGCCTCACCTACATCTGATTCTCTATCTCCCAAAAAAATTCTGGGTCAGGAAGGCAGCTAGACTGGAGTTGGACACAGCAGGATGACAGTCTTGCCCAGCTGACATCTCCTCAAAAGACTTTTTTTTTTTTTTAGACAGGGTCTTACTCTGTTACCCAGGCTGGAGTACAGTGGCATGATCACTGCTCAGTACAGCCTCGAACACTTGGGCTCAAGCTATCCTCCCATCTCATCCTCCTGAGTAGCTGGGACTGTGGGCATGCACCACTAAGCCAAGCTAATTTTTAAATATTTTGTAGAGATGAGGTCTCCCTTCAGACCAGAATGAAGAGTCAGTAAAAAATTAATTAATGCCGGACGTGGTGGCTCACGCCTGTAATCCCAGCACTTTGGGAGGCTGAGGCGGGTGGATCACAAGGTCAGGAGATCGAGACCATCCTGGCTAACATGGCGAAACCCCGTTTCTACTACAAAAAATTAGCTGGGTGTAGTGGCGGGCACCTGTAGTCCCAGCTACTCAGGAAGCTGAGGCAGGAGAATGGTGTGAACCTGGGAGGCGGAGCTTGCAGTGAGCCGAGATCGCGCCACTGCACTCCAGCCTGGGTGACAGAGTGAGATTCCGTCTCAAAAAAATAATAATTAATTAATTAATTAAAATAAGAGATGAGGGTCTCCTTATGTTGCCCAGGCTGGTCTTAAACTCCTGGGCTCAATTGATCCTCCTGCCTCAGTGTCCCCAAATGCTGGGATTACAGGCATGAGCCACATCCCCTTGGCAAAAGACATTTTTGAACACGCATATGTGTTTTGTCCCTTTCAGTTGCCAGTAGAAGGACTGAATGCTCTGTGAATCCTATAAGAGAAGAGTCAGTAGCTGTTCTCACTTCTTGAGGCATCTTGCTGAGAAATACAATTGCCACCCCAATGTCCAGCCGGCCAGGTCCCCAGCCCAGCCACAGCCTGTGTGTGGGTGTTCCTTTCTCTATGGAAATTGTGCTGAGTAAAGGCAAACCCACAGGCCACCAGGATGGTGCCAGCTTTGTCTGCAGGGGAGGCCCACTCTGGGCGGGACTTTGTGTGGCTTTCGGCCTCTCGTGGTAACTACTGAAGGAGTCCAGTGTCCCTGGTCACTGGGGCAGAGACTGGAAATGCCTTTTTAAATGGCCTCATATGGCTGTCCTTGTTAGACGAGGCTCTGCACAGGCCTGATTGCACACACACGGTCAACATGACAGGGGAATCTTCCACTTTTATTAGTCCCCAAACATAGGGCTACATTTTATTTTTGCAGAATCATGCAGGCAGCCCTATCTTGTGGTATTGATGTTTTACTGCCATGCTCAATAAAGTAGATAAATTGAAAGTATCCAACAGATGCAATACCATTCCAGCTGCGTGTGACTGGTGGGCCACACTTTAAATTCCAGCACTCAAAGTCAAGGTGAAATGCACCCTAGAAGCCCAGCACTAACTCAATTAAACACCATAATTGGCCAGGCACAGTGGCTCACACCTGTAATCCCAGCACTTTGGGAGGCCAAGGCAGGTGGATCACTGAGGCCAGGAGTTTGAGACCAGCCTGGGCAACATGGCGAGACCCCATCTCTACAAAAATTAGCTGGGCGTGGTGGTGCGGGCCTGTAGTCCCAGCCATTTGGGAGGCTGAGGCATGAGAATCACTTGAACCAGGAAGCGGAGGGTGCAGTGAGCTGAGATTGTACCACTGTATTCCAGCCTAGGTAACAGAGCAAGACTTTGTCTCAAAAACAAAAAAACAGCAACAACAACAAAACAAAAAAAAACCCATAATTATATAAGTATAGATTCAGATCCCAAAACATTCCCCTTCCCACTGCATAGTATCATTAGGGCACATTTCTGCTAAGACCAATCCTCAGGTGATAGCTTTAATCCTAATCCCAATCTGTCTGTACCTGTAGCTGCCGCAAGGCAGAAGGGCTTCACGTGCTTCTTGCTGATCCTTCTTTCACATAAAGAGTTGATTGTGCCTGGGTTCCCTGCTTCTCTGTCTCCTGGTCAGAAAGCAGCCCAGGAGTCCCTTGCTCTGGTCATTTTCCAAGAAATTAGGCTGGAACTCCCCTAAGCAAGAAAGGGAAACTCTGTAGGAGGACCCACGCACGGAGCACAGGACCTGCTACAAATGTGGCTGGGGCCAGGTTAAATGCGTGGGTTGTGTATTTGTTTCCTATGCTGTGTAACAAATCACTACAAACTTACTGGGTTAAAACAACACACTTTTATCATCACAGTTTCTGTGGGTCAGGAGTCTGAGAACGGCTTAGCTGGGTCCTCTGCTCAGCATCTCACAAGGCTGCAATCAAGGTGTTGGCCAAGCCACCTTCTCATCTAGAGGCTCAACTAAGAAATAATTTGCCCCCAACTCCTGCAGGTTATTGGCAGAATCCATTTCCTCGTGTTGGTGTGTGTGGGAGCCCCAGCTTCTTATTGGCTGTGGCTGGAGGTGGCCCTTGTGTCCTAGAGGCCACCCACAATCTTTCCCATGTGGCCCTCGCAAGACAGTTCACGACAGGGGTACTTGCTTCTTTATGGCCATTGGGAGACTCTCTTGCTCCAGTTGGCTAAGCCAGAGTTTTAAATAAGGTAACATAATCATGAGAGTGATGTTCATCACCTTTGCATCATTCTATTGATGAGAAGTCAGTCAGAGGTTGTGGCCATGCTCAAGGGAATAGGATTATACAAGGACATGGTCATTGGAGGTCATCTTAGGGTGGTCCACCACTGCCCAGGAGATACTGCCTGTGTTTGTGTCTTGTCTTCTTCACTTATAAGTAGTTAGGTTCGGTGATCTCAGGCAAGTTGCTTAGCCTCTCAGCCCCAGGTTCCTTATTTGTAAAACAGGAGTAAACCCTATAGGATTCTTGGTAAGATCAGATAAAGTATTCCATCTCAAATGTTCAGCAGAGTGCCTGGCATATAGTAAATACTCAGAGACAATATGTTGGCGATTAATATTAATATTATTGGCACTGTGAGACACCCAGGCCTGTCTTGGATATTAAGAAGCAGAAGAGTAACTCAGGCTACAGCTACCTCCACCGCTGGTTACAAAACACTCTTTGAAGGCCAGATCACATTGTTGACTGCTCCAGAAATCTCAAGGGAGATCAGCTTCAGTCTGAGCTGGGACCTGGGGCATTGTGGGAGGCAGGCAGAGCCAGCCTCCCAGTCCCTGGAAACCTGTGAGGTGATGTGTGTGCTCAGAAGATGCAAGGGTCCTTCAGCAAAGACATTCTGCTCATCTGCCATGAGACTTGAGGCAGCTGATCTCAAGGCATCAGTAGTCTTGGTCTGGGTGTGAGAGGCCAAGGTGAGCATCTGCCCCAGATTGGCTGTGATTGGTGGCTCACCTGCAGGAAGCTCTCCTATAGTCTAATCATCCCTGCACCTGAAACCCTTTCCACCCAAAATAGCCAGAGCCCTTCTTTACCACTAGAATCCCATAAATCCCACAAGAATTTTTTTTAAACAGCAAGTAAAATACACACTCAACCCCAACATTACCATAACAACCAAAACAGACATACCAGAATACACAAGCCAAAGATAACAAGAGTTATAATAATTCATACCAATAACAACAATAACCCACAGTGGATTTTTTAAGTTTAGTGATAAATCTTTGCTCTGGACGTTGGCTTATGCAGAAATGTACTCTCCTGGCTGAGCCCCTTCCTGAATAATATGTCATGGGAGCTCTGTTGTTCTGCTCATGCCTTGATGTGGTACCTCATTTGTGCAACACTGTTCTGAAGGATGCTTGGAGACCTAACTCAGTATTAACCTCTCAACCTCATGGTGTTCCTGTGCCAGGAACACATACTGGACACTCAGGACATCCTAATTATTTCTTTTGGAAATTTTGGAAACGAGATTTTTATTTCTCAGGGAGGCAAAATATATTTTTCTAGTTATTTTCATTTTTTTTAAGAACAGCTGCAATGCCTCTGGAACTTGAGGGGGTAGGTGTTTTGAGACTCATGGGCTTGGGGAAAAAAACACACATATACACAAACCATCTTGCTTTATTTCCAAGAAGGAAATGATCCTTCGATAATATCCAACAGAACTGGGAGGGTGATAGTCATCAGTTCTTTGGAAATCCATAGGCAGCTCTACTGAGAGAAGGGGCAAGGATCTACGGTCTACTTAGCTTTCCATTTGGGGAAATTTCCTCTAGAGGATTTTCTTTAGATCGTGAAAGCCCCATGTCTATGAGGCATGAAGCTATATGCCAAGTGAACCAGGACACACAGTTGATGACTGAAGCTTGGGTTTCTGACTAGAGAACCAGAGCTCTCCCCTTCCTTTATTCTCTCATTCAACACGTGCAATGGGCACTTCTCATGTTCCAGGCTGTGTGCCAGCCTTTGGAAACAGGACCACGAGGCTGTGATGGAAATAAACACAGCCTCTGTCCTACTAGTTCACCATCATAGGAGACAGGCAATTCCCAATATGGTGTGACAAGAGGTAAACTTGGGATCACACAGAGCACTGGGCAAGTGCAGAGGAGGGAAGGACACCCCACCCAGCTTGAAAGAGGGACAGGAAGGAGATAAGTCTGAGACAGGATTCCTGGCAGAGGGAGTGAACACACTGTGAAAAGTCTCTTCCACACGAGAAAGCAAGGTGTTCCAGGAACTGGAGAAAGTTCTGAGTAGTGGGAGAATAGAGATGGGGGGCAGCGAGGGAATCCAGGGGAGGGATAGGCAGGACTCTCCTCACAGCCCCTCCTGGAAAAGTGACCTACACTGCAACCTCTGGAAAAGCCACGAGAAAAACAAGGCCATCTGGCAACTGTGAACAGCCTTGAGTTGAGGGTTAAGGCTAAAGTTAAACTTTAAAGCAGAAAATTCCCGTATTTTTCATCAAGTTTTTTTTTTTAATCTTCATTTTCTTTATTTTTTGTTTTTGTTTTGAGATAGGGTCTCTATCTGCCCAGCTCTGTCACCCCAGCTGGAGTACACTATCACAGCTCACTCCAGCCTCAACCTCCTGGGCTCAAGCCATCCTCCTACCTCAGCCTCCTGAGTAGCTGGGACCACAGGCACATGCCACCATGCCCAATTTCTTAATTAAAATATTTTCTAATATACACTTGTTTTAACAAATTCAAACAATACAAAGCTACAGTAGTTTTTGTAAGTGCCCCATTCCTCTCCATTGCTATTCTCTGGTGATATTCCCTGTTAACAATTGACTTTCTTTAAAGACATCTTTTCTATGTATATAACCAGCCTGGGTAACGAGACCCCCATCTCTTTTTTTTTTTTTTTTTTTTTTTAAGATGGAGTCTCACTCTGTTGCCCAGGCTGGAGTGCAGTGGCACGATCTTAGCTCACTGCAACCTCCGCCTCCCAGGTTCAAGTGATTCTCCTGCCTCCCAAGTAGCTGGGATTACAGGCACATGCCACCACGCCTGGCTAATTTTTCTATTTTTAATAGTTTTAATAGAGACAGAGTTTCACCATGTTGGCCAGGCTGTTGTCAAACTTGTAACCTCAGGTGATTCTCCCGCCTCCACCTCACAAAGTGCTGGGATTACAGGCATGAGCCACCATGCCCGGCCGACCCCATCTCTTAAAATAAAAAAACAAAACAAAAAAGAAGGAATGAAGTACGAACACATGCTACAATGTGGATGAACCTCAAAAACATTATGCTTAGGGAAAGAAGCCAGACACAAAAGGCCACATATTGTAGAACTCCATTTACATGAATTGTCAAGAACAGGAGAATCCATAGAAATCGAAGATTGGTGGTTGCTCAGGGCTGCTTGATTTATACAGGTCTCATTTGGGAGTGATGAAATGTTTTAGAAGTAGATAGAAGTGATGATGGTTACACACAATGTTATGAATGTATTGAACACCACTGAATTGTTCACTTTAAAATGGTTAATTTTGGCCGGGTGCAGTGGCTCACACGCCTGTAATCCCAGCACTTCAGGAGGCCAAGGCGGGCGGATCACGAGGTCAGGAGATCGAGACCACCTTGGCTAACACGGTGAAACCTCCCTTACCTTATTTGTCTCCCGTCTCTATCAAAAATACAAAAAATTAGCTGGGCGTGGTGGTGGGTGCCTGTAATGCCAGCTACTTGGGAGGCTGAGGCAGGAGAATCGCTTGAACCCGGGAGGCGGAGGTTGCAGTGAGCCGAGATCGCGCCACTGCACTCCAGCCTGGGCGACAGAGTGAGACTCCTTCTCAAATAAATAAAATAAAATAAAATAAAATAAGTTAAGTTTATGTTATGTGAATGTTACCTCACTAAAAATAAATAAATAAAAATATATTCTGGATTTTCCATTTTCAGCCATGACTCAGTATCTGGCTTCAACCTCAACTGTAAATAACCATAATCATGAACAAAAGATAGGAAGCAACTGATTTCAGGCATTAGGCGAGTGCTGAGCTGTGTCTTTGAACCAGCGGCAACCCTATATTCGCCCTGGCTTTCTGCCTGCGAGGGTGGTTTCCAAGCTGTAGTGGAGGCAGTGGAGCCCAACCATGGTGCAGTGTTGCACTGGGCAGAAAAAACAAGGACCTGGTGGAGGAGACAGATCAGAATTCAGGGCTCTAAGATGGCTGGAACTTGTGGGCTATGGAGCAGAGGGAACTGCAGAAAAGGAACCCCAGAAATCTGTGAAGCAGTTCCCTTCAAGCGCCGGGACAAATCCTGAGTTGCCTGTGCCCAGGGTGGTAATTCACAAGGTCTGGTAGAGAACAGTTGCCGAAGGGCTGACAATTGAACAGAGATTTCAGGGATTGAAATCCCCGGGCACTGTGGCTCATGCCTGGAATCCCAGCACTTGGGAGGCCGAGGTGGGTGGATCACTTGAGGCCAGGAGTTCAAGACCAGCCTGGCCAACATGGTGAAACCCCATCTCTACTAAAAATATAAAAATTACCCAGGTGTGGTAGCGGGCACCTGTAATGCCAGTGACTTGGGAGGCTGAGGCAAGATAATTGTTGGAACCCGGGCAGCAGAGGTTGCAGTGAGCCAAGATTACACCACTGCACCCCTGCCTGGACAACAGAGCAAGACTCTGTCTCAGAAAAGTAAAAAAAGAATACTGGCAAGACTTTGGAATTCTGACCCAGCCAGAGCCAAGACACAGAGGGCCTTCAGTAGAGACCCCCCCAGAAAGTCCTCATTGTAGAAATAAGGACCATGTCCTAGGAGCAGGTGCTTGGCCTAGGAATAAGGGTGAAAGTGAAATAGATCCACATTAACAAAAACTAAACCCAAACCTTAACAAAAGCGAGGTGACTCATCAAAAATTTAGCTACATGCCCCCCGCCAAAAAAATTCAACACTCTTTAGAAAAACATTTTTAAAATCCAGAGTCTCTGTGATACATCAGTCACAATACCAAGAATGTAATGAAAAATTACTAACCATTTTTCTATTTCTATGTTCTTAGCCTTTGTTTTGTGATATGATTAAGTTACTTAGAGACAGTTTGATTCTTTCAGGTTTTGTTTTTAAGCTTTGTCAGGTGAGACCAAAGCAGCATTTTGGGCTAATTTTGTACCATTATTCGAGGCAAAACTCTTCTGAGGACATTAACTGGGGACTCTCCCTGAATCATGAGGCTTTCTATTCTGGCAGAAACAGGAATTATTCCCAGTCCTGTGTAAGTCTGGGGGATCGTTCTCTACGATGCTCTTCGGTAGTTCTTTCTTCAGTTCTGCATGGTTTTCTCACCTGCATGCATTGACAAGTATTTAGCTGAAGACTCGAGAGTTCTCCGAATGTCTTCAGAACTCTCTTTCCCCCTCTTCCTCCAGTTCCCTTCCCCCCCTCCCCCCCTCCATGCCGCCTCCCTCCGACCACCCCCCTACCCTGGTCTCCCACCCTATCCAAGCTCTATTCTCTCTAATACTCTGTCCTACAAACTGTTAACTACCTTGGCCTCCCCAGACTCCCAGCTCCATATCCTCAATTCAGGGAAACTGCTGGCTTCCATGTGGGTTTTCCCTCCCTATTCTGAGACCTGGAATCTGTCTCTAGGCAAAGAGCTGGGGCAATTGTATGAGGCAATTGTAGGAGGCTCATCTTATTTGTCTCCCTAACCTCAATTATCATTAGCTATTGTTGCCTGATGTTCTACTGTATTTATTTATTTATTATTTTTCTTTTTTTTTAGTCACTTCAGGCAGAAGGGCAAATCTGGTTCCAGTTACTCCATCTTGACTATAACTTACAACTATAAATTCAATTACTTAGAGGAAACGAAAACATTTTTTGAAAAAGAAAACTTTCAAAACTGATCCAAGAAGGAATAAAAAATATGAATCATCCTATATTTGTTAAAAATTGAATTTATCAGCTGTGCATGGTGGCTCACGCCTGTAATCCCAGCACTTTGGGAGGCCGAGGCAGGCAGATCACCTGAGTCAGGAGTTCGAGACCAGCCTAGCCAACATGGAGAAACCCCATCTCTACTAAAAATACACAAATTAGCCGAATGTGGTGGCGCATGCTTGTAATCTCAGCTACTCAGGAGGCTGAGGCAGGAGAATCACTTGAACCTGGGAGGCAGAGGTTGCAGTGAGCCGAGGTTGCACCACTGCACTCCAGCCTGAGTGAAAAATGTGAAACTCCATCTCAAAAAAAAAAAAAAAAAAAAAAATTGAATTCATCCTTTAAAACCTTTTCACAAAGAAAACTACAGGTCCATATGCCTTCACTGGTGAATCCTGTTAAAATTTTTGAAAATAAATAATACTAATGTTATACAAATGTTTTCAGAGAACCGAGAAAGACAAAATAATACCCAACTCAGCAGAAACCTGATATCAAATTCTCACAAGGCCATTATAAGGAAAAGAAAATTTTAAACCAAAATCATTTATGAACATAAACAAAAATTCTAAACAAAGGCCAGCCACAGTGGCTCCTGCCTATAATTCCAGTACTTTAGGAGGCCAAGGCAAGAGGGTTGCTTGAGTTCAGGAATTTGAGACCAACCTGGGGAACATACTGAGACTTTGTCTCTACTAAAAATTAAAAAAAAAAAAAAATTAGCCAGGCATAGTGGTGCACATTTGTAGTCCCAGCTACTTGGGACGCTGAGGTGGGAGGATTGCTTGAGCCTGGGAAATGAAGGCTGCAGTGAACTATGATCACACCATTGCACCATTGCACTTCAGCCTGGGTGACAGCAAGACCCTGTCTGAAACAAATTAAAAATCTAAACAAAATATTAACAAATTAAATCTATCAATACATTTAAAAATGCATATGGCTAACTGTGGTTTATCCCAGGAATACAAGGCAGGGTTAATACTTAAAAATCAATCAATGTGGCTGGGCACAGTGGCTCATGCCTGTAATCCCAGCACTTTGGGAGGCCAAGGTGGGTGGGTCGCTTGAACCCAGGAGTTTGAGACCAGACTGGGCAACGTAGTGAAACCCCATCTCTACAAAAAATACAAAAATTAGCTGGGCATGGTGGTGCACACCTGTAGTCCCAGCTACTCGAAGCACTGAGGCAGGAGGATCACTTGCTGATCCTCCTGAGGCTGAGGCTGCAGTGAGCCATCATTACACCATTGCACTCCAGCTGGGGCAAAAGAGTGAGACTCTCTTAAAAAAAAAAAAAAAAATCAATCACTGTAATTCACAATTACAAAGGATAACAACCATATGATCATCTCAATAGATGCACAAGATATATATAACAAAATTCAGAGTAATTCATGATTTTTTTTAAAAGAAAACTCTCCACAAACAAGGGCTAACATGAAATTTTCTCAGCCTAATAAAGGGCATTTATGAAAACCAACAGCTAACATCACAGTGGTGAAAGACTGAACATTTTCCCTTAATATTGGGAAAAAAGCAAAGATATACATTCTCACTACATCTGTTCAACATCCTTCTGGAGGTCCTAGCCAGTGCAATGAGAAAAAGGCACTATAGAGATAGATAGATAGAGATATAGATTGAAAATGAAGAATGAAACTGTCTTTATTTCCAGATACCATAATTTAATACATAGAAATCCAAAGGAATCTATGAAACCACTACTAGAACTAAAAAGAGAATTTGCAAGATACAAAGTCAATGTATAAAAATCAATTGTATTTCTATATAGTAACAATGAAGACTTTAAAAATAACATTTAAAAATAACATTTACATTTGGGAGGCTGAGGCAGGAGGATCCTTTGAGCCCAGGAGTTCAAGACCAGCTTGGACAACATAGTGAGACCTGTCTCTACGAAAGTAAAACTAAAATAACTTCTACAAAAATATCAAAAACATCAAACACATAGGGAAATTTGTAATGCAATATGTCCAAAATATATACCTTGAAAACTATAAAACATTGCCGACAGGAATTTTAAAAGATCTAAATAAGTGTAAAGATATACCATGTTCATTGACTGGAAGACTCAATATTATTAAGATATCAATTCTTCCACAAATTGATCTAAATATTCAATGCAATCCTAACTAAAGTCTTAGCAGGGTTTTGGGGTTTGTTTTTGGTTTTTCTTTTTCTTTTTTTGATAGACATTGACATCCAAGATTCCAAAATTTACATGGAAATGCAAATGACATAGAATAGTCAAAATATTTTGAAAAACAACAAACTCGGAAGCCTTACATGAACTGCTTTCAAGATTTACTATGGTATTCACATGAGGATAGACATAAAGATCAGTGGGAACAGAATAGAGTCTAGAAGTAGACAAATGCACATAGCGTTTCAATTGAATTTGGACAAAGATCCAAAGCTAATTTAATGAGGAAGAGACAGTCTTTTCAACATATGGTGCTGTAACAACTGTATATCCAGATGCAAAATAATAAACTTCTACCCATACCTTACAGCATACATAAAAATCAACTCAAAAGGATTAGAGGCCTAATATGAAAGCTAAAACTATAAAGCCTCTAGATAAACAGGCAAATATAACCTTGGAGTAAGCAAAGATTTCCTTCCTTCCTCCCTTTTCTTCTTTCAGACAAAGTCTCACTCTGTCACCCAGGCTGGAGCACAGTGGTGTGATCTCAGCTCACTGCAGCCTATGCCTCCTGGGTTCGAGCAACTCCCCTGCCTCAGCCTCCAAAGTAGCTAGGATTATAGGCATGTGCCACCATGCCTGGCTAATTTTTGTATTTTTAGTAGAGACAGGATTTCACCATATTGGTCAGGCTGGTCTCGAACTCCTGGCCGTAAGTGATCCATCTGCCTCGGCCTCCCAAAGTGCTGGGATTACAGGCATAAGCCACCATACCTGGCAATAAAGATTTCTTAAGACACAAAAGTATTAAATATAAAAGAAAAATAAATAAGTTGTACTTTATCAAAATTAAAAACTTATTTTTCAGAATGCATGATTTTAAAAAAATGAAAAGACAAATCAAAGACTAGATGAAAATATATGCAATATATATGCCTGACAAATGATTCATATCCAGAATACAGTCATCTCTCAATATCTGTGGGGACTTGGTTCTAGGAACCCCTGTGGATACCAAAACCCATGGATGCTCCAGTCTCTTATATAAAACAGTGTAGTATTTGCATATATCCTATGCACATCCTCTTGTATACATTAACTCATCTCTAGATTACTTATAATACCTAATACAATGTAAATACTATGCAAACAGTTGTTATACTGTATTTTTAAAAATTATATTATTTGTATTGTTGTATTGTTATTTTTTAAAAACTTTTTCATCTGTGATTAGTTGAATCTGTGACTACAGAACCCAGAGTATGGAGGGCTGTTTATCAAAAATTTTACAAACTAAAAAGAAAAAAAAATAATAACGATGCAGTAAAAAAACTAAATAAATAAAGGGCAAAAGACTTTTAAAAGCATTTTGAGGCCAGGCTCAGTGACTCACGCCTGTAATCCCAGCACTTTGGGAGGCCAAGGCGGGTGGATCACAAAGTCAGGAGTTCGAGACCAGCCTAACTAACATGGAGAAACCCCGTCTCTACTAAAAATACAAAAGTAGCCAGACGTGGTGGCACATGCCTGTAATCCCAGCTACTCAGGAGGCTGAGGCAGGAGAATCACTTGAACCCGGGAGGCGGAGGTTGCGGTTAGCCGAGATCTCGCCACTGCACTCTAGCCTGGGCAACAAGAGCAAAATTCCGTCCCAAAAAAAAAAAAAATTTTTTTTAAAGAAGATATTTGAATATCCAATAATCATACGAAAAGGCGTTCCATATCATTTGTCATCAAATATAAATTAAAACCACAAAATAGACCATTAAACACGCTAAATGGCTAAAATTTAAAAGATTGAAAATACACAATGTAGGCAAGAATATGGATCCATTGGAACTTTCATATATTCTGGTAGAAGTATGAAATAGTACTACCACTTTGAAAACTGCTTGGCAGTTTTTAATGAAGTTAAACATTCATCATGCAACACAGCAATCCTTTTGTCGTTGTTTTTGTTTTTTTATGAGACAGGGTCTCACCTTGTTGCCCAAGCTGGTCTCGAGCTTGTGAGCTCAAATGATCCACCTGCCTCAGCCTCCCAAAGTGCTGGGATTACAGGCAAGGGCCACTGCGCCCGGCCTGACACAGCAATTCAATTCCTAGGTGTATGCCCAAGAGAAATGATATATATATACACACACACACACATATATACACACATATATATATGTACACACACGTATATATACATATATGCACAAAAGACTTGTACAAGAACTGTCACAGTTTTATACATAATGGCCAAAAACTGAAACATCCTAAACATCCATCCACCGTGAATAAACAAACCATGGTATACAAATGAGTAATGGCATACTACTCTGCAACTGCCTTAGTCTGCTCGGGCTACCATAGCAAAACACCACAGTTCTGAACGCTAGGAAGTCCAAACTAAGGTGTCCACAAAGTGATTGTGGTGGGGGCGGGAACATCTTAATTAAGCAATTTAATCTTAATTACTTCCTTGGAGGCCCCATCTCCAAATACAGCCACACTGAGGAATTAGGGCTTCAATATATGAATTTGGGGGGGAGGTAAAAATGTCCAAAAAAGCAACAAAAAGGAAACTACTGATCCTTGTAACATAACTGAATGTAAAAAGACCTATAATTCAAAAAATATGAAGAACAAAGAAATCATCTACGATGTTAGAAATCAAAACAGTGGTTGCCTCTGTGTGGGTGGGGAGAAACTGACCAAAAGGAGGCATAAGGGAAATTTTCAGTGATGGAAATGTTTTTTTATCTTGATCAGGGTGGTATTGACACAGGGGAATACATTTGTAAAAATGCATACAGACTCATCCTTAGAATATGTAAATTATGGCTCAATAAAGTACATATCTCTATATCAGCTCATATGGAGTTACCTCTGAGTAAATTTACCTTTTTAGCAGCTGTATAATCTTCTGTTGTATGAATGTACCATAATTTCTCAAACTGTTTCCCCATTGATGGACATTTAGATTTCTCCCAAGTTTTTGCTATTACCAGCAATGCCATAGTCAGCATCCTTGAAGGATAGATCTAAGTTGGATTGTTACAGCTGTTTCTCTGTAAAGATGAAGAGTCTGAAGCCCAGATGTAAGAAGAGACTTCCCAAGGCCTACAGTAATTACCCATTGTGAGATATGGTGGTAGAACCTGGAACTGAAAAGGCTTGTGTCATTACATAGAAATATGGATGAGGGGAGATACTGGGTTTCCAAGCAGAATAACAGGAATCATTTAGAATGATTCCACTTCCTATTTTGTCTAACTGCTACATCCTGTGAGTATTAATGCCTTTGGCTGCCTTAATTTAACATTATGCTAAGTTAATTCCTGGGATCCTATAGTACCCTGGACTTATTAACAACTATGTTCCCAGAAATGTGTTAACATTTTATATGCATTATCTCATTTGACCATTGCAACTTCATTAGGTATACCTGTTATTAATTTCATGCCCATTTTATAGATGGAAAAACAGAGGCTTAGAGCATTTAAGTAACTTTCCTAAGGTTGCATAGCTAATAAAGAGGTATAGACAGGTTTCAATCCAGGTCCCCAATACAAAAGCCTTACTCTTTTTAAGAGTCAGGGTTTCACTCTGTTGCCCATACTGGAGTGCAGTGGCACGATCTTGGCTCACTGCAGCCTCAGCCTCCCGGGCTCAAGTGATCCTCTTGCCTCAGCCTCCCAAGCAGCTGGGACTACAGGTGCACACTGCCACACCCGGCTAGAAAAGGCCTGACTATTAACCATTATGTTAAACTTCCTTTCAAGAATAATGCTTCCCAAGGCTGTTGTGAGGGTTTCAAAAATTGGTTGCAATGTTGATCACTGGTCTCTCTACCCCTTGAATATTGTTACTACTTCTTTATCTTTCTAAAATCTGGCACATAGTGGAGGTTAAAGGGTTTAGCCCTGTGCCTGACATATAGTGTGCATTCAGTGAGTGCTAATTATTATTACTATTATTGGAACTACCAAACATTTTTTGAGTAAGTAAACATTTGCATGAATAACTAATTACCTAAATTATTCCTTTAGCAAATAAACAATGAACATAGGGACAACAGGCGACAGTCCTCCTCTCCTGCCAAACATCTCATTTGGAGGCAGCTGAACCATGAAGGAATTGCCAGCCCTTCTCTGTGCACATGTCTGCTCCCCTGTGGGACACAGAAACAGGAAGGCATCCAATTCAGTGTTGGGGTTCCAGCCCACACTCCGTGCAGGCACGGTGATGGGCAGATTCTCCACACATGTGTGCGTGCAGAAAAGAACGAGTTGGTGTGGTGGTGGTGATGGGGGGGGGGGGTGTGTGTGTGTGTGTGTACTGCCTCTTATTCCTTCACAATGAAACCTGACTGCGAATGGCACAGGGTTGCAGAGAGGCTTTGGGTAACATCAGAGCATGTACAAAGGATGAACACAGGCTTAAGGGTAAGTCACGCACGCAGGGTTCCAGAACATCAAAAAGGCCCTTGAACCTCTGTTGTATCCTGTTACTCTGCCGCCTCATCTTCACTGGAGGAAGATCCTGTGGCCTGGAGGTAGAAGGCATATGTTGGGGAAGTGTTTCCTCAGTCCCATGGGCCAGAAGAGTGCTGCTTCCCTTGACCTACATGGCCTTGAGTGCCCGTCAGCATTCAACGCCTCTGTCCACTTATTAGCTGCCCCTGTTGTCCACGCAAGTTGAGCCCTGAGCCCTTGTCTGAGCCTAATTCTTCATTTGCCTGCCTGGCTCCTGCCTCCCCCTGCCTAGTGCATGGATGGGTTTGTCTCCTTGGTAAGAAGACCCCCGGCACTCTCAATCTAGCTGCCCTGCTCAGAGAAGACCCTATCACAGGTTTGGGATTTGGCTCTTTCAGCCCCACTGCCTGACTGGCTGACATTACCCACTTCTTGGCAGGGTGGGGAACAGGGGACAGCATGCCCACAAGCCTGTTGACCTAAGGCAGCACCTGCAACCACTCGCTAAGATGGCATTTTTCCCCAGAGCTGGTCCTGCCTTGCCTAGCATAGTTACCACAATCCTCCTTTTATGCCTCTAAAAGCCCTTACTCTCATTTTGTAGTTAAGTTTTCAGAGCCTTGCTCATTTAAGGCAATTTTGGTTTCTCTTTTATGGTAATTCTTAAACCATTAAGTGAAACTTGTTTGAAATGTCTGTCACTCTGTTATTACAGAAACAATATAACAAGAAATGCATTTTCATGTAGAAAAGATAAATTGTTCTCACACTTAAATATTTGAATTTGAAAATATCAAGACAAAGAGATGGAAAAAAATGAGCCAATAGATAAGGGGCATAGAGGATCAAATTGGGATCCCACTAATAGGAGTTTCTGAAAAAAGAGGACAGGAAAAACAGAAGAGGAAATTATTAAATAATATAGGAAAATTTCTCAGAGGTGAAGGACACAAGAGCTGAGATTCAGCGACGTCAGGACAACGAATGAAACAAGACTCACACCTAGAAACTACATTGTGAAATAAGAGGTCACCAAGGATAAAAAGAGCACCATAAAACTTCCATGGAAGGTCAGATTCCTTATGAAGCAATAATAACAATGAATCCGGGTTTCTTTTTAAAAAAAAATTTTTTTTTTTTTTTTTGGAGCCTGGAGTGCAGTGGCATGATCTCAGCTCACTACAACCTCCACCTCCCAGGTTCAAGCAATTCTCCTGCCTCAGCCTCCTGAGTAGCTGGGATTACAGGCGTGCACCACCATGCCTGGCTAATTTTTGTATTTTTAGCAGAGACGGGGTTTCGCCAGGCTGGTCTCGAACTCCTGACCTCATGTAATCCACTTGCCTCACCCTCCCAAAGTGCTGAGATTATAGGCATGAGCCACCGTGGCCAGCCCAAATATTTTTTCTTTTTTGCTGGCAAGTATGAAAAGCAAGAATCAGGATTTTTCAATAGGAAAATCAATGTGAAGGGGAATAGATCAGTGCCTTCAAAGTTTTAAGGGAATTTGATTTGCGACTGAGAATTCAATGCCCAGCCCCATTATCAGTCAAGTATAAACACAGAATAAGTAAATTTCTAATCATAAACGATTCAGAAGTTTTACCTACCACACACTTCTGTGTAGGATGTCATTTAGTGGGTATGCTCTGGCAAAATAAAGAAAAATCTAGATGGCAACCTAGGTGGTGTCAGGAGATACTAGTAGATGAACAAGAGGCAGTCTAAGCCTATTTCTGAAAGTGACAATTGTAGCCAAAATAGTGATATAGCTGTGTTGGGAGAATGAGAGGAAGGGAGATGGAGGAGGGGTGTAAGTGAGCTAAGTCGTTTTCCAATGCAGCAGGAAGTCAATGAGTATTCATTTAAAAGGTGAAATTAAAAACCGACCGGGCGCAGTGGCTCACACCTGTAATCCCAGCACTTTGGGGGACCGAGGTGGGCGGATCACCTGAGGTCAGGGGTTCAAGACCAGCCTAGGCAACATGGTGAAACCCCATCTCTACTAAAAATACAAAAATTAGCTGGGTGTGGTAGTGTGCACCTGTAGTCTCAGCTACTTGGGAGGCTGAGGCAGGAGAATCGCTTGAACCCGGGAGGGGGAGGTTGCAGTGAGCCAAGATCGTGAGACTGCACTCCAGCCTGGCAACAGAGCAAGACTCTGTCTCAAATAAAAAAGTAAAAAATAAAAAAACAGCAGTACTTACTTAGGGACATGCAGAAAACATTCAGAGAAAAACATCTAAAAAGGTGGGAAGTGATTGCTCTGGGGATTGAAGAACAGGGGACTCTGTTGTTTGACTTAAAAAAGCATCTTAAATGAAAGCACAGTTATATCCTATATGTTCTCTACTTGAAGGGATGTAAGCATGTTAATAAATTGGAGATTTCTCAAATACAGCTAGGGATCGGAATGAGAAGGAAACTGGCTTCAGTTGCAGTTACTGCACTGATGTGGAGCCCACCTTCCCTCTGCAGTTAAATGGGAGCAGTGACACCCATATTTGTTTGGTGGGATCCAGGGGGTCGGGTTATTCTACATCTACTATTTCATTCTATCCTCTTCCCAACCCTACAAGTTGGGAATGTGAGGGCGGGGACTAGGTCTCCTCATTTTACATACAGGATCCAGGCTTAGGAGAGTGAGTAACTTGTCAGAATGTGAAATGGCCTACTTCCGCAGCCATGGTGCTAGGATAGGTGCTTGGTGCACCTCGTGTTGAGATCTGCCAGTCCTGAAATCAGCAGGGCAAGGGCGGGTGGTACTGAGAACAGGACAGACAGGGAAGGCTAGGCAGGGCTCTGCAGGGGCAACTCTTATTGCGGTTTCATTCCCAAGAGCACACAAAGCCAAACTTCAAATACAGGCTGTCCCTATATGACCCCCTTGCCACATCTATTTTTTTAAATCAAATTATTGTCAAAACAACATAACAATGACTTTAAAGGAATGTGTTTAAATCACCCATAATCCTCCCCATGCCTGTGCACAATTAGATTTATGATCCTTTTTCTGGTCTTTGTCTGCATTATACATAATTCTACACTGTTCTGATCCTCGTGTACATATAATTTTGTAAGCATTCTACCTCTAATAAATGGTGTTTCTTGTTTCTACATAGTCTGCATAATTACTTGTTTTAATGGCTACATATTATGCAGGATCATTTTTAATTAACTACAATACCCTAGGTTAACTGTTCATTATAATGCCAATGATATCTTTATTCTTTAACCTTCATTTTGCTTTTATATAGGGCTGTTCCATTTACAGAAGGTATTCTTATCCAGCTCATAACTTCCGAGCATATAATGGAGGCTGGTATAATTATCTCCACTTTGCAAATGGGAAAACTGAAGTCCGGCATGATCGAGCATCTTGCCCAACATCAGACAGACAGCAAGGATGGGACACAGCAGAAACCTTCCTCCAGGACTTTCTCTGCAAGGCCAGTGTTTCTGACATTGGTCATCTCTTGGCACACTCTCCCTGAGCCACACATCTTCCCAAGAAATAATTATTACCACCCCCATTTTTACAGGTGAGGAAGCTGAGGCCCAGAGAGGCAAGGTAACTTGCCTGAGGTCACATAGCAGAACCAGAAGTCAAATCCAGGCAAGCTGACTCCAAAGCCAGATCTCGTCCCAACAATCTACATGGCCTCCCCAGACCCCTCCCTCTCAGAGTGCCTCTCTTGTTTTTCCGCATTCTCATTGCTTCCACCACCTGCTCTCAGTCTTGGCAGGTGGCAGCCCTCAGGTCAGTGCCGGGCTGTCTACATTCGTTTTAGAGGAACCCAGAGGCTCAACCCAGAGCCAGCTGCAGGGGAGGCATGCTTCTTGGGCAGAGTCCATGGGTGAGTTGGGTTTTTTTTTCTTTTGTTTTCTTTCATTTGGTTAATTGATACTTGTGGTAAAAGTACATAAGATTTACCATTTTAACCTTTTTTTTTTTTTTTTTTTTGAGATGGAATCTTCCTCTGTCACCCAGGCTTGAGTGCAGTGGCACGATCTTGGTTCACTGCAACCTCCACCCTCCTGGGTTCAAGTGGTTCTCCTGTCTCAGCCTCCCGAGTAGCTGGGATTACAAGCATGCACCACCAAGCCTGGTTTTTTTTTGTTTTTGTTTTTGTTTTTTTTTAGTAAAGATGGAGTCTAACCATGTTGGCCCAACTGGTTTTGTATTGTTTTGTTTTTGTTTTTGAGACAGAGTCTTGCTCTGTCGCCCAGGCTGGAGTGCAGTGGTGTGATCTCAGCTCACTGCAACCTCTGCCTCCAGGGTTCAAGTGATTCTCCTGCCTCAGCCTCCCGGGTAGCTGCGATTATAAGCACCTGCCACCACACCCAGCTAATTTTTTGTATTTTTAGTAGATACAGGGTTTTGCTATGTTGCCCAGGCTGGTCTCGACCTCCTGAGCTCAGGTGATCCACCAGCCTTGGCCTCCCAAAGTGTTGGGATTACAGGCCTGAACCACTGCCAGTACATTCACATTGACATATGACTATTGCCACCCTCCAGCTCTAGAACTTTTTCTACCTCCTGAAACTGAAATTCTATAACATTAAACAGTTCTCCATTCTCCCTTCCCTTCCCACCAGCCCCTGACAACCACCATTCTATTTTGTCTCTAGGAGTTTGATAACTCTAAGTACTTGATATAAGTAGAATCATACAATATTTCTCCTGTGTGTCTGGCTTATTTCACTTAGTATGAAGTCCTCAAGGTTTATCTATGTTGCAGCATGTGTCAGAATTTTTTTTTTGAGACAGAGTCTCACTCTGTTGCCCAGGCTGGCATGCAGTGGTATAATGTCGGCTCACTGCAGCCTCTGCCTTACCCTCCGGGTTCAAGTGATCCTCCCATCTCAGCCTCCCGAGTAGTTGGGACCACAGATGCACATCACCATGCCTGACTATGTTTTTGTATTTTTGGTAGAGACAGGGTCTATGTTGCCCAGGCTGGTCTCAAGCTCTTGAGCTCAAGTGATCTGCCTGCCTCAGTCTCTGAAAGTGCTGGGATTACAGGCCACCATGCTAGGCTCATTGTTTTTTTAAGTGGAATAATATTCCATGGTATGTTTATACTACATTTTGCTTATCTTTTCATCCATTAATGGTCATTTGAGTTGTTTTCCCTTTTTAGCTGTTATGAATAATGCTACTATGAACATTGGTATGCAGATATCTTCTATGTTTGAGTCTCTGCTTTCAATTTTTGGGGGTATGATATGGTTTGGCTCTGTATCCCCACCCAAATCTCACATAGAATTGTGATCCCAAGTGTTGGAGGTGGGACCTGGTGAGAGGTGATTGGATCATGGGGGTGGTTTCTAATGGTTTAGCACCATCCCCTAGTGCTGTCTCCTGATAGAGTTCTCATGAGATGTAGCACTTCCCCCTTTGCTCTCTCTCTCCTGCTGCCATGTGAAGATGTGCTGGCTTCCCCTTCACCTTCTGCCATGATTGTAAGTTTCCTGAGGTCTCCCCAGCCATGCTTCCTGTACAGCCTGTTGAACGATAAGCCAATTAAACCTTTTTTTTTCTTTATAACTTACCCAGTCTCAAGTAGTTCTTTATAGCAGTGTGAGAATGGACTAATACAGGGTATATATCCAGAAGTAGATGAGTTTTTAAAAACAAATCAAAACTCTCCTACTGTGTTACCAGCTTTGCAGGAGGTAGGGAGTGGGAAGAGAACACTGTAAGAGTGGATGGTGGGAGACATTATTTGCAAATCATATCTGATAAGAGACTTGTATCCAGAATATAGAAGGAAAAAAAAAACTCTCACAACTCAATAATAAAAAGACAAATAACCCAATTAAAAAACGGGCAAAGGATCTGAATAGACATTTCTCCAAGGATGATATGCAAATGGCTAATAAGCATATGAAAAGATGCTGTGTGTCATTAGTCATCAGGGAAATGCAAAACAAAACCACAGTGAGATACCACTTCACACCCACTAGGATGGCTAGAATAAAAAAGTTGGACAAGGATGTAGAGGAATCAGAATCTTCATGTACTGCTGGTGGTAATGTGAAATGATACACTCGCTTTAAAAAAGTCTGGCAGTTCATCTCATGGTTTTGTTTTTTTGTTTTTTGCTTTGAGACAGAGTCTCACTCTGTCGCCCAGGCTGGAGTGCAGTGGCGCGACCTCAGCTCACTGCAAGCTCTGCCACCTCCCAGGTTCACGCCATTCTCCTGCCTCAGCCTCACAAGTAACTGGGACTACAGGCGCCCGCCACCACGCCCGGCTACTTTTTTTGTATTTTTAATAGAGACGGGGTTTCATCGTGTTAGCCAGGATGGTCTCAATCTCCTGACCTCATGATCCGCCCGCCTCAGCCTCCCGAAGTGTTGGGATTACAGGCATGAGCCACTGCGCCCAGCCCATCTCATGGTTAAATATAGAGTTACCATATGACCCAGCAATTGCTCTCCTAGGTATATGCCCAAAAGAACTGAAAACAATATTTGTTTGAAAACAGGCTCAGTTTGTTCATAACACTGTTCACAATAGCCAAAAGGTAGAAACAACCTAAACACCCGACTATAAGTAGATAAACAAAATGTTATATCCATGGAATATTATTCAACCAAGAGAAGAAATAAAGTATAGCAGCTGTGTTGATAACTGCCCAAACTTGGAAGCAACCAAGATGTCCTTCAGTAGGTGAAGGGAGAAATAAACTGTGGTATATCCAGACAATGAAATATTGTTGACATGCTACTAAGTGAAAGAAGCTAATCTGAAAAGGCTACATGCTGCATTATTCTAACTACATGACATTCCAGAAAAAGCAAAACTATGGAGACAGTAAAAATATCAATAGTTACTTCGGGGGAGGGACGAATAGCAAAACAGAGAGGATTTTAAGGGCAGTGAAACTATTCTGTATAATACGGTAATGGTGAATACCTGCCAATGCCATTATGCACTTGTCATCATCTACAGAATGTCCACCAACAGTGAATCCTAATGTAAACTATGGACTTTAAGTGATAATAGCGTGTCCATAGAGTTTCACCAGTTCTAACAAATGTACCACTCTGGTGCCAGTGTTGACAGTGGGGTAGGCTATGCATGTGTGGGGTTGAGGAAATTCTCTGTACTTTCTGCTCATTTTTGCTGTGAACCTAAAACCATTCTACAAACTAAGTCTAAAAAAAATGGAATGAAGTGTTGAGACATGCTACAACATAGATAAATCCTGAAACCATCATGCCACGTGAAAAAAGCCAGTCACAAAAGGCCACATATTATATGATTCGATTTATATGAAATGTCCAGAATAGGGAAATTGATAGAGACAGACACTAGACTGGTGGCTGCCAGGGGCAGGAGGGTGTGGAATGAATGAGAGGGGAAGTGACAGCTAAAAGGTATGGATTTCTTTTTGAGGCAATGAAAATGTTCTAAAATTGACTGTGGTGAGAGTTGTGTATATTTGTGAATATATTAATTCTAAAAATCACTGAATCATACTCTTTAAATGGGTGAATTATATGGTATGTAAATTATATCTCAATGAAGCTGTTTTAAAAAAAGTGGTGGGGTGGAGGTGGGCATAGTGGTTCATGCCTATAATCCCAGCACTTTGGGAGACTGAGGCAGGAGGGCTGTTTGAGCCCAGGAGTTTGAGACTAGCCTGGGCAACACAGCAAGACCCCATCTCTACAAAAAATACAAAAGTTAGCCGGGCAGGGTAGTGCAAGCCTGTAGTCCCAGCTACTCGGGAGGCTGAGACAGGAGGATCATCTGAGCCTGGGAGATCAAGGCTGCGGTAAGCTGTGACTGCACCACTGCACTCCAACCTGGGCAGAGACCCTGTCTTTAAAAAAAAAAAAATCAGTCAGGATTGCAGCCTCCCAGAAGTCCCTGCTAATTAGCTTCACCTGTGGCTAAGGGGCTGCCCGCCCCCCTCTCCCCCACCACCCTACCACCTTTGACCACTTTGACTCTCTACTGAGGGGTGGGGGTGAGGTTTCTGCTGTGAGGGCTCATCAGTATAAACACAGCTCAGCTTAGCTGCTTAACAGGTGTTCTCATCTCAGACGGGCACCTAGACAAGCCACCCCCTTTCTGTCATAACATTATGACAGAGACCATTACGGATGAGACACCGCTGACCTACTGCCATTGAATCAGCAAAATGGGTGGCCTGAGAGAAAGGCAGACAGCTCTCATGCAGCGAATGATCGGGAAGACTTTCCCCTCCTTTCCCAGCCAGGAGAAGGCAGCCAACCTTACAGTCCTCCCTCAGCCTTGAGGCAAGTGCAGGCCCAGGCTGGCTCCTGAGGCCCTCGAGCCTGTAACTTGACCTTTAGAGTTCAGAAAGAAAAGTTATAAAAGTTTAGGCTGGAAGAGTCCTTGGATGTCATCCAGAGAGTGGCTTCTAGACTTTTAGGTTTCACATCCCATATCATTCTAAAATATCCAGGGACACTGACAAGGAACATTATTGAATCATTAAATGTCATCATTGGATTTTTGTAAAAGAATAATTGAAAAGATAGAATGTCAGAATAAAAGAAAACCATTTAAATGGAGCAATTCAACATTATGAAAAACTCATTACCTTTCTCCTTTCCCTTCCCGCTCCTCCTCTTTCCCCAGTAGTGAAAACTTGCCAAATACAAGTGAAAACTTTATCCCTGAAACGGGATGGCTTATGGACCCAGGCTTTAGGTGTCACTCTCCATTCGGCACTGGGATCTCCTGGAAACCAGCTTCTAAATCAGCAGGATTTTAGTACCAGCCAGACTAAGTTCAAATCCTGCTTCTGCAATTTACTGGCTATAGATTTTTGCAAGTTACTTATCTTCTCTGAATCTCAAGTCCCTTATCTATAGAATAATTATTATCTCAAAAATTTGTGTGTGAGAATTACCACAAAAGAAAAATATGAGTCCTCAGCACATAGTAGGCACTAATCGTCATTTCTATGCCCTCTGGTAGTGAAAGACCGTCTCTGAGATAAGTCATTTCATTTTCCTGACATTTTAGTTGATAAAAAGTTCTTCCCAAGGTATAGCTAAACCTGTGTCCCTATATATCTGCTCATGAATCTCAGACATCTACTTTAGGGTTATACGGAACAAATCTCATCTTTCTGTCATGTGACACATTTTACTTTCCTTTCTTAGGTTCCTTTTTTTCTTCCATTCTCCAGACTAACATATGCCTTCTCTGTCAATCATTTCTTAGAGAAGTCGTCATTGTTCTGCTTGTATTAGTCAGCTATTGGAAGAATAATGCTATGTAACAAGTCTCTTCAAAAATTCAATGGAAAAAAACCCAGAAACTCAGTGGAAAAAAAGAAAGAGCTCAATGGTATACTGCCTTAACCCGGGCTTGGTGGAGCTTGACTCTGGGCTTCAGATTGGGTCCAGGTCTGTTCCAGATGTCTGTCTTCCCGAGATTCCCCAGAGCATGTTCTTTTAATGGGAAAAGGCAGGAGCACACGGGGATATTCCCAGCTGCATAAGCACATTTCTAGCCCTTGCCACCTTCACATACTATTGGTTAAAGCAAAGTTACAAGGTCAAGCCGCCATGGTAGAAGAGTGGATGTAGCTTGTAAGGGAGTGAAAAATTGATTGACCCTTTTCTATTGGACACACTCTTGCAAAGTCTCATGGGTTAGTGGGGAGTAGGAGGCTTTGGAGAAAGGAGGAAGGCCTTGCAATGGTCTGGCCCCTACTTACCATTCTGCTTCCTACTCACTCATTAGCTGTAATGAGTTTCTTTTTTGTTGTTGTTGGAAACACAGTCTCACTCTGACAACCAGGCTAGAGTGCAGTGGTGTAATCCTGGCTCACCGCAACCTCCGCCTCCCAGGTTCAAGCAATTCTTGTGCCTCAGCCTCCCAAGTAGCTGGGACTACAGGCATGTGCCACCACGCCCAGCTAATTTTCGTATTTTTAGTAGAAACAGGGTTTTACCATGTTGGCCAGGTTGGCCTCAAACTCCTGAGCTCAGGTGATCTGCCCACCTCAGCCTCCCACAGTGCTGGGATTACAGGCATGAGCCACCAGCCCAGCAGGTTTGTTCCATTTTTTTTTTTCCCAAAGGTCTAATCTCTTTGCTGCCTCAGGGCCTTTGCATGTGCTGTTCCTTTGTGCTTTAGAATGTGCTTTGAATGGAAAATTCTTCCCCTAGCCATTTTCCCTACCTCAAAATGGGCTCCTTCTCATGTTTAAAACAGGACTTAACTGCCACATCCTCAAGAAGACGTCTTTATGACCATGGAATCCAAGTAAGTCTCTTAGTGTTCTCTAGCAATGGGATCCTTTACTTTCCTACTGACTTTTTACCTTATTTGTAATTATTGATTTCTCTTTCTCCATTAGACTCCAAGCTTCGCGAAGGCAAAGATGGTATCTGGTTTGTTCATTGTAGCATCCTGAGTGCTCAGCACAGACCCCAGTAGATGCTTATACATAGTTTTTGTTGTTGTTGTTGTTGTTGTTGTTTGTTTTTATGAGATGGAGTCTTGTTCTGCTGCCAAGGCTGGAGTGCAATGATGTGATCTCGGCTCACTGCAATCTCCGCCTCCTAGGTTCAAACGATTCTCCCGCCTCAACCTCCCAAATAGTTGGGATTACAGGCACACACCACCACGCCTGGCTAATTTTTGTATTTTTAGTAGAGACAGGGTTTCACCATGTTGGCCAGGCTGGTCTCGAACTCCTGACCTCAGCTGATCCACCTGCCTTGGCCTCCCAAAGTGCTGGGATTATAGGCATGAGCCACTGTTCCCGGCCAATACATAGTTATTGAGTGAAGGAATACAGAATTAAATGCAAAGAATAGATGAATGGACGAATTCCATCAGGTCTCATTCTCTTTCCCTTTGTTCAGTGATAAAATGCGAAAGAGCAAAGGTAACATAAAGCTGCTCTCTTCACAAAGCTACTGCTCTCTCTCCTTCATACAGGACCAGTTACCAGCTGGTCCTAATGACAGGAGCATGGCTTGGAGAAGGCTCTTCATCTTTCCCAGGGTGCATGACCTTTGCCACCACTGCTTGACTATTTTTTAAATAAGGATTTGCTTCCATGACTTATTTTGCATAGAGTTACACACAGAGGAATTCACGCTCTCTGACCACACGCCCACTGTCTAGGTAGATGACCAGATGTGCGCCAGGTGGTTTGGGATCAAAAATACATCACCAATAATTCACCAGGGAGATAATTGACAAGGGTTGGTGTAGGGGAACTACAAATAAATGAAGGTCAGTGACACAAACCTCTGCTGGAGAGGCTGGGATGTTCAGCAGTTGATGGCAGTATCACTGTATCACCTGCCAATAATGCCCATTCCAATCCCCTCTTCAAAATCCTCTCCTCCCTCACAGTCCTTCAGCCAGACTTTGCCCTTCATCACCCCCACAAGCCACTGAAGTTTTGGTCTTTTGTGTCTGTGTCCTTTTGAAAACACCCAGACCTATTTAATGACATCCTCTGTAGCCTATAAGTCCAGAAAAATTAGCACAGTTTGAGTCCCGACTCTCTCTCTGCCCCTTACCAACTGGATGGCACAGGCAGGTGACTTAACGTCTTCAAACCTCGTGTCCCACCTCTGATGAATGAGCATAGTCAAACATATTTACTGAGCAATGATCAGGATTCACTGAGACAAGATAACATTAAATGCTTCCTAAACTATAAAGGACAATTGAAATATTCGTGGTATGATTTCTCTTCTTCAGTCAAGTAGGGCTGTGCTATGGAGCACAAAGGGTTAAAGATTCTGGAAGTGAAAAACTCTCTACAACAAAACAGAAGAGAAAATAATGCCCACTTCCGGATGCACTTGAAGGACAGATTGCTTAGGATGGGATTGCAATTGGGTCTCCAAGTGGGAGAAATGATTGCTGCCCTCATCAATATTACTGCCGGCTAAATCTACATGGGACGCGATCAGGTAATTGAGGTCCCAAATTTAGTTTTTATCCAGATGCCAAGATTAATAAGAATGGCTTCTTGGAATTAACTCTTTGTAGCTTTCTAATGCATAATGCACTTAGGAGTTGACAATAACATTTTAGGCCTGAACATTTGGAAGGTAAAGATCTATTGTCTGATTTAGCTAGTCCAAATGTTAAAATGGTCAAGGTCACAGGATTTCTGTATAGTTGTCAGCTCTGATTTGACTCCAGGAAAGGCTCACCTGTATGAACCCCTGGACAGCCATTTCCAAGAGGTTGTGACAAGCCAGGTACACTGAGATACAGGACAGTGATGACTAGGGGCAATTCACCTTAGATGCTATAGAACCACCACCACCACCACCACCAATTAACCACACATACACAACTAAAACATTCACAAATACTCTGTTGTTAGGCAGTGGCATTTATGTCATTAATGCAATCAATATTTACTGAATTTTTAAATCATGTACCTTGCCCAATGCATGTCTTCCATCTGGCTATTCCTGAGTTGCATGTTTTATTACAAACTGGAAATAGTGTTTTCCTGAGTTCTGAAAGTCATTCTATTCAATTATTGAACCTGGGGAGAAGTGATTGGAACTCCCAAAATTGTAGTCGGCTGGGCAGAAATGTGAGCAGCCTGGGCACTCCATTTGTGGCTGGTGTCTGAAGTGGGAGCAGTGTTATGGGACTGAGCCTTTAACCTCTCAGGTCTGGGCTAACTTTGGACAGTTCATGTCAGAACTGAATTGGATTATTGGCCATGCAGTTGGCGTCAAAGAACTTGAGAAGTGGTATTGGAAAAGATACCATGTATTTGGTGTCAAGAAGAAAAAAAATCTCATATATTAATAAAGAAATAATATGACCACGTCAGTAGACACAGAATAAATACTTTAAAAAATTCAATACCCTTTTGTGATGAAAACATTCTACAAGTAGAAGGAAACCATCAACCTTGATAAGGGCATCTATGAAAGTGCCTCCACCATCATACTTAATGGCAAAAGACTGAAGGCTTTCCCCTTAAAGATCAGGAAGTAGACAAGCACTTCCACTTTTGCCATTTTTATTTGGCATTGTACTAGAGGTTCTGGCCAGGGCAATTAAATGGGGGTCGGGGGAGGCAGGGGTGTGACACAACTACATTGGACACAACTATATTACAAAGCTATAGTAATCTAACCAGTGTGATACTAGCATAAGGATAAATGGTAAAAATAGAATTGAGAGTTCAGAAATAAATCCACACATCCATTGTCAACTGATTTTTGACAAACGTGCCAAGACCATGTAATGGTGAAAGAATAGTCTTTCCAATAAATGTTGCCAAGACAACTAGAGATCCACATGCAAAAAAATAAAGTTGGGTCCCCACCTCATACCACAAACAAACATTAATTCAAAATGGATCAAATACCTAAATGTAAGAAACCAGTTCTTAGAATGAAACATAGGTGAAAATTTTTGTGACCTTGTATTAGGCAAAATTTTCTTAGATCCCCAAAAGCACAAACAACAAAATAAAACATAAATTGGATTTCATCAAAATTGAAAACTTTTGTGCCTCAAAGAACACTGTCAAGAAATTGAAAAGACAGTCTATGGAATGGGAGAAAATATTTACAAACCATAGATATGAGTCCAGAATATACAAAGAATCCACAATATATAAAGACCTCTTACAAGTCAACAACAAAAAGATAAACAGGCCAGACACAGTGGCTGACACCTGTAATCCCAGTGCTCTAGAGGCTGAGGCTTAAGGATCACTTGAAACCAGGAGTTGGAGACAAACCTGGGCAACAAAGCAAGACCCTGTCTCTACAAAAAATTTAGAAATTAGCTGGGCATGGTGGCGTATACCTCTAGTCCCAGCTACTTGGGAGGACAAGGTGGGAAAATCACTTCAGCCCAGGAGTTTGAGGTTTCAGTGAGCTATGATTGTACCACTGCACTACAGCCTGGGTGACAAAGCAAGATCCTATCTCTAAAAAGGAAAACAAAACAAAATAAACAACCCAATGAAAAATTAACAAAGAACTTGAATAGACATTTCTCCGAAGAGCATATACAAATGGCCAACAAGCATATGAAAAGATGCTCAGCATCACTAGCCAGGGAAATGAAAATTAAAACTACAATGAGATATCACTTCACACCCACAAGGATGGCTATAATAAAAAGACAAACAATGACAAGTGTTGGTGAGAATGTGGAGAAATTGCAACCCTAATAAATTGCTGGTAGGAATGTATAATGGTTCAGCCACTGTAAAAAACGTGTGGCAGTTCCTCGAAAAGTTAAATGTAGAATTACCACGTGACCCAGCAATTCACCTCCTAGCTGTATACCTGAAAAGAACTGAAACAAGTGTTCAGACAAAAATTTGTACACAGATGTTCATAGGTGCACTACTCAAAATAGCCAAAAGGTGGTAACAGCCCCTATGCCCGTCAACTGATGAATGGATAAACAAAATTTAGTATATCCATACAATGGAACATTATTCAGCCATAAAAAGCAATGATGCATTGATATATGCTACAACATGGATGAACCTTGAAAACATTCTAAGTGAAAGAAGCCAGAAAGAAAAGGCCACATATTGCATGATTCTATTTACATGAAATGTCCATGGGCAAATCCAGAGAGATAGAAAGTAGATTATTGTTTGCCAGGAGCTAGGGGTAAGAGAATGAGGAGCGGGTATGGGGTTTCTTTTGGGGATAATATGTTCAGAAATTAGATCATGGTGATGGTTACATGGCATTATGCTAAAAAAAAAAAAATAACTGAACTCAATACTCAAAAGTTTTTAAAAGTATTTTTGTGTTGTAGGTCTTTGTTCTTTTTTTTTTTTTTTGAGACAGAGTCTCACCCAGGCTGGAGTGCAGTGGTGTGATCTTGGCTCACTGCAAGCTCTGCCTCCCGGGTTCACGCCATTCTACTGCCTCAACCTCCCAAGTAGCTGGGACTACAGGCGCCTGCCACCACACTCAGCTATTTTTTTTTTAGTAGAGACGGGTTTCACCATGTTAGCCAGGATGGTCTTGATCTCCTGACCTCGTGATCTGCCCACCTTGGCCTTCCAAAGTGCTGGGATTACAGGCGTGAGCCACCGCACCCGGCTTTTTCTTTTTTTGAGATGGAGTCTTGCTGTGTTACCCAGGCCAGAGTGTGTGGCACAATCTCGGCTCACTGCAGCCTCTGTCCCCCGGGTTCAAGTGATTCTCCTGCCCCAGGCTCCTGAGTAGCTGGGATTACAGGCAAACACCACAACACCTGGCTAATTTCTGTATTTTTAGTAGAGACAGTTTCGCCATGTTGGCCAGGCTGGTCTCAAACTCCTGACCTCAGGTGACCCACCTCTTGGCCTCCCAAAGTGCTGGGATTAAAGGCATGAGCAACAATACCTGGACCATTTCTTCTTCTTTAATTTAAGAGAAATAAAAAATAAATGGCAGGTCAAGATTCGTTTGCTTGTAGAATCAGTGTTCCCAACAATAAAAGGAATCAAACTCTCGACTCCCTGCCATAAGATTCCTGCTAAACCCCTGATTCTGTTTTGTAATTTTGTTGTTGTTGCAGTTGGAAGACGTCATATTTAACGATGTCATGACTTTTGTATTAGTCCATTCTCACGCTGCTATGGAGTACCCAAGCCTGCATAATTTATAAGGGAAAGAGGTGTAACTGACAGCTCTGCATGACTGGGAAGGCCTCAGGAAACTTACAATCACAACGGAAGGCACCTCTTCACACGGTGGCAGGAGAATGAGTGCCAGCAGAGGAAATGCCAGACACATAAAACCATCAGATCTCAGGAGACTCAATATCTTGAGAACAGCATGAGGGAAAAGCATCCCCACGATTCAATTACCTCTACCTGTTCCTGCCTTTGACAGGTGGGGATTATAGGGATTACAATTCAAGGTGAGATTTGGGTGGGGACACAAAGCCAAACCATATCAACTTTGATCGCCCATGGCTGTCTCTTTCCTGCTTCATGGGGGCAGGGGCAGAGTCCAGATCCTAAAGTCTATCACAGTGCCAAGGAAATACTGAAAGTGGTGAGACGTCAACATTTAAAGAAGTTATGGAGACAGACAGTTAACAATTGACCTAGGGAGGAAGTAAGACAACCTTTATTCCTGTCCACACCTAATGGTCCCTGTTTGAGTAACAATATGAGTAGGGGGAAAAAAAAAAAAGAAAAAAAAACTCCCCCAAGCACATGGAACACAGAAAAATAATCTGGATTCCCTCTTTTAAGGCATCAGGACTGAAAAAGAAAACCTCCCTGATCAGGTGCAATGAATGCCAAGGTTACCGAAGGGAAATCACGTTGATTTTTGAAATGTGAAGACTCATCCACTCAGAACACCGGGAGCTCTTAAAAGCAGAAGGAGCTATTTCCATGAAGGAATCAGGCAGCCTTTCACGGGTTCTGATGATAGAGCTTGGAATGCTGATTTCAGAGCAAGTAGGAAAAAAAACAAAAGCCAAAACTATACTTCACCACCTGACATATCACCCTTTTCCTCAGGCGTGGCTAAGCCCCGCTCTCAGATTCTCAGACAGTTAACTCATCTTTTTCCTTCACCACTGCAAAAATAAATCTTGGGGCATGGGCTACAGTTTTAGCCATATCGGAATCTCACAATTACTCAGTCTCCTTGGGGTTCAGCCTGTGACCTTTTGGTTCTATACCTGGGTTCAGTCCCACAGCTGCCTGCGGTTCTTCAAGCATTCATATCCCTGGGTGTTTGCAAAGCAGCATCATTCCTGTTGGCTAACTCCTATTCCTCTGCCAAGACTCAGCTGAGAATTCCTCCCTGGAGAGAAGTCCTTCCTGACCACCGCTTCTCCGTTAACTGCATTCTAGAGGCCATTCCATCATAGTCCACCTCTGTTTCCTACCTTTTCCTCACACACGACCATGAACGCCCTGAAGGCAAAGGATCTCTGAGTGGACTGCCTTTATTTAAATCAATAAACCCTCTAGGGCATGTTTCTTCTCTGTAAAATAAGGGGATTGGGCAAGATCATTGATATGATCTAAATAAAGCCCACAGAATATTTATCTTATTTAAGCAAGCTTTCTTTCTTTCTTTCTTTTAAGAGACAAGGTCCTGGCTGGGCGTGATGGCTCATGCCTGTAATCCCAGCACTTTGGGAGGCCGAGGTGAACAGATCACTTGAGACCAGGAGATTTTGAGACCAGCCTGGCAAACATGGTGAAACCCCGTCTCTACTAAAAATACAAAAAAATTAGCCAGGCATGGTAGTGGGCACCTGTAGTCCCAGCTACTTGGGAGGCTGAGGCAGGAGAATCGCTTGAACACAGGAGGCAGAGGTTGCAGTGAGCCAAGATCACACCACTGCACTCCAGCCTGAGCGACAGAGTGAGACTCCATCTCAAAAAAAAAAAAAGAGCACGAGAAGATCTTGCTCTGTCGCCCAGGCTGGAGTGCAGAGGTGCTATCATAGCTCACTGCACCCTTTAACTCCTGGGCTCAAGAGATCCTCCCACCTCAGCCTCCTGAGTAGCTGGGACTACGGTCATATGTCATCATGCCTGGTCATTTTGTTGTTTCGTTTTGTTTTTGTTTTTTGGGACAGAGTCTCACTCTGTCTCCCAGGCTGGAGTGCAGTGGCGTGATCTTGGCTCACTGTAACCTCTGCCTCCCGGGTTCAAGCGATTCTCCTGCCTCAGCCTCCTGAGTAGCTGGGACTACAGGTGCATGCCACCACACCCGGTTGATTTTTGTATTTTTAGTAAAAATGGGGTTTATGCCCAGCTAATTTTTTGTATTTTTAGCAGAGATGGGGTTTCACCGTGTTAGCCAGGATGGTCATGATCTCCTGACCTCATGATCCACCTACCTTGGCCTACCAAAGTGCTGGGATTACAGATGTAAGCCACCGTGCCTAGCTGCCTTGCTTTTTTATATGTAATTTTTTGTGGAGATGTGGTTTTGCTATATTGCTCAGGTTGGTCTCAAACTCTTGGCCTCAGTCTTCCCATGTCAGCCTCCCAAAATGCTGGGATTACAAGCATGAGCCACCGCGCCCAGCCTAAATGAGTTGTTTGTTTTGAGACGGAGTTTCACTTCTGTCACCCAGACTGGAGTGCAGTGGCGCCATCTCAGCTCACTGCAAGCTCCGCCTCCCAGGTTTAAGTGATTCTCCTGTCTCAGCCTCCCGACTAGCTGGGATTACTGGCACCCGCGACCACGCCCAGGTAATTTTTGTATTTTTAGTAGAGACAGGGGTTTTGCCATATTGGCCAGGCTGGTCTCAAACTCCTGACCTTAGGCGATCTGCCCACCTCGGCCTCCCAAAGTGCTGGGTAAGCCACCACACCCAGCCTAAGCACCTTTTTAAATTGGGAAAGTTTATATTAAAATCTTGAATTCTAGGCTGGGCTCTGTGGTTCATGCCTGTAATCCCAGTGCTCTGGAAAGCCGAGGTAAGTGGATTGCTTTGAACTCAGGAGTTTGAAACCAGCCTGGTCAACAGGGCGAAACCCCATCTCTACAAAAATTAGCCAGGCATTGGTAGCTCACACCTGTAGTCCTAGCTACTAAGGAGGATGGGGCAAGATAATTGTTTGAGCCCGGGAAGCAGAGGTTGCAGTGAGCCAAGATCGCGCCACTGCATGCCAGCCTGGGTGACAGAGTGAGGTCCTGTCTCAAAACAAAACAAAAAGTCTTGAATTCTGTCTTATCTTGAAAACTCAGAGAAGTTTGATGGAATGGGGCCCACATTCATGGATGGAACAGCTGGCTGCTCCTTTTGAAAGGGGCACAGCCAGGCATGGTGACTCATGCCTGTAATCCCAGCACTTTGGGAGGCCGAGATGGGCGGATCATCTGAGGTTGGGAGTTAGAGACCAGCCTGACCAACATGAATAAACCCCATCTCTACTAAAAAAAAAAAAAAAAAAAAAAAAAAGAAAATAAAAATATAGGCTGGGTGCGGTGGCTCACGCCTGTAATCCCAGCACTTTGGGAGGCTGAGGCAGGCAGATCATGAGGTCAGGAGTTCAAGATCAGCCTGGCCAATATGGTGAAACCACGTCTCTACTCAAAATACAAAAATTAGTGGGGCGTGGTGGCACACACCTGTAGTCCCAGCAACTCAGGAGGCTGAGGCAGAAGAATTGCTTGAACCCCGGAGGTGGAGGTTGCAGTGAGCCAAGATTGCACCACTGCACTCTAGCCTGGGCAACCAAGCGAGACTCTATCTCAAAAAACAACAACAAACTAGCTGGACGTGGTGGCGCATTCCTGTAATCCCAGCTACTCAGGAGGCTGAGGCAGGAGAATTGCTTGAACCCGGGAGGCACAGGTTGCAGTGAGCTGAGATTGCACCCCTGCACTGTAGTCCAGCCTGGGCAACAAGAGCGAAACACCATCGAAAGAGAGAGAGAGAGAGAGAGAGAGAGAGAGAGAAAGAAAGGAGGGAGGGAAAGAAGGGAAAGAGAGAAAGAGAAAGAGAAAGAAAGAAAAGAAAAGAAAAGGAAAAGAAAAAAGAAAAAAAGAGGCACATGCTGGTCCTTCACTCATTTAGACTTCCGTACCCATTGGACTTGAGCTCCCTGGTTAGATGCCTTCTTCAGCTCCGAGTCTGGAGGCCTACCACCCCATGATTCCAACTTCTCTTCTTCCTCTTCCAGCCAGACAACATCCTCACCGTTTTTGTATTAATAGCCAATGAACTAAGATATTCACCTTTTCTTGTTTGTTTGGACTTTTTTGGTTTGGGGGGGGGGGTTTGTTTGTTTTTACTTTCCTTGCGCTTTAAGGCAATAGCCACAGCCTCCATGCCTAGTTCCTAAACAATTAATCACAAGATAAGATTTAATCATCCTTAGAAAGAATTAATGCCTGCCTTCTAAATGCATTATTGCTTTTAGGTTATACAAAACACCCTCCTCTTTCTCAGCACTAAACTGGGAACAGCAAACTCCAATTTCAACAGCGTATTTCAATGGTAATCCAATGGCGTGTGGACTTTTAAAAAGTATACATTAAATGCTTGAGCAAATCCTGCCTATATATAACCATTTAAGCAATTTCAAATACATTTCCGTTGCATAATTATGCAAGGACTGTGGTCGTAAAACATGCTTTTGCAAACTTAAGTGAAATCACCACAGATGATTATTTGCAAGAAAAATGCCCAGTTGCAAGGTAGACCTGTCATCAGCTTCTCAACGGACTTCCATCTTGTCATTTCCCACCAAACAGTTGGCCTCAATCAGTCCACACTCAGGTTGTTGAAAAAGCCACAGAGAACAAGATCCAGCCCAGAGAGGAAATTCAGTTAGCATCTAACCGGGGCTGAACAGATTGGTTCGTAATGCTGTGGATTTTGAGCTTGAAAGCAGAAGTCATTATGTTTCTGTATTTTAGGGAAAAGGGACCATTATTTGCCTTCAGGAACCTGCTACTCCTTCTATACTCCCTATTGACAGCGTTTAGAGGAGTGATCCTAATTCCTGGCTGCACATTAGAAAACAATGCCAATGTCTGGACACCACTGTGGACCAATTCAATCAGATTTTCAGAGAGGGGAGCTGGCATCAGAATTTTTAAGTGCTCAGGTGATTGCAATGTACAGCCAGGGTTGAGAACCACCAGTTTGCTAAAATGCATTGGTTCCCAAAGTGTGGCCCCTGAATCAACAGCATCAGCATCACCTGGGAACTTGCTAGTAAAGCAAATTCTTGTTCCTCACCCAAGACCCACTGAATCAGACCCCCGGAAATAGGACCCAGTAATCTGTAGTTTAACAAGCACTCCAGGTGATTCTGATACATGCGTTAATGTGAAAGTCACTGAATCAGACCCCTCAGAAATAGGGCCTAGTAATCCGTAGTTTAACAAGCACTCCAGGTGATTCCAATACATGCATTAATGTGAGAGTCACTGAATCAGACCCCCGGAAACAGGGCCCAGTAATCTGTATTTTAACAAGCACTCCAGGTGATTCTGATACATACGTTAATGTGAGTCACTGAATCAGTACCCCCCGGAAACAGCGGCCCATGATGAGGATCTGTACTGTTAGTGGAACAAGCACTCCAGAGTGATTCCAATACATGCATTAATGTGAGAATCAGGCTGAATCAGACCCCTCAGAAATGAGGGCCCAGTATATGGACGTGATTTAGACAAGGACTCCAGGTGATTCCAATACATGCGTTAATGTGAGTCACTGAATCAGACCCCCCGGAAATAGGGCCCAGTAATCTGTATTTTAACAAGGACTCCAGGTGATTCTGATACATGCATTAATGTGAGAATCACTGAATCAGACCCCTCAGAAATAGGGCCCAGTAATACAGATGATTTCCCAGCTGAGACTCAGCTTTCACATCTGTAAAATGGGCCGAGACTAGGAACACAATGAGAAAGAAAGAGACAAACAGAGGAGGAGGGGGACCTCCCTGGGGCATGACACTACAAAGTCACCAGAGGCAGGGCCTCTTCCGAGGCAGAAGGTGAGCCCCTGCTAGTCAACAGTGCCAATATTTTTTTCCCTTGGGATTTCACGCTGCATGACAAGTGTGGCCCTGAAAGTTTGAGGCAAGCCTTTAGATGGCAGACTTGCTGTCCCTGTGGTAGAGTCCTGAAGCTTCCTGCGTCATTTGCTGGAGCTCAAGAAACACTTGACACTTAATGAAAATGTCCCTGATCTATCCTCAGGGTTACCACCCAGAAAATGAGAATGCCACATCAAGGGCCTTGGCTAGGAGCCTCTGTTCCCCAATGAAGCCCGATCGGTGTATTCATTAAGCAGCGCTTTCAGATAACTCAAGCTGGAGGGGAAACTGGAGAATGCTTGGGTCCTCTGTCTTCTCCTTGAAAGGCATGATTGCCCATCTTGAGAAACAACTCCTCATTTGTCCTGCTCCTCTGCGGGTGGCTATACCCAAATGGTCCCTCCAGGCAACAGTCACATGGCTTGAATATGCAAGAAAAGCATATTAGAATCAGAGGCTTGGTGACACATGAAACATGGCCTCATCATTGCCACACTTCGTCCCTGCCATTGGCCCCTCACTCTCCCTCATGCTCCTCATACTCCTGCCCTCAGGCCTCTCTGCCAGCCGCCGCCTCTGCCTGGTTCATGTGTCCCCCAGAGGGGGCAACCTCCTCATGTCCTTCACAGCTTTGCTCAGAGGGAAGCCTTCACTGAGCCCCTCCTTCACCATCCTGTTTAAACTGCAGACTCCCCATCTCCCTCCCTCATTGCTCTGCACTTTGTATTACCTTTTAGCTCAGTTTCTCAAACTTGAGTTGCATTAGAATCACCTGGAAGGATTGTTAAAACACCGACTGTTGGGCCCACCTGCCGAGTGTCTGATTCTAACAAGTTTTTGGGCTGCAGATCCAGGGTCCTCATTTTAAGAGCCAAAGCACTCGCATAACACACACCTTGTTAGAGTGCAAGCCCCATGAGCGTAGGGACTTTATTTTGCTCACCGAAGAATCCCACGAGCCTAGGAGAATATCAGCCTTAGAGCAGATGCTCAATACCTATACTTTTATTTTCATAGAATAGAGACAGGGTCTTGCTTTGTCCAGGCCGGTCTTAAACTCCTGGCCTCAAGCAATCCTCCCGCCTTGGCCTCCTAAAATGCTGGGATTACTGGTGTGAGTCCCTGTACCCGGCCTCAGTATATACACTTTGTTGAATGAAATGCACCATAATGGTGAATTTGGTCTTGAACACAGGGCTGTCTGACTCCCAAGTGCAAAATCCACCATTTCCCAGCTATGGCCTTGGGCAGGTTACGTAACTTTTTGGAGCCTCAGCTTCCTCATTTATAAAGTGGGTATAATCATGACCTGCTACCAAATTTGTGGAGTCTAGTGCAAGATGGAAATGCAGTGCGTAGTAGTTCATTCTCACACTGCTATAACAATATACCTGAGACTGGGGGATTTATAAAGGAAAGAGGCTTAATTGACTCACAGTTCTGCATGGCTGAGGAGGCCTCAGGGAACTTGCAGTCATGGCAGAAGGTGAAGGGAGAAGCAAGCACCTTATTCACAAGGCAGCAGGAGAGAGAGTGCGGGAAGGAGGAAATGCCACACTTTAAAACCATCAGATCTCGTGAGCACTCACTCATTATCGTGAGAACAGCATGAGGGAAACCACCCCCATGATCCAATCACCTCCCACCAGGCCCCTCCCTCGACACGTGGGGATTACAATTCAACATGCGATTTGGGTGAGGACACAGAGCCAAACCACGTCACAGTGACAACAGGGCATTAAACAGCACAGGTGTCCTTCTGAGCACAGGACTCCCTATGAGCACACTGGTTGCAAGCCAGCAATGCGGGGCAGGGGGCAGGGGGCAGGGCTGGGATTTACAATACGTAGTATCTATTTCAAGGGACTGCCGTGAAGAGCAAACAGGATAAGGCATGTGGAAGCACCTCACACAGTTCCTAGCACATTGAAAAAATATGAACTCCCCTCCATTCATCTAACCTTCATCTTTTGCACTTCTGTCACCTCTCAGAACAATACATTTTCATACCTCCAGAAGCTCTAGTGCCTGCCTTTTTTTTTTTCTTTCTTTTTTTTCTTTTGAAATGGAGTCTTGCTCAGTCGCCCAGGCTGGAGTGCAGTGGTACAATCTTGGCTCACTGCAACCTCCACCTCCCGGGTTCAAACGATTCTCCTTCCTCAGCCTCCCGAAGAGCTGGGACTACAAGTGCACACCATCATGCCCAGCTAATTTTTGTATTTTTAGTAGAGACAGGGTTTCACCATGTTGGCCAGGCTGGTCTCTAACTACTGCACTCGAGTGATCTGCCTGCCTCGGCCTCCCAAAGTGCTGGGATTAAAGGCATGAGCCACTGCACCCAGCCTTCTGGTGCCTGCCTTTAAGGGTGGCCCTGCTGAGAACTCACAGAAAAGCCCTCTGCTACTGTTGACTTGGCTTTATCAGCTGTTCCTGGGCAGAAGCAAGAACATCTCTCGCCAAGAACTCTTTTTTAAAAATTTTTTTAGTAGAGACAGGGTCTTGCTACATTGCCCAGGCTGGTCTTGAATTCTGGGCTCCAGTGATCCTCCTGCCTCAGCCTCCTAAAGTGCTGAGAATACAGGTGTGAGCCACTGTGCCTAGCTCGAAGAATTCTTTGTGGCCACAAAGTCTGGTTGTTCTAGAGAGGAGCAGGCTGGGCAGTGGGAGTTGGGGGAGCTCCTTCCCACACGAGGTAGCTAGTCAGCTAGAGTGGGGGGTGGGGGGGGGGGAACAGCTCCTACACGCCACGCACACTAGGAGTGACGGCCAACCATCAGGTGAGGTCAGGCAGTTGTTAACTGTTTCTCTAAAATAATAATTGGTTGCAGCCGGCGCCAGGGAAAGGCAGTCTCCTAACAGACAGAAAACACCTGAAACTGATCAGCAGCTTCCCAATAAGATCTTCAGAGTAGGGAGAAGTAACGCAAGATCCCGGAAGTATGCCAACGTATAAAACCCCCAAGTCAAGAGGTCAAGCTGTGCCCTTGGTCTCTCAAGTCGCCCCCCTGGCCCTCTTCCAAGCGTACTTTCCTTCCTTTCCTTACTGCTCTAAAGCTTTTTTTTTTCCCCCCGCTGGAGACAGAGTCTCACACTTTGGCCCAGGCTGGAGTGCAGTGGGGCCATCTTGGCTCACTGCAAGCTCCACCTCCAGGGTTTACACCATTCTCCTGCCTCAACCTCCTGAGTAGCTGGGACTACTGGCACCTGATACCATGCCCAGCTAATTTTTTTGTATTTTTAGTGGAGACAGGGTTTCACCATGTTAGCCAGTATGGTCTCGATCTCCTGACCTAGTGATCCGCCCGTCTCGGCCTCCCAAAGTGCTAGGATTACAGGCGCGAGCCAGTGCGCTCAGCCTGCTCTAAAGCTTTTTAATAAGCTTTAACTCCTGCTCTAAAACTTGCCTCAGTCTCTCCTTTCTTATGCCCTTCAGTCGAATTCTTTCTTCTGAGGAGGCAAAAACTGAGATTGCTGCAGACACGTATGGATAACTACCACTGGTAACAGCCCCCCTGCCCAGGAGTGGTACGGCCGGCACCAGGACTGCTCTCCTTAGATGACTGAGTGATCACGGTGACCAGCCATAGAATGAGCATGTCCCATCCAGAGCTCATGATTGCTCCTCTCACCCATCTGAGGGGACAAACAGAACAATTATTTTTGGAACTGCAGGGCATCCCTTTCTATGACTTTACTAGCTGTGTTAGCTTGCTTCACAGACTCTGAAATAAACAGACCTGGCATAAATGAGTGGCCCCTCCACAGGTGTTGGGGTGGGAAGTAGGGAAAGGAGAGGAGCCTGCCCCTCTTGCGTGAACATGAATCCTGTGGGCTGTGGACACCTACCTGGCTACAAAGCAAAGAGCAAGAGTCAGGGACCCTGACCACTTCGGGGTCTCTGCAAACCAAGATAGGACACTGAGCCTCTTGCAATGTACACATGCTAGCACCACAGTGGGAGGGAGGCAGCGGGGAGTGGCTCCATGCAAGTCCCAACTATAAAATCCACACAGAAGATATGGTCACATTTCCCAACAGCCTCTCCCTATGTCTCCTTTTAGATCTTTTTTTAAAAAGTCAGCTCCCCTGGTAAGTTATGTAATTTAACGTGTAAAACATCCATTTGTGCTTAGCCTTTCAGACGAGCAACACCTATGCCGGAAGTTGTGTTCATTCTCATACACCTGTGATACATGTACACAGGTCACACATCATGAGAGTGAATAACTTCTGATGACAGAGGCTCCACTTGTCGGGTACCACAAGGCTTCCTCCCTGTGCCAGGCAGGGTCTGGTTCGAGTCCTAGGATGGCACTTCCTGGCTATGTGGTCCTGTGCGAGCGACTTATCTTTCTGCTCTGCCTTTTTCTCTTTTGTCCACGGAGGAGTCATGAAGATTAGAGATAATGAATATTAGTGAGGTGCCTGACACATGGGAAGGTCTAATAATAGCGAATTTACAAGGTTGTTGGAATGGTTGCACAAAGCAGCAAATATGCCTGGCCCATGGGAGCTGCCCAAAAAGTGAAGGCAGTTGAGGATCCTGGGTTAGATATCCACACGGCTTTCCCAAGATTCCATGGGACTATCTGTCACATGGGACCACTTCCTTCCCCGCTAGTTTTTCCCCTTTGGCCCTTTCTTTGTTGGTTTAGTTTTCCCTTCCATGATCTCATTGACAGAGTTAGTCAGATTGGAGGCATCATAGCCCCAAAGCGCCTGCCCCAGCGGCTGGAGAGTAATGTGGAGGAGATGGGGTACAGAGGCTCCTGAGAGAAAGCAGCACCTCTGTGGAATTTTCCTATCATATGTGGTCCCGGTGGGACACCAGGGGGCTGCCCAGAATCCTATTCAAACTTGGACATCTCTGCAAAATGCTGTATTCACAGAGGAACACCAAACAGATCAAAAGAAGAGGACATTCATCCTACCGTTTTAAATGTATATTCTCTCTCATGCATTGCTATGTGAGTGGTAACTGGTACAACCACTTCAGAAAACTGAACATATGCATACCCTAGCCAAGAGAAATGAGTGCATATATCCACCAAAAAAAGAGCATCCAAGAACGTTGATAGCATTTTCCTCCTAATAGCCCCAAACTGGATGCAACCCAAATGCCCATTTCAGCAAGAGAAGGGGGAATATATTGCAGCATATTCACATAATGGAATTCTACTCAACAATAAAAAGAATAAACCACTGCCATATGCAAAAACATGGGGGATTTCACAGACATTATGTTCAGAGAAAGACACCAAGCACAAAAGAATATACACTGTATTATTCCATATATAGGAAATCTAAGAACAAGTAAAACCAACCAATGGGTGATAGAACTCATAATGGCACTGACCTCTTCGGGGATACTGACTTTGAAGGGGAGTGAGAGAACCTTTTAGGTGCTGTAAACATCCTGATGTGGGTAGTGGTTATAGGGGTATATACATATATAAAAAGCAAGTGGAACATCTAAGATCAGTGCACTTTCCCCATACTTTGTGCATTACACCTCAATGAAAACTAAAAAATAATTATATTCTGCAGGGAAAAACTCTCTCCAGCCACATTTTTCCTCGGCTCTCACACCACAGCAATCAACACAGAATTTTTGTGACCAAAGGTGTGTGTGTTTCTTCCCCCACACACCAAGCAGTGGACACCAGGGGGGTGTCCTCCAATTCAGTTCAGACACTACGATAGTGTCAGCTCCCACAGGCTGAGAGCTTAGTCCCCAGGACTGTCCCCCAGCACATACCAGTGCAAGTCCAGGCCTCTGAAACCTCTGGTTGACTTCACAATTGCTTGCACAACCCTTTTTGGGTCAATTAATTTGCTGGAAGAGCTCACAGAACTCAGGGAAACACTCATATTTACCAGTTTATTATGAGAGAGATTGCAGCCGGGCACAGTGGCTCATGCCTGTAATTCCAGCACTTTGGGAGGCGAAGGTGGGCAGATCGCTTGAGGCCAGGAGTTCAAGACTAGCCTGGCCAACACGGTGAAACCTCGTCTCTACAAAAAATACAAAAATTAGCCAGGCGTGACGGCGCATGCCTGTAATCCCGGCTACTCAAGAGGCTGAGGTGGGAGGATGGCTTGAGCCCAGGAGGCAGAGGTTGCAGTGAGCCAAGATTGCACAACTGAACTCCAGCCTGGGCACAGAGCAAGATTTTATCTCCAAAGGAAAAAAAAAAAAATAGGCTATTGCAAAGGATACAGATGAAGAGATGTATAGGGTATAGGAGAAAAGGCACGGAGCTTCCATCCCCTCCCTGGGGTACCATGCTTCACATGTTCAGCTACCCGGGAGCTCCCCCAACCCAGTCCTCTTGGGTATTTATGGAAGTTTCAAGGCATTTTCCCCCCAGGGTATAGGGTGGGACCCTCTCTGAAGACAACCTTAAGACCCACAATCAGAAAGGTAGGGGAAGTTGAGGCCAGATGCGGTGGTTCACGCCAGTGATCCCAACATTTTGGGAGGCTGAGGCGGGCAGATTACCTGAGGTCAAGAGTTCAAGACTAGCCTGGCCAACATGGTGAAACTCTGTCTCTACTAAAAATACAAAAATTAGCTGGGCATGGTGGTGGGCACCTGTAATTCCAGCTACTCAGGAGGCTGAGGCAGGAGAATCACTTGTACCCTGGAGGTGGAGGTTGGAGTGAGCTGAGATTGCGCCACTACACTCCAGCCTCGGCGACAAAGCGAGACTCCATCTCAATAAAAAAAGAAAATGAGAGTCCTATCTTGAGACAGGTGAATGGAGGGCAGGAGAGAGATTCTGTTTCCTGAAGCCTGCCCCTGAGGCCTAATACACCCAACATTATAACCAAAGGTTGTAACAGGGGCTATGGGAGATATGAAGCAGAAGCCGTGGACAACAGCCCATCTATATCATAACACCACATATTCCATTACCGGGTTCTACTGTGTGTGGGAACTGGGAATGAATACATACAGTAACTGTCTTGGGAAAAGCACATTTATATTGCATTTTATTTGTTTTTATAATAATGGCCTTAATTTTAAACACGCACACATTTGAAGCACACCACAATTTTTGCAATCCATTTTGACATTTCTCCATTGCTTAATAAACCAAAGCTTAGAGAAAGGACAATGTTCTGGTCCTCTCTGAACCTCCAGGAGGCCCCATCATGAACATAGCCACAGGATGGGCAGAGACAGGGAGGCGTCCAGAGGGCTATGTTCTCCCCACTCCCAAGACACAGCCTGGAGGTGGGGTGGGGCTTGGCCAAGTGTCAGCCCTTGGGGGCACTAATGAGGCGGAAGGTGGGCTGGGGCACCCAGTCCCAGCTTGAGCCCCCTCTGCCTGCTGCTCAGAAGGAACCTGCAGCAACCCAACTTTCTAAAGCCCAGCCTATGCCGGTCTTTTTCATAGCTGTCAGGGTGGTATAAAGCGCATTGCCTGGGCCAAGGTGCTTTTATCCCCCTGGAAAAGAGGCCTGGAAGCTGGAAGACAGCCAGGGAACTGCCCAAAGGGGTAGTCAGGGCCAGCTTCCTGGGCATCTGTCCTGTGCAATCACACAGGGCCTCATACTGAGAAGGGCCCCACAGTTGGTTAATACTCTGCCGTCACAGTCTTAACACGCTTTTTTCTTTTCTTCTTTTTTTTTTTTTTTGTTTGAGACGGACTTTTGCCCCTTGTTACCCAGGCTAGAATGCAACGGCGCGATCTCAGCTCACAGCAGCCTCCACCTCCCAGGTCAAGCCATTCTTCTGCCTCAGCCTCCTGAATAGCTGGGATTATAGGCACGTGCCACCACACCTGGCTAAGTTTTGTATTTTTAGTAGAGATGGGGTTTTGCCATGTTGGTCAGGCTGGTCTTGAACTCTTGACCTCAGGTGATCCACCTGCCTTGACCTCTCAAAGTGCTAGGATTACAGGCGGGAGCCACCATGCCCGGCCTACATTATTTTTATTTTTAATTTTTTAGTTTTTTATATTTAAAAGATAGAGACGGAGGTCTCATTATGTTACCCAGGCTGGTCTTGAACTCCTGGGCTCAAGTGATCCTCCCACCTCAGCATCCCAAAGTGCTGAGATTACAGGCTTAAGGCACTGCACCCAGCAATCTTAAAATCTTAATCTTTGTTGAACAAGAGGCCCTGCAGTTTCATTCCCCTCCTGTTCCCCACAAACGTAACGGTCATTCCTGGAGTAGCAGACTGTGGCAATAATAGTCTGCTGTCAGAGTGGTATAAAGCGCATTGTCTGGGCCAAGGTGCTTTTATCCCCCTGGAAAAGAGGCCTGGAAGCTGGAAGACAGCCAGGGAACTGCCCAAAGGGGTAGTCAGGGCCAGCTTCTTGGGCATCTGTCCTGTGCAGTCACACAGGGCCTCATACTGAGAAGGGCCCCACAGTTGGTTAATACTCTGCCGTCACAGTCTTAACGCGCTTTTTTTTTTTTTTTTTTTTGAGATGGAGTTTCACTCTTGTTAGGAACATGGATAATAATCTATGTCTGGAGTTCGGGTTCTATTCCCAGCTCTGCCCCTTGCTGCCGGGGCATCTTGGTCAAGCCATTTAAGCTCCATGCCTCAGTGCCCTATCTGTAATATGGAGGTAACAGCTATACCCGTTCAGAAGATGTTAAGAGAATCAAATCAGCCTTCAGCTCCCAGCCTGGCACATTACAAAGTACTCAATGAAGCTCGGTGATTAGCGCTAAGATGATTGAGGGCGGATTATAGAGGCAGCACTCTTGCCTGGACCTGCCTCAGAAATGCCTTTTCTAAAGGCAGGAGCAAAAGAAAGAAGCTTGGGATTAACTCTTCCAAAATAGCAAATGTTCTCTTTTCAGCATTAGGGCTAACACCAGTGGCATTATTACACCCCAGGAAAAATGTGTCCTCATCAAGTCACAAAAGCCTGGTTTCAACCCACAGAGGGAACAACAACAACAAAAACGTCTGAAATGCTGAAAAAGCCAAGAGCATCGGGTACACGTTATCCAGCCCATCTTTGATTTGGGAGTTCACTGAAGCATGGCTGATGCATGGTTACCTTGGGTCCTATATGTCTCTTCTGTAAATAGGCTTTTGTTACAAGAAAAAAAAAATGGACTGACTTGGAAAAACAGAAGGAAACACAAGGAACAGCGAGACTTTTTCCCTTCCCACAAAACAGACAGGTCTGAGAACTCCCGGGATCCTGGCTCTTCACAGATTAATTAACCTCCTGCAGCCTCAGTTTCTGCCCTCTTAAAGGGGGAGTACGCAGGAGTGATGAGGAACACAGATCTGGAGACAGACTACCGGGGGCATCTTAATCCCACTTACCAGTTGTCCGGCCTGGGACACGCACTAGACTTCTGTGCTTCTGCTTCTACCTCCTGTAGAAGCTACAGTACCTACATCCTGGGGTTGCTGGGAGGGTGAAGCAGGATAATATACATAAAGTGTAAGGAATGGTGCCCGGCCCAGAGTAAGTCCTCAATAAATGTTAGCTGCAGATCATGAACCTAAATCACCCAGCTGCAGTTGTGCCGAATAATGGGAGAAGTAGTTGTGGCAGTCGTTATTATTGTTATTTAAACTGCCCCAGGACCTGTGATCTTGTGACTTCGGATTCCTTCTTCATATGCCTCCAAAATGTAGGAGACCCTTAAGGAGACTGGTGATTGATCAAGCCCTAGGGATAAGCTAAACTCAAATGAGATCTTCCCTACCTTCCCCATCCTGAGGATCATGACCATAGGCCTCAGAGTCATTTTAATGTCAGAGCAGAAAAGAACCAGCTGGGCGCAGTGACTCACGCCTATAATTCCAACACTTCAGGAGGACGAGGCAGGCAGATCGCTTGAGCCCAGGAGTTCAAGACTAGCCTGGGTAACATGGCAAAGCCCTGTCTCTACTGAAAAAAAAAAAAATGCAAAAATTAGACAGGCATGGCGGCACATGTCTGTAGTCCTAGTTACTCAGGAGGCTTAGGTGGGAGGGTCACCTGAACCCAGGAGGTCGAGGCTGCAGTGAGCCACTGCACTGCAGCCTGGGAGACAAAAGTGTGACCCAATCTCCAAAAAAAAAAAAAAAAAAAAGAACCTTGTAGGTCAGCAAGTCCACATTCCTTATTTATAGATGAGTGAAGAACTAAGGCTCAGAGAAGGTAAGTGACCTGCTCAAGGTCACACAGAACAAGAGCTGAGCTAGGAAGACAGCTCAGAGTTCATGGCTTTGCACATCCATTCCCTTCCTGTTCCCACCTACCGCTCATTCTGTCGGAGTCCCTGGCCCCTCACAAGGTCCCCTGACCTCTCTGTCTCCGGGGTGAGCATCTGTCAAGTTATGGACTCATCGAATTCTTGGCTACATCCTACTAGAGACCCATTTTTCTTACTGAATCAGGCCACCATTAGGTCCTGAAAGCCCCATAAGTCTTCTATGCATGAGCAGATCCTTTAATCTATTATTCCCGAGTCCTATTTATATATATTTATCCATATGGCTATATAAATAGGGCTTTGAGATGTATACGTGGCAGGTTATTGCTGTAACATAGCTGTTCTCCCCAAGAGGAAAACAAAAATGATGTATGACAGAAGCTCTTTTCCATGCAGAAAGCTCCTGTCTGATTTATTAAGAGTTAGGTTGCAGCCACATGCTCTGAAGTAGTGAATCTATTGCAGTTATCTAAGAGCAGGACACTCAGTTCCAGACGCCAAAACAGCAAGTCTAGGGTGTGGCAAGAGCTCAAAGAATCTTACAGCAGTCACTCGCTAGGTACTTGCCATGTCCCAGAGTATTATCTAGGATTCCTTTGGTTGCAAGTTGAAGCAAAAAATGGAAGCTTGTTATAAGGATATTGGGTGTCTCCAGGAACTCAAGGAGAGGCAGGGGGCTGGGTCTCAAAATGGCTGCAACTCCCTCTCTCCTGTGCGTCTCTGCCTTTCTCTGGGCCTTGGCTCCATTCTTCTCTCTCACTCCAGATTAACATTCTCCATATGGAAGAAAACATGGCAGCCAGCAGCTCCCAAGTTTTGCCTCTTACAGTTTCCACGAACTCACTTTGTACTTTCTCTGGTCCCAAGTACATGGAATGGAACCCCAGTTCCCCGTGTGGCTCAAGGGTCAGGAGCAGGGTCACGAACCCAAAGCAGCTGCTGCAGGAAGCACTCAATGAACTGGATGTGGAAAGGAGCAGTTCCCAGACGATGTGGGAGAATTTTGTGTGTCACCAGACAAAGCAACCCGAATGCTTTTTCTCTATACTCGCTGTGTGGACTTGGAAAAGGCACTTAGCCTCTCTGGGCTTCAGCCTCCTTCAGTGTAAAATTGGGATAATGGTGTGCTCCGTAGAGGCAGTAGTTTTTATTGTTTTGTTCACTGATATATCCCCAGTGCCTAATCAATGCCTGAAACATGTTTACATTCAATAAATATCTATTGAATAAATAAATGAATGAGCTGGGCACAGTGGCTCATGCCTGTAATCCCAGCATCTGCTTGTTGAGAAGCCGAAACAGGAGCATCTCTTGAGGTCAGACGTTCAAGACTGGCCTGGGCAACATAGCGAGACTCTATCTCTACAAAAAATTTAAAAATTAGCCAGGTATAATGGCGCATGCCTGTGGTCCCAGCTACTCCAAAAGCTAAAGTGGGAGGACTGCTTGAACCTGGAGGTTGCAGTGGTGGTGTCCATGTTTGTGCCACTGAACTGCAGCCTGGGTGACAGAGACAGACCCTGTCTCAATAAATAAATAAAATACATAAATGATTGATAACTCTCTTATAAGATTGTTGGGAGGATTAACTGAAATAATAAAAAGAGCTAACAGTTAAAGAACACTTAGGTGCCAGGAGCTGTTCTAAGCATACAACATTAATGTATAAAAGACACTTCTAACAGTGCCTTGTGCATGCGTGCCCAGGTAAGAGAAAACTAGGGTTCAGGAAGCAAGCAACTAGGCCGAGGTCATTAGCTAGCAAGTGGCAGAAGCAGGATTCAAATCCAGGGCTTTCTGAAACCACTATGCTCCCTTCCCCCTTCACTGACATTCTCTAGTCCAGTATTTTCCAACTCTGGGTTGTGACTGTGGGGTGGGGAGACGTGGGGGGTGTGAATAAACATGGGGTATGGAGTATGCATCCATATGTATAAAAAGCATTGTGGATAAACTGAATAAATATACTGATCACAGATACATGCACAGTCATTTCAAAATGTCTTACATGTTATAGTGTTTAATGAAGTACAAATTAATAATGTAAATTATTACTGAATTCAAGTCACCTAGGATCATGTATTTTCTCAATCAGCAAATACTACAAGTACGTCTGCTATTATGGAGGAGGTTTATGAAATTGTAATTTTGAAAAAAAAAAAAAAAAACACTCAAAGGGCCGGGTGCAGTGGCTCACACCTATAATCCCAGCGCTTTGGGAGGCTGAGGCAAGTGGATTACCTGAGGTCAGGAGTACAAGACCAGCCTGGGTTTCACATGGTGAAACCCAGTCTCTATTGAAAAATACAAAAATTAGCTGGGTGTGGTGGCACATGCCTGTAATCCCAGCTACTTGGGAGGCTGAGGCAGGAGAATCCTTGCCAGACCCAGGCAGGAGTTGCAGTGAGCCAAGATTGCACCATTGCACTCCAGCCGGGACAACAAGAGCAAAACTCCATCTCAAAACAAAAACAAAAACAAACAAACAAACAAAAACACTCAAATTATGAACATCTGAGCTACGCCTACCTTCTCATGTCACAGATAAGGACAGTCAAAGTCCCTCAAGGTCATGAAGTGAGCGAGAGCAGACTCACGGCGAGAACCCAGGTCCTGCGACCATCGAGGTTTCTAGAGTAGAAAGGGAAAGTTCCTCCTTCCATTCTGACACTGCCAACCAGCAGTGAGGATGTGGAGCTACAGGGAGCCACGCTCTGCTTTGGAGTGGGGATGAAATTCTCACCAGCTCTTGGACAACAATTTGGCATTTTACAGTGAAGTTGAGGGTATGTCCATCCGAAGACCCAGCAACGGCACTTTTTAAATTATACCCTAGACATGTAAACAAGGAGACCTGTTCAAGATCGTTCACTGTTCTGTTGGAGCTGCCTTTTAAAGAAAAAAAAAAAAGACCGGGCACGGTTGCTCATGCCAGGAATCCCAGCACTTTGGGAGGCCGAGGTGGGCAGATGACCCGAGATCAGGAGTTCGAGACCAGCCTGACCAACATGGAGAAACCCTGTCTCTATTAAAAATACAAAATCAGCCAGGTGTGGTGGCACATGCCTGTAATCCCATCTACTCGGGAGGCTGAGGCAGGAGAATGGATTGAACACAGGAGGCAGGGGAGGCAGAGGTCGCGGTGAGCCAAGATCGTGCCATTGCACTGGCTACAGGCAACAAGAGCAGCTCCATCTCAAAAAAAAAAAAAAAGAAAGAAAGAAAGAAAGAAAAAAAAGATTGTTCACTGGAGCTTTAAAAAATGGTGCTAAGTCATATACACCATGGAATACTATGCAGCCATTAAAAAGGATGAGTTCATGTCCTTTGCAGAGACATAGATGAAGCTGGAAACCATCGTCCTCAGCAAACTATCACAGGACAGAAAACCAAACGCGTGTTCTCACTCATAGGTGGGAATTAAACAATGAGATCCCCACTTGGACACAGGTGGGGGAACTTCACACACTGGGGCCTGTACCGGTGATGGGGGCTGGGGAGGGATAAGCGTTAGAAAATACCTAAAGTAAATGATGAGTTGATGGTTGCAGCAAACCAACATGGCACATGTATATCTATGTATCAAACCTGCATGTTGTGCACATGTGCTCTAGAACTTAAAGTATAATTTTTTTAAAAAAAAGCATTAGCTTATGGAAGGAAAAAAAATGGTGCTAACTAAATGACCCTCAAGAGAACAGATAGAATGAAGCATGCAATGGCTTTCTATCCAAGCATTTAGGAAAAATAGCCAGTTATATCCACCCATAGGAATGAATCTCATGGTGGAAATATAACAATCCGGGCTTATCCTCTACTTGTGAACACTCAGTCCTTTATCCTCTCCAGGCCCCAGTTTTCTTTCTTTCTTTCCTTTTTTTTTTTTTTTTTTTTTTTTTTGAGACAGTCTTGCTCTGTTGTGCAGGCTGGAGTGCAATGTGTTTGTCATAACCACTACAACTCTGCCTCCCAATTCAACAATTCTCTTGCCTCAACCTCCATGAGGTCACATCTTTGCGCCCTACATGTCTATTATTTTTCTTTTTTTAGTAGAGATGAGTTTTACCACATATTAGTCCAGGCTAGCCTCTTCCTGACCTCAGCAATCCACCCTCGGCCTCCCAAAAGCTCTTCGAGCCACCCTTTTAGCCTCAGGTCCCAGTTTTCTTATCTGTAAAATGGGAACTGAGGATGAGACCAGTGGTTTTCAGACTGTGTTTGCCAAGTCCTAGCAATGCTTCACAGGGGATGCAAACATTTAATCTAAACATCATCTTTCAAAAATATTTAAAACTATTTTAAAACTAGAGGCAACAACGTGCATATTCCAATGTGCTTTGTTCAAAATGAAAACCCCTTGCAGACCAGCGCTGCACTCATGTGGACTATCTGCTTCCCCCATTCTCTAGAGAACCCGGAAGGAGCCTCTCTCGCCTTCTCGGTTTAGTTGGAGCATATCCTATGACCACAAGGCGAGCAGCTGTCAAAATCTGTTGCCATTTCGACTGCTTAGCTGAGAGAGTCAAGATTTTTTCAATATTGTATCACCAAAGCAAAACATCGCAATAATTTACATGTTGTGGAAGATGCTAATTGTCATCCATAACCGTAATTTCAAATTTGTATTTTTTGTTTGTTAAATCTATTTACTAATGCAATAAGAAATATATATATATATATATCTCACCGCCTGCACTGGTGAGAGAGGTACCACATCCTAACCACTAAACCTCCAGGGATGCAATACACATTTTATTCTCTTAAATAGGATATCTAGTCAATGACTCCTCTCTGAAAATACAAAAAATTAGCCGGAATTGGTGACACACACCTGTAATCCCAGCTACTCAGGAGGCTGAGGCCAAGAGGCCAGCAGACCCGGGAGGCGGAGGTTGCAGTGAGCCAAGATTATACCATTGCACTCCAGCCTGGGTGACAGAGTGGGACTCTGTCTCTAAATAAAAAAATAAATAAATAAAATAAAAAATAAACTTTCTTTTTGGGAATAATTTTATATACACAGAAAACTTGTAAAGATAGCACCAACAGTTCCTAAATACCCCTCCCCCATTTTCACTTTTTCCTAATATTACCAACGTCCATTACCATTTATCAAAACTAAGAAACCAACAGGGGTATGCCACTTTTAAGTGAACTCTAGATTTTATTCAGATTTCACTTGTTTTTCCATTGATGTCCTTTTTCTGTTCCAGGATCCAATCCAATATATCACATTGCATGTAGTCAACTTTGTATTTTCATCAATCTTGATGTCCTTATTTAATAAGTAATACTATAAATGAGTGCATGTAGTTTCATACTAACAAAACATCAATTTTATATGTTTTGTATAATGAAATTCCAGGAAGATTTCTTTGAGGAAAAAAAGAGGGGATCCACTGTATTTTTTTTTTAAGTTTGCAAACAACTAGAGGCGCTGTTCCTTAAGGCCTGGGAAGACTGACAGCCGCGTGATTCAGTGTCAGCACAGGGTCATGTTCCATCAGGACTTACTAAGTGAGCTAAATGTGCTCAGCTCTCAGTATGGAAATTACACATCCTGTTCAGATTGAAATTGCTCTTGGCTATTCATCCTGGAGGAATGGCGACGCTCTTTTCCAATAGGATGAACGTGAAACAAATGTCCATTTACCCACTCATTCTTTTGACAAGTATTGAAGCACCTACTATGTGCCAGGCCCTCTAGGGGTTGGGAATTGTAATGAAGAAAGCAGACTACTTGCTGCCCTCAGAGAGCTTACAGTCCAATGGTGGAGACAATGATAAACAAGAGAGAAGTAAACTGTGCCACGCAATGGTGACTCCTGCCAAAGAGAAAAGTCACCCAGGGAAAGGGAAAATTAAAGGGGGGTGGGGTGAAATTTTACTTCATGTATTTTAATTTTAGAGTCAGCCTCACCCAGGCTGGAGTGCCGTAGTAGGATCATAGCTCACTGCAGCCTCGATCTCCAGGACTCAAGTGATCCTCCCACCATGCCCAGCTAATTTTTTTTTTTTTTTTTTGAGAGACAGGGGTCTTGCTATGTTGTCCAGGCTGGTCTTGAAGTCCTGGGCTGCGCTCAAGTGATCCACTCACCTCAGCCTCCCAAAGCACTGGGATTATAAGCGCGACCTACCACACCTGGCTGAAATTTCAGGTATAAGGTGGCCACAGCAGGCTTCCTTGAGAAGGTGAGTTTTGAGTAAAGGCCTGAAGGAAGTGAAGGAGCACTCACCTGAGGGAAAAGCATTCTGGGCAGAGGGAAGCGCACATGTAAAGGTGCTGGGGCAGGAGTACACCTATGAGCTTGAGGAACAGTAAAGGGCCAGTGTGGACGAAGAGGATTGAAGGATAGGGAGAGACTAGTCAGGAGGTGGGGATGGAAACATGCGGGACTGCAGTGAGAAGAGCCTCCTTGAAACAGCTGGGAGGCTTGTGCCGCAGCAGCAGAGGCTGAGCCTCGGCAGTGCTCGCTTCCACGGGAGTGTGGCCATGTGTGCATGTGTGTACCCCTGGGGAGGCCCAGAATGTGCCCTGACCGAGTGGAGAGGCACGGCTGTGTCTGCTTGGAGCAAGCTGGGAGAGCAGGGCTTGCCTGGGCTCCTGACCAGCTCCCTGAGGCACGGCGTAAGCCTGCCTCCTATGCCCACGCTGTCCTGCGAGGGGCCAATGGGGCGGAGCAGTGAGGAGCCTGGCCCAGGGCAGGAGTCTGAGCAGCTTGCCTGTGCTGGCAGCAAGTCCTGAACTTACTGGCCCAGGGAGAAATTAACCCTGCAGCTCTTGGGGGCACTCCAGAAATGAGGAGAAACTCAGGAAAGAGAGGAACTTCTTACAATTCATGATATGGGATGTGGGAGGCATTTTCATTTAAATGTTAAACCCAAGTGTCCTTCAGCAGGTGGCTGGATTACCAAAGTGTGGTACAACCATTCAGTGGAACGCAGCAATAAAAAGGATACGCAAAGCAAATGAGTAAGTCTCAAAGAGTGATGCCGGGTGAAAGAAGGCAAGCAGAATCATACTGCCTGATTCCATTTATTTAAAATTCCAGAAAATGCAAACGAATCTCCAGTGATGTAAAGCAGATTATTGGTTGTCTGGGGATGGGAGGGAGGCGCAGGAAGGACTACCTAGAAAAAAGTAAACTTGGGAGGTGATGGATACATTCATTATCTTGATTGTGGTGATGAGTTCACGGATGTGTACATAGGTCAAAACGTATAAAGTTGTATGGCCAGGTGCGGTGTCTCACGCCTGTAATTCCAGCACTTCGGGAGGCCAAGGCAGGTGGATAACTTGAGGTCAGGAGTTCAAGACCAGCCGAGACAACATGGTGAAACCCCATCTCTACTAAAAATACAAAAAATTAGCCGGGTGTGGTGGCGGGCACCTATAATCCCAGCTATTTGGGAGGCTGAGACAGCAGAATTGCTTGAACCCAGGAGGCGGAGGTCACAGTGAGCCGAGATTGCGCCACTGCACTCCAGCCTGGGTGACACAGCGAGACCCTGTCTCGGGAAAAAAAAAAAAAAAAAAACTTTTAAAGTTGCATACTTTAAATATGTACAACTTATTTTATTCTAATTATACATCAATAGTTAAAAAATATAAATGGCCTGTACACTTCAAATACAAGTTAGAGGTGGTCAGAATGGGGAAGGTAAAAGATGTGACTTTATTTTGTGTTCCAAGATATTATTTATATTACATATATTAAAAACATGATTATGTATTCTACATTTTATGTGTAATTATATATGTAATTACATACTACAATGTATATTTATATGTGTATTTATATTAAATATATTTGATTTTCTCATTTACATCTATTTCATATGATTTCATAGATTTATAAATGTCTTATGTTGTATGTCACATACAATTGCTTGTATGCATTTTTAGATTATTAAAATACTGGTGGGGGGGGTGTTTATATAGAGAATCCCAGATGTCAGCTGGGGTCTCCTGGCCCCATAAGGTGGGTAGCATTGATTTGACCCCCCGTTTCTATTTCCACAGTCCAAAACTATCTCCAAAATGTCTCCAAATTCCAGAGAGCCGAGTTTCTAGACTTCCAGCCTCCCCTAAATCCTGCCCAGCCCTGGGTCTCCTGGCTGTGGCTTTATCCCCATCCTGGTTAAGCATTCATAAATGAGACATCTCTTCCTTTCTCTCCTCCTTTCCTGGCCCGACCCCACCTCACCCCCAGCCCCACCTCCCAAGCACCTCAAATACAACGCTGCTACCTGAAACCGAATCAGCACCACAGGGCAAACACCTTAAAAGGGGGCGTGGTTCTCCTTAGGCTGCCCTGGCCCCCTGGCCGGGACTTCCTCAGCCTTCTCTCCCTCCCCATCTCCCCTTCCAGTCCCCTCTCTCCTCTTTGTTCCTCCCTGTGGGATCACGTTCTTCTCTGCCCCAAATTCTTCCCTTTTCAGAGCAGGGCAATTCTGCTGGCCCAGAACCTCCTCCCAAACTCTCAGATGCTCGGCAGAACAGAAGGCCCACAGAGAGAGAGCTGCGGCTGCCAAGAGCTATTTTTCTCTGCCTCCCGCATCTGTAGGTTTGTGACTCTACGCTCCTTCATAGCCACGTGCATCTGCACACACGCTTACACTGGGAGGAAATACCCCAAGATGCTAACCCGAAAAGCAGAGTCTGGGAATTGGCAGGCTACCCCTCTTGGGTTCCCTCCTCCCCTCTCTACGCCCACGTTCCAGGGCCCTCAGGACTCCTGCCTCACCCCCTCACTCTCTGAAGTGTCTTTCCTTCCTGTCTTAAACTGTTGCTCTGCCGTCCCACTCTGCCTCAAAGGGCTGTCTTTCCTGAGCGAGTAGCAAGCCAGCCAGTACAAAGGCTGAATAAACAGTCAGTGGAAATTAACTTGAACGTTCAGGGAGAAGAACAAAGACTTTCGATGTGAGCTGGGGAAGGAATCATAATTGCCAGAGAGAGAGGGGCGGCCCAGGCGCCCGGTTGCAAGAGACACAAGAAGCAGTGTTGTTGACAGTGGCGGAGACAGACAGGCGCGATGCTGATTTGATAAGTGGAAGGGCGAGAATTGTAATGTAATGATGTTGATGGAGAGGGGAACGAGGACTCAGAGGGGAGAGGCAGGTGACGGGTCCCTAAGGCAGCCAGCTGAGGTGGCTGTGCCTGAACGGGGATCCTAGCTTCACACCCTGAGACCGGGGCCTGGGCAGCAGGTGTTCTGATGGCAGTTGTACCCTGGGGCCATAATTACAGCCAAGGAGCATCCCATGGCAGTTCCAGGGAAAAGTGGAGGGAGGACTGGCAATTGGGTCTCCAGCGTGGGGGAAATGATGGATCCCTATGGACCTAGAGAGATGGGGCAGCCCCGACTCTGGAAGAACCCATAGAAGCAGACAAAGCTGGCCTGCTTGAGATTTCTACAGAGAAGCATTCAGCAGATCTCGTTGTCTTCAGGCCGCAGCTAAGGGACATAAATAAGAAAATACAGATCGAGTGCAACCTGGATGCCAGCGGCTTCATGTGTAAGTCCTACAATCACCTTTTGAGGCGGCACTATTATTGACCCTAGTTTACAGAGGAGCAAACTGAGGTCCAGAGAAGTGGAGTAACTTTCCCAAGATCACACAGCTCTTAACTGGCATAGCCAACCCAGAACTGTCCAGGCAGGTACATTTGCCTTTGCAGGTTGGGAGGTTTCAGCCTTAGTGACACATCGATGTGGTCAGAGATCTAAGGTTCAAGGGTCTAAGGCCTGGCAGGATCCGGCTTTTTCTTCGTATCACTCACAAGTATCCTGACAGGCCTAGTCTGCACCCACCAGAGGCTAAGATGGCACCACCTGTCCAAAACCTTCCACCAGTCACGAGGTGCAGAGGAGGCTCCCTGCCACTGGCATGAGCTGCTCACTGGGTATTCCGCACTCACGTTCTCATCTAACCTCATCAGGTCTCACCTGACCCCAAAGTGGGGTGCTTAGAAGGAACATAAGGAAGGCCCCTCCAAAGAGGCCTGAGATGCTGGAACGCACAAGACAAGGACACAGTCATGGAATCCCCTTTGGGCATCTCATCCTCTGTTAAATGCGCCTCCATCTATAGTATTTGCTTGGGGGCAAATGGATTCAATTGATCATTCATTCAACAAAATATTTTTGAGAGTGGATGATGTTCCGGGTCCTATTTTATATGCTGGGGTTACATAATAAAAGACTAGGCCCTGCTTTGGAGGGGCCCACGGTACCAGCAGCTGAATCACAGCAGGCCATGGGAACCGAGGGGCCGCCATCCCACAGCTGGTGGGAGGCCAGGGTGAGGGTTCAGAAATACTTCCTGGAGGAGGGAGCCTCAGAGTAGAGAGTGTGTTAGGGGAAAGGCAAGGGGTAGAGGTGGAAAGAGAACACAGACTTTCTGCAGATTAGAAGACTGGAGGTGGGGGTTGGTGAGCCAGGAAGCTCTGATGGCCTTGGGGTTCTGGGAGCCTTTCTGGATGGTATTGGAAGTCTCTGTTGGGGGCGCTAAGAATGGCTGGTGCCTCTGATCCAGCTGGGAATGGGGATAAAATAAAGATTCCAGGCCAGGCGCGGTGGCTCACACCGGTAATCCCAGCACTTTGTGAGGCCAAAGTGGGTGGATCACTTGAGGTTAGTAGTTCAAGACCACCCTGGCTAACATGGTGAAACCCCATCTCTACTAAAAATACAAAAATTAGCTGGGCATGGTGGCACACACCCGTAATCCAAGCTACTCGGGAGGCTGAGGCAGGAGAATCGCTTGAACCCGGGAGGCGGAGGTTGCAGTGAGCTGAGATTGCACCACTGCACTCCAGCCTGGGCAACAGAGCGAGATTCCATCAAAAAAAAAAAAAAAAGAAAGAAGAAGAAAGAGAGAAAGAGAGAAAGGGAGGGAGGGAGAATGGGAAGAAGGGAAGGGGAAGGGAAGGGGAAGGGAAGCGGAAAGGAAGGGGAAGGGAGGGGAAGGGAAGGGAAGGGAAAGGAGGAAAGGAAGGAAAGGAAAAAAGAAAGAAAAGAAACAAAGATTCCAGAGTGTTTCTCTCCCTGCAGGAAACGGAGGAGACTCCCCAGGACCCTTGCTGGGTATCCTGGGGCTGGTCTGCCAGGATGTAAACATGGGAACCAGCATCTTCTGGAGGGAGGCCATACCAGGCCACCTCCATACCTCCCAGGAATTGACAGGAAGGACGCTCAGGGTCTCCATTGCTCTCTGAGTCATACCATGTTCTATATGTTCGTGGCCTGAGGACATGCTATAAATATTCATGGCTGGAAAAACAAGGTGAGAGTACAGTCGTCTCCAGAAGAAACCACGGAGGGCAACCGGCTTTCATCAGGCAACTTCGCTTCCCGCCTTTAAATGCTAGGTCAAAGCCAGAGGAAGAACTAAACCTTCTAAAACCCAGTTTCCTTAATTTGCTTAACAAAAGACATCTCCATGCTCTATGGCCTCTTAATTTCCGTAGATGTTAAAGGGCAGAGAATTAAAGAATCAATGGACAATTAAGGAGGCACTGGCAGGTTCTGGCCAAGAGCATATTATTTATTTATTCAGACAGCCACGCTCATTTTTAAAGCGCTAACTTTCCATTTTGTTTCTGACATCAAAAATAAATCAAAGTGAACTGTACACGTCATAGCTGAAAAAAATTATTTGCATGATACATTGCCCCTTTGAAGCCTCAGTAGCCATCTGCAAAAGAAATGTTTGTGTCAAAACAACAACAAAACGATACGCATTCATTCCGGCACCAGCATTTTCTTAGGATACAGACAGGATTGAAAAAAGCAGAAATAAGGTTTTAATTCACTAGTGATTTTTCCACGCAGTCTCAAGCTTCTTTTTGATTTCTGAGCATCCATTTTCCTGGGTCATCTAGAGAGGGTTGCAAGATTTTAGTCCATTAACACAGTGGTAGTTTGGTGAAATCTCAACAGGCAGAGACAAGCAGCCAGAGTGGGGACACAGGTTGGCTGAGGGCTCCCTGCAGCACTCAGCCAGCCCCTATGTTTCTGCTTCTGGTCCAAGACCTTGCCCCTAAATTGCGGGTCCCCTAGTAGCCCCCCCTTTTCCCTCTATCCAGCTGACAGCATTGGATATGTCTTACCTAAAAAGGAAAATACAAAATTGCCATGTGATATCTTGCTCTTTAAAGGTTCCCTGATTGGGACAAGCGCTGTGGAATTGTTCCTTCACTGTGACCTTCACTCAGTAGCCCTTCCCCCGCCCCCCCCCCCCCCCCCCCCCCCCCCCCCCCCCCCCCCCCCCCCCCCCAGCCCGCCCACCCTCACCCCGTCCAGCACGCCCACCCTCACCCCCTCCAGCCCGCCCACCCTCACACCGTCCAGCCCGCCCACCCTCACCCCAGACAGCCCACCCTCTATTTCACCGCTTCCTGCTCACTTCTTCCCAAGTTACCCAGAGGTTGATTCTAGGAACGTGATTTTCAAACTTAAGTGTGCATCAGGACAGTGTGTTAAAACAGAGTTTTGGATTCAGGAGGTCTGGGGGAGGGCCCGAGAATGTGCATTTCTATTAAGTTCTAATAATAAGATCGCGTATTGGGGTAGGGGGCGGTGTGCGGAAGGCGGGGAGGACACTTCCGGTAACTTGTGCTGTGGCGCCATCTAGTGGTCTATGATATAGTGGCAGCAATCTGTGTTGTGTGTATTGAGTAACCTTGAAAACTAGCCCTCTCCACGCGCCTTCACCTTTATCATCTCTACTTTTTTAAGAGTTTTACTGAAGTTAAATGATCACTTTTCATACTCTGAACAACCACTGGAGAATGGGATCTTTACAGACTGTGTCCTACCCAAAGTCCCACAGCGGCAGAACTGAGACTGGAAGACGGCTATTTTAAGGCTAGAAATTTTAAACTGTGCAAATAGACTTTGGTATTTGTCCTCGGGATATTTCCAGCCTAAGGCAAGATATTGGAAGACAGCGACACAGCCACCCAGATTACACAATAATTAAACCCTAACTTAACCAAAAACAGTCCCGAACACTTCCTAGCAGCCAAGTCAACGCAGGAAACAAGGATTCCATCTACTCACAACCTAAAGCAAGGGAGCATGCCTGTTTATGAGTAAAATCAAATGGTCCCAAGTTATAGGAGCAGTGGGCATGAGTTTAGCCTGGGAGGCTTACTGAAAATGCAGATTCCAGGTCCCAGCACTTTGCATTTTTAACAAGCACTCCAGGTAAACTGAGGCTAATGGCCTGAGCGCCCTCATTTGAGAAACACTGTCTGAAATGGTGTGGCCTCCTATCAGGATGTTCCTCCACCCTGTGATGTCCAACAGGAACTAAGAGGCACACATGTGATCTTAGCATGTCCACTAGCCACCCTTTAAAAAAGCAAGTGTAACCGGTGAAACCCCATCTCTACTAAAAATACAAAAAAAAAAAAAAAATTAGCCGGTGTGGTGGTGGGCACTTGTAGTCCTAGCTACTCGGGAGGCTGAGGCAGAAGAATGGCGTGAACCCGGGAGGCAGAGCTTGCAGTGAGCCGAGATCGCGCCACTGCACTCCAGCCTGGGGCGACAGAGCAAGGCTCTGTCTCAGAAAAACAAAAAAAACAAGTATAACTATGTTTTATTTAACCCACTATGTCCAAACTAATATTTCAATGTGTAATGATTCTTTTTCTTATAAAGTGTATATTTTATGTTTATAACACAGCTACTGCACTCCAGCCTGGGCAACAGAGAGAAACCCTGTCTCAAAAAAAAAAAACAAAAAAATTCCCAAACACAAATAATTACTGGAGCTAAACATGTTCCTGCTCTGTGGTGTGTACCCCTTACAGGTATGTGCCCGAGAGAAATGAATGTATGCATCCACTAAAAATACAAGAATGAAGGATAGGAGCTTTAAGCATTACAGCCTAAAACCAGAAATCTCAATGAACATCAAAGAATGGGTAAATAAATTGTAGTATATTCATACAGTGGCATGCACACGAGAGCTGAGGCACGTGCCATCTCAGGCAAAACGGTGAGTGCAAACACTAAGATGCAAGAGTGCAGACTGCACCATCCCATTAACACAAAATTCCAGAGTAGGAAAATTAATCTTACGGCGATAAAATTACAGTTCCCTAAGGGACAAGGTATTGATTAAACGAGGGCATGAGGTCAACTCCTGGGATCCTAGAAATGTTCCTTTAACCTCTGGTGATGGTTACCCAGAGGCACACGTATGTGAAAATGCATCATGTTCTACAGTCAAGATGTGTGCAGTTGGTGTGCTTTGGTGTACAAGTTACACTCCAAAGGTAATAATTTTTCTTTTTTTTTTTTTTTTTTTTTTTTTATGAGACGGAGTCTCACTCTGTCGCCCAGGCTGGAGTGCAGTGGCCGGATCTCAGCTCACTGAAAGCTCCGCCTCCCGGGTTCACGCCATTCTCCGGCCTCAGCCTCCCGAGTAGCTGGTACTACAGGCGCCCGCCACCTCGCCCGGCTAGTTTTTTGTATTTCTTAATAGAGACGGGGTTTCACCGTGTTAGCCAGGATGGTCTCGATCTCCTGACCTCGTGATCCGCCTGTCTCGGCCTCCCAAAGTGCTGGGATTACAGGCTTGAGCCACCGCGCCCGGCCCAAAGGTAATAATTTTTCTAAATCTCTCTCAGTGCCCACCAATTAAATCCGTGTCTCTGAAAACGGGTCTCTGACATCAAGTCACTTAAAGGTTTTTTGTTTGTTTGTTTGTCTTTTTAGCCATAACTTAAGAATGTCCTGCAAAGGCATCAGTAGTTTTCAAAATGATTCCAAAATGCAGCCAGGGTTGAACATCCATGCCCTGGGCTCATGAAGTGTTCAAACTTTGATGAATGTATGAATAGCCTGGGAGTCACAAAAATGAGGATGATTCAGGAGGGTGGAGCCTGAGATTCTGCTCCCCGGAGCTGCCGGCGCTGCAGGTTCGTGGACCATACTTTGCTGTCTAAAGAGGGTCTTCCCAGTCTATCCTGGGAAGACTGCCCACCCTCTGGGTGTGGAGGGTCCTGTGCCTGATCACCAGGAACAAGGCAGGTACCATGAAGGAAGTCTACAAGGCACAGAGCTGCCCACTATCATCATAAGGAACCTGAGATTCTGCAATTTTCAAAATCTAAAGAACTCACGGTTGGCCTGGTGCTGTGGCTCACGCCTATAATCCCGGCACTTTGGGAGGCAGAGGTGGTGGATTGCTTTAGCTCAGGGGTTTGAGACCAGCCTGGGTAACGTAGTGAGACCCCCCCCCCCATCTCTACTAAAAATATAAGAATTAGCTGGGTGTGGTGGTGCACACTTGTAATCCCAGCTACTCACAAGGCTGAGGCAGGAGAATCGCTTGAACCCGGGAGGTGGAGATTGCAGTGAGCCGGGATGGTGCCACTGCACTCCAGCCTGGGCGACAGAGCGAGGCTCTGTCTCACAGAAAAACAGAGCAAAAAAAACTCATGGTTGGAAAAGAGGCAAATAAATATCAAAGCTGCATTTAAGTTTGATTAAATGGAGGGTGGGGGTAGGAATTGCACATGAGTGTTTCCAGCAGGGGCCAGCAAACTTTCTGTGAAAGACTAGATATTTTTGGCTTTGCAGGGCATCCAGTCTATTGTAGGTACTCACCTCTGTGGTTACTCACCTCTGTGGTTGTAGCACAAACACAGCCACAGGCAATATGTAAACAAATGGTCATGCCTGTTCCAATAAAACTTTATTGACAAACCCAGGCCTAGTGTGTGACTCTTGTTTATGTTATGCTGTCATCTGTGTGTGCTCGGTGTGTCGGGATTAAACCTCTGGTAGGAAACACAAGACACTAGATATAGTGTCCTCCAGAGAGAAAATGCGGGTGTCTGGGGGAAACAGGAAGATTTCCTTTTTTCTGGTTATCCTTAAGTATCTTTGGAATCATGTATTACGTGTTTATTACCTATTAAAAGATGAAAAAGACAGGACTTCTGTAAGTGATGTTTTCGCAGACAGCTTCCTATGATGTCATGCTCTCACTTTATTTTTATTTTTTAGAGACAAGGTCTCACTTTATTGTCCAGGCTGGAGTGTGGTGGTATGATCATGGCTCAACTATAGCCTCCACCTCTTGCCTCAGCCTCCCGAGTAGCTGGGACTACAGGCATGCACCACCAAACCTGGCTAATTTTTGTATTTTTAGTAGAGATGGGGTTTCACTATGTTGCCCAGGCTCTCCTGGGCTCAAGTGATCCTTCCACCCCAGCCTCCCAAAGTGCTGGGATTATAGGTGTGAGCCATCACACCCAGCCCCTGCTCTTTTACCATCTCCTTTTCCAGGTGTCCATGAGCCAGACCTACAGGACCAGCCCCAATCTCAGCAGGAAGTACCTCCCATCATGGCAATGACCCTGGCTGTTCAGCTTCTCCCTCACCTGCCACGCCACTCTGTTCAGCCTCCTCTTCCTTCAAAGCCTGGAGGAGGCCAGCTCTGGAGAGGAGCCCTCCCACCTGTCACCTCATTCATCCTTCTTGTCAACACATCCATTTGGTGCTTGGACCATCATAAAGAGAAGCAGAGGCATCACATGCAAGCAAAGACAGAGTCTGGAGTGCAGAAGACCCGGGTTCAAGTCTGGCTCTGCTGATTTGAAGCCTCAGTTTCCTTCCTACCTCATCAGCAATTGCCAGGATCCCATTAGAAAGTGGGAGAAGGCACCCACTCAGGAAAGCACCATCTGCATCGAGATCATCAAACTCCCCTCCCAAAACAGAGAAGCTCCCTAAAGGCTCAATGCAAGTTTCATCTTTGAAGCACCCAGCAGATGCAGGCGCTCAATGGAGAGAAAGAAATCAGTGGGAGCAGTTGGGGCTCCTGCCTGTCACCAAGCCAGGGAGGCTGGGGAAAGACAAGAAATCCATCCCAGCTCCAGGTAGGAGGTATCCGCCTTCCTTGCCCAGAGCATCAGGGCTTCTCAAATACCGTCTGTCCCCACCAGATGTCAGTTGGGCCTGTTTCTAGCAAGAAACAGCCAAGATCTCTCTTAGATGATTTGCTTTGTAAAAATACAAGTCAGCCTCATTAAGAGGAATCTTCAGGAAGGCTCTTATTCACGGATCAGTCAAAAGTCAAACCTGGCAAGCATGTCAGCACTCACCTAATTCACCCCCACTGTTTACAGATGGGGTGATGAGAAGAGAGGGCGAGGAGCTTGTGAGCTTGTCCCCAGTCAGGCATAAGAACATGGTACCCTGGCAGCTTCTACGGCCAGAGTACTGAGCCCTTGGAGGAAAGGTCTGGGCCCTTAGAATGGCAGGCCATGGGGAACACACAAGCCCCAAACCTCAGAGGCTCATGTGAGATGTTTCACAAACCACACACCCATGAGGGCCGGCTGCAGGCCTGTTCCATGTCATCTTCACACCGGGACCCAGGCGGGTGGATGGGTGTCCACCTGGCATGTGGCCGATGCTGATGCAGAGGGAGAAGAAAAGTGAACCACATTCTGGCTCAAGGCATCTGCCTAGGTGACTCATGCCACCTTTACCCCTCTTCCACTGACCAGGATGAGTCCATGCCTGAGTCCAACAAAACTAGGATGTACCCTCCTACTGTGAGGAAGACAGAATTTTTGGCAAGGAGACATCCAGTCTACCAGAGATGCCCAGCTAAACTACAAAAAGATAAATGTGTTGATGTACAAGATCTCATATATGCTCTGATAACAACAAAAATTTCAGGACTGGGTGCAGTGGCTTGTGTCTGTAATACCAGCACTTTGCGGGGCTGAGGTGGTGGAGATCGCTTGGGGCCAGGAGATCGAGACCAGCCTGGGTAACATGGCAGACCCCATCTCTACAAAAAAAATGAAAAATCAAATGAGTTGGGTGTGGTGGCATGCGCCTGTGCTCCCGGCTACTCAGGAGGCTGAGGAGGGAGGATTGCTTGAGCCAGGGAGTGCGAGGCTGCAATAAGCTGACTGCACCATTGCACTCCAGTTTGGACAGCAGGTTGAGACCCTGTATTTAAAAAAAAAAAAAAAAAAGCCACAGGGAAGGAGAGGGCAAGAAAGGAAAACAATAAATTCAAATATTTTACACACCCAACTTCCTAGATTATTAAAACTTTATACCAACTCAATAGTGTGCATTATTTTCAAATACCAATAGAATATTTAGTATGGTCCCCTTCCCTGCAAAATGATTCTAAAGTTCATCTGGAAAACTAAATGTGCAAAAGAACATACAACTTTTTGAATAAGGAAGAACATAAATAAGGCTGTCAGAATCAGTGTGATGCTGATCAATGCAATAGTCTAGGCCTACACTGTCCCAACGTGGTAGCCACAAGCCACATGTGGCTATCAAGCCCTTGAAATGTGGCCAGCCTGAACAGAGGTATGCTGAAGTATAAAATGCACACTGGACTGAGTGGGAAAAACACCATAAAACAACTCATTAATACGTTTCATATCCATTACATGCTGAAATGATATGACTTAAAATATTATGAAAATTAATTTCATCTGTTTCTTTGCACTTTTTAATTGTGGCTCCTAGAAAGTTCTAAATTACAGATGTGGCTCATATATTTCTATTGGACATTGCTGGTCTAGGAACAGACCCAGATTTTCCATCCATATCTTTATGATATTTCCCAATGGAAACTTAGAGGTTTGTTTTTGTTTTTTGTTTTTTGTTTTTTTTTGGAGACAGTCTGGCTCTGTCACCCAGGCTAGAGTCCAGTGGTATGATCTCAGCTCACTGCAACCTCCGCCTTCTAGGTTCAAGCGATTCTCCTGTCTCAGCTTCCCAAGTAGCTGGGATGACAGGTGTGTGCCACCATGCCTAATTTTTCTCGTACTTTTAATAGAGATGGGGTTTTTGCTACGTTGGCCTGGCTGGTTTCGAACTCCTGGCCTCAAGTAATCCACTCGCCTCAGCCTCCCAAAACACTGGGATTACAGGCGCGATCCACCGCGCCTAACCAGTTTTCCTTGCTTTACATTACCACAGTTTCCAAATGTCCACTCTTCGGCCCTAGCTGCTGTGAGTGTCTCTCAGCTTGTGTTACTTAGATTTAAATTTTCCATAAAAGCAAAATCATTGATGTCTCCTGTCATGGTACCTTTCCCACTCTAAGTTCCAAAGCTTTCCCATGGACTGATCATTTAATCACTGTGGTATTTATTTGGGGATGTGGACTGGGGCAAGATGAATCCATGCTGCTTTAGGGGTGGTGGTGAAGAGCACCTGGCCTGGGGCAGCAGCCTAGTGTTTAGTTTCAGCTCTGCTCTAACCACAAACTACTTTCCAAAGTCACCATATTCTATCGCTTGGGTCTGCTCATCTACGGAGTCCCTGTCTCCCTGGGTTGTGTCAAGGACTCAAGTGTTACCTGTAAAAGAGACAGCACCTGATATACAGTAAGCACTCCCTAACTCTAGCTACAACTCTCATTTTATCTTAGAACTGACATTAGTTATCGTCTGACAGATGCTGATGTCTACAAGTGGCCTACCTGAAGTTATACAAGGTATAGCAGTAACCCTAGAACCCATCCTCCACGGTGATGCCCCAGAGACCAGAGGGGCGGTACTGACACCAACACCTGCAGTGAGAACAGGGTGGAAGCTCCAGCCTCCTGCGTCCAGCATGCCACCTCTCTCCCCTACAGCCTGGGCAGATTACCAAATCTCTCACCAGCACTGGCTTCTCCTGTGAGTTTCCAATTCACACCAACACACCCCCTGGATGCCCCACAGGTAATTCAAAGAGGGTGTCTCAAATGCATTTGCCCAGGCAGCTGACTTGCGGAGGGATGGAGTGAGGACCTCCATAAATCTGCTCCTCCTTGAGAACAATGAGATTTCTGGCAAAATGGTTAAAAGTCAAGGTTTTCAGAACTCTGGAAATTAATCAAAGGCCCGTAACAATCTGAGAAGCATTTATTCGAGGAGTACAAGTCCTTCCCCAGCCTCCAACCTGCTCTTCCTCTGGCATTCCAAACTGAGTTTAATGGAGGCACCCTTGCAGGGTAGGACTCTAAGGCCTGGGAGTCCCGAGTAGCAGCCCATCCCGCTCATGAAAGCGCAGGGGGCTTTATCGGAGGATCCTGACTTCATCACATCTTGTCTGCCCCAGGCTCCATCCCAGAAGAATCCTTTTCTCGTGTCTACACTTCCACCTCACCCATCCTTTTCCCTGCACCAGAATCACGTTTTAATGTTTGAAACCCCTCAATGGTTCCCTGGAGACAAAAGCTCAATCTGCACACCAGGCTCTGTGCGCATTCCCTAAGTTAGTCGGAAGGCTTCCATAGACCTTTTCATGCTCCAGCAATGCTGGATTATAGAGGAAAAGCTTAGACCTGGGTGTATGGTGACTTGGCCAAAGTCACACCCAATTCCTGCCAGGACTTAAAGCCAACAGTGGCTAAGAACTGCAGGGGAGCTCCCTGAGACCAAGCCCTGTAGAAGCAGAGGGCATTTCCATGATTAAATTGCCTTATGAGGTTATCTCATCTTACAGATGAGGGAAACCAAGGCTGTTAACCACACAGGTGAGAACCTGGATGGAGGGGAAGATAGGCACCTGACAATGGCCACAGCTCAGTCTCATGGGGCTGCAGTCTTCCGCCAGGAGACAGGAAGGAGAACAAGCCAGCTGGGTTGGAACTGGGAGGAACTCCCAGGAGTGGTTGTGCGGTGGGGAGAATACCTCCAATCTGAATGGCCCTCAGGCTACATTAGCGCTCTAAAGACTAGAGCTCAAGCTCAACAGCCCTGCAGCCAGAGGCCTCAAACGTGGGGGGCGGGGCGGGGCACTGGGGTAGGCCTGGGCAGCAGTGGCCAGAGCCTTCTTTAAGAGCAGGGGCTATTATATTGAGGCAGTATCTCTTCCCATACATAATGATGTATTTCTTACATCATTCTCATCACTATAGTAGATTAAATAACTTCATGAATCTATTAAGAATGACAACCAAAGAAGGCACAACCTGTTTTAGAAGCCAGTGATTTAAACTGAGTCTGGCTAGTTAATATGCAGTGAAGGAAGTCAGAGGACACTTGGCTGCCACCTGGTGGAACAAGAGAGAGGAAAAGGCGATAGAAATTTCTGGCCAAACTCTTCAAAAAACCACGGGTCTCCTGTAGAGGTGGTTGTGCGGGGCCTGTGATCCAGCTCGCCACACTCACCGCCCCCCTCTTCACTCTCCACCCCCCCCAGTTCTTCACCACTGGAAAAAAATGGACTCAAAGCTATAGTTCATACAATTGAAGATTTATGTAAGTTTAAGTGACTTAAGTTACTTATTTTTAAACTGCACAATGCTGAAGCCAGTCTAAAAAAGAATCAAACACACCACTGCAAGTTAATTCAATGAGTTACTTTTTTTTTTTTTTTTTTAACAGATTTGTACAGCAAAAAGTTCCCAGATCACAGTCTCTACCATACAGTCAACCGTCCAGTGTGCAGGAAGCCACAGGGGCCCTGGCCGGAGGGGCCAAGGGTGGCAGCTGCACTGCAGAGTTGACTTCTACTTACAGGTGATATGTGGCTGGAAAAATCTTGAGTTCCCTTTGTTCTCCAGTGTATCTTGTACAAAATATTACATTTGTTTAAACACATATTTACAGAGTTTGCACAAATAGAAAATGGGTACAAATTACAACCAGGCTTCGAAGGATACCAGTTCCCCTCCCCACTGACCAAGGTCAGGAGTGATGACCACTTCATATTTACAGCTGCAATTTAAAAAGTCTGTATTTAGAGACCTAGATGAAGTTTATAAAAACTGGTTAAATATCATCAATTCATTTATGTAAGCTGTACAAGTAGTGGATACCAATTAGTCAGTTCATGTCTTGCTCCCTGAAGAAAGATTTGAAGTAAAAGAAACCCTCTCAAGCAAGCAACACACATCCCTGGCCTGTCTGCCAGTTTGTTTGGATATTGCCGGGGAAGGGGGAAGGAGATAGAAGGAAGAAGGGAATGGAACAGGGGAAGAGGACAATCTGGTTGAGACTGTTTCTATTCTTTTCTTTTTTTTTTTTTTTGAACAGCTGAGAACCAGGATAAGCCAGCTGGCTTGTTAAACACTATCCTTTAGCTTTGAGAAGAGAACCCACGGTTTCATCCTTTTTTCTCAGAGACGAAACGTCTTCTCAATAGGACCACAGTATGGAGGAAGAAAGGACTTTCTGGAGAGGGCAATGTTTGTTATTCTGATGTTAATCTTTGACTTGAGTGCCAAGCCCGGTTTCAACAGTGCAAAAAAAGACTCTTAGGAAGCAGCATGGGGAACTGGGGGTCAAAGGCTTGCGTAGTAGCTGTCTACCCACTGGGCAAGGCCTCGCTCCACCAGGGACCGGTTTATCAACACCACCTAGAAAAGAAAGTTCCCTTAAAGCTTTGTCCATGGCACCTTGGGGCCATCTCCCAAGCCAACATGAGCTCTCCCCTCCCCAGTTGCCACTGCAGGCAAGAGATGTACAAGACTAACAGTGTAGCCTGGAGTCTTGGTGGCTCGTGCCTGTAATCCCAGCATTTTGGGAGGCTGAGGCAGGTGGATCACCTGATGTCAGGAGTCCAAGACCAGCCTGGCCAACATGGTGAAACCCCGTCTCTACTAAAGATACAAAAATCAGCCAGGCGTGGTGGCACATGCCTGTAATGCCAGTTACTGAGGCTGAGGCAGAATCACTTGAACCCCGGAGGCGGAGGTTACAATGAGCCGAGATCACGCCACTGCATTCCAGCCTGGACAACAAGAGTGAGACTCTGTCTCCAAAAAGAAAATAAAACGAGTAACAGGGTGGGGGACATGGCTTGTGCTCTAGCCAACAGGAACATTTATTTAAGTGTTCTGTTGGCTGCTGTGGCATGAAGATAGGTGTTTTTTTTTGTTGTTGTTGTTGTTGTTTTGAGACAGAGTCTTGCTCTGTCACCCAGGCTGGAATACAGTGGCACAATCTTGGTTCATTGCAACCTCTGTCTCCCAGGTTCAAATGATTCTCCTGCCTCAGCCTCCCAAGCAGCTGGGATCACAGGTGTGCATCACCACACCCAGCAGATTTTTGTATTTTTAGTAGAGATGGGGGTCTTGCCATGTTGGCCAGGCTGGTCTCAAACTCCTGACCTCAAGTGATCTGCCCGTCTCGGCCTCCCAAAGTGCTGGGACTACAGGGGTGAGCCACTGTACCTGGCCAGGATAGGCTTTTTAATATGCTGAAGAAATCTAAGCTTTCATACCATAAGATAGAAGACAGAAAAACCCAACCTACGGAAGGTCCCAGAAGGTCTCACACAGGGTTTCTCCACCTTGGCACTACTGACATTTTGGGTTAGATAATTCTTTGCTGTGGGGGTGCTGTCCTGAATACTATGGGATGTTTTGTGGCATCCCTGGCCTCTACTCACTAGAGGACACTGGCACCACCACCCCCAATCAGGATATCCAAAGTGTCCCCTGGGAGGTGCTTGTCTATAGTTATATCCTCTGATTAACTCAAGAGGAAACAAATCCCAGGACCAGCTCTTAATCAATCCATTACTTCGGGTCAGCAACACAGAAGGAAAAGAAGGGCAGAACTTACTTCATCTCCAACCACACTCCACAGCTGAATCAGAGGAAGACCAGTTGGACTGTAACTTGTCACCTGAAGAAGTGGGGAGGGGGGAGTATGATATGGTTAGGTTTTGTGTCCTCACTCAAATATCATCTTGAATTGTAATCTCCATAATCCCCATGTTTCGAGGGAAAGACCTGGTGGGAGGTGATTGGATTATGAGGCAGTGTGCCCATGCTGTTCTCGTGATAGTGAGTTCTCACGAGATCAGATGGTTTTATAAGTATCTGACAGTTCCTCCTTCACATATTGTCTCTTGCCTGTCCATCATGTAAGACGTGCCTCTTCCCTTTCTGCCATGATTGTAAGTTTCCTGAGGTCTCCCCAAGCCCGCAGAACTGTGAGTCAATTAAACCTCTTTCCTTTATAGATTATTCAGCCCCGGGTATTTCTTTATGCAATGTGAGAACAGACTAACATCAAGTATTAGCTACTTCATGCACCTTTCCTTAAATACTACTGGTCAATCCAGGGCCAAGCTACGGGAAAGAAGGCATTGAAAGGTCAGTTCCCCCAGCCAGCCTGCCTCCCCTACCCCCACCAACCACACACCTGAGCAAGCAGTGCTGTATTCCCTGTCATCTCGCTCATGGCGGCATCTGCTTCAGGTGAAAACTGGTCATCGTCTTCAGGAGGAAAAGGAAAAGCAGCATTTAAGGCTGTCACTGAGGCAAGGCACCCTTGTCATATACATAAGTTTCAGGTGCATTCCAAGTAGAATGCTTCAGATGCTGTGGGACTGCAGTGGGGAAATCCACCCGGGTCAGGGACAGAGCCTAGGCCTCCATACAACTCCCAGTGGATAAACTCAGGGCTGCTGTGGCATGTTGCCCACTGGAGCACAGACAACAGACGGAAACTCTTGCCTTCACCACCAACATCACCACCAATACCAGCAGCAGCAGCAGCAGCAGCACCACCACCACCACCAACTCGGGTGCTGGCAATGCAGAGCATATAGTATGTGTTCTTCCACCAAATTAGTAACACGCAGTGCTATCCCCACTTCACAGGAGAGAACACTGAGGCAAAGGTGGATTCCCGAAGGTCAACCAGTTCCCAAGTGGAGAAGGTGGGAATCAAACCCAGGCAGTTGGCCACACAGCCCAACAAGGGCAGCCACTCAGAGGGGCAAGGCGCTGCGGCAGCATTCAGCTTTGCTGGATTACAAAAGTCAACACAGAACAACACACCCAAGGCAAGCAGTGGTAAGGATGGGAGAGACAGGGGTTTACCAAGGAAGATCTAGGAAAATCTTACAAAGGAGAAAGAGTTTCAGCTGGGTCTGGACAGATCGCTTAGAAGGACAGAAGCAGAGAGGAAGGAGGGGCAACAGCAATTAAAGAAGCAAAACAAAGATCTTGCCCTAGTGCTCCCTCTGAGCCGACTCTAGCTAGACTGTAGTATTTCTAACGCATTTAATTGCTTGAGACAAGCAAGAAGAAGATCAGAAGGGGCAAACCTGGGGAGGGAATGGGATGGGATGAACTATCACCTACAAATATAAAATTCCTAGCCATAAACAGCTGCCATTTCATCACCCTCTACACACCAGACCTTAGGTTTATGTAATTCTCGCAGCCAGCATCAAAGACAGGTACCATTCCCATGTTCTGGGGTGAAAGTTGAGGCTAAGTAATTTGCCCAAGATTTTGCCAGTCCTCTTCCCTCTGACAATGCTTTCACAGTCTAAGACACCAGATAGGGTGTCCCCACTGTGTCCTGTGGAGCTATGGCCTGGCTGAGCAGTACAGCACACCCTCTACCACCGGGGCTAAGACTTTGGGTCTGGACTATAATCTGGAAAGTGCCTTTGTTGGAAGCCCTTCAGTGCCTGAGGTCTGAGTACAGTCTAGAGCAGTGAATCTCAAAGGATCAGCAGCACTGGTCTCACCTGGGAACTTGATAGCAATGTAAGCTCCTGGGCCTAAGCCCAGACCTATTCAATCAGAAGCTCTTGAGTGGCAGCAACCTACGTTAGCATAAGTCCTCCCGGTGAGAATGGAGGCTCTGAGAGAGAAAGACCTACTCTCGACAACTGTCCCCAACAATCCCCCAAGCCAGAGGCCCCAGCTGTTACCTGACAGGGGCATCACGCTGTCCAGAAGGACTTCTGCTCCCTGAAATGGCAGGGTGACAAAGTCAGACCTGGGAAGGCAAGAAAGGAACAAGTTTAACATGGACATGAAGGCTGACTCCACTCCAAGCCAGTATTCATCTTTGTACAGTGACGCCCACAACCTGGGATGCAGCGAAGCAGAGGGTTCGTACTTTGCAGCAGGCCACGGCTCACGGCACACCCAAACACAGAGAGCCGGCCCTGCTGCAAGCCTGACCTCAGAGGGACTTCCTACAGCAAATTCCTAAAAAGGAGCCCGCTTCACTTTTTTCCTTTTTTGTTGTTGTTGTAGAGATGAGGTCTTGCTATACTGCCCAGGCTGGGCCTGAACTCCTGCGCTCAAGTGACCCTCTCAAAGCGCTGGGATTTGCAGCAGGCCACCACGCCTGGCCCAGCTTCCCTTCTGAAGGATGATGCTGAGGATTCTTCCACAAGACAGGCCTTCTAGCTCAGTTTAGCTGAGCGAGTAATGGAGTTTGTTTCTATCAGACTCTGCTAAAACACAGTAAGCAGCAGGAGAGAAGAATTAACCCTCACCCAAGCCCTGGCACAACTGAGCCAGCCATGCAGAGATCACACATCCCAGACAAGCAGGGCGTAGGCCTGTCTGAGGCATCTCCGCTCACCTGATTTGCCGAAGCACGTCTACTTTCACCCTCTTATATCCACCGTAGTCCACGTATCGAATCTCCACTTCGTTGGTCTCCTCGTAGGAGGCAACCACTTGGGCTCGCCACCACGCCCCGTCCGCACCAGGGGCGGCACAGATGACCGTTACTGCAGGGCAGGGAGCGGAGTGTGTGGAACGCCTGGCCCAGGGCAGGGAACCAAGGGCCACCTGGCCACTACCCACCTCCCTGCGTTATTTCTCAGAGACCTGCACCTCCGCAGCGCAGGGGACAGGAACAGCAACCGGCCCCAAGCAAAGCCTCCCCCAAGCCCAAGACCAGCTGAGGGAAGAACCTGGATGTGAGAAGTTCAGCCTAGCAAGTGTGCCGCCCCCAAGGCCATCTAGACTGAAAAGCATTCAGTCTAGATCCATTACTCCAAAACTTACTGGGACCCAAGAGGGACACAAATGAATAGGAATAAACCAAGTAAACATAGCACTCAGGAATGGGGGCCAGGGCCAGCCTTACATTTAAGAGGAAGCCGCTGAAGAAATCAAGTGCAGCAGATCTCGGCATCCTCGTACCTAGGGTGTGCTCCAGCCCACAACTCAGATGGAGAGCTTGACCAGAAGGGGCCTCCTGGGCCTAAACCCCCTTCTTCTAACCTTTGCCTCTGGAAGGTGCTGAGAGCACCTGGGCAGTCGCCCAGGATCAAGGGGTCACTAACCCACTGTGGGTCAGAAGCAGATGAGACCACGAGGTAAAGGTTCCCAGCAGCACCCCAACAGCTGCCCCAGGCTGGCCAGGATGAGGACGTGTGACATGAGGCTGACTGTGCTGGGTCCTGACCCTTAGAGAGAACCCCTGGCAGTTACCCCTCGGACTCCAGTTCAGTCTTTACTGCTGGGTTAAGGCAACTTTAGAGAAGCTGATGAAAACTAAATCCTTATCCTTCCAAAAAGGAAAAAAATAACACACAAAAAGCTACCGATCACTTCAAAAGTTTTCTACTGCACTGAGGGACCCCGCCAGCCCCTGGTGAGGAATGGGTGATGTTCTGACATTTGATCCTCTCTGATAAGGACAACAAAGATAATAATGACAAAGGCTGGGCTCAGACCCCAGATCCTGCTCACTTGGGCAAGTCACTTGAGGCTCAGTTTTCTCATCTGTTAAACACAGATGACCCAACACACTGCACAGGCTTGTTGGACTTACGAATTTTTTCATGGTAACCAGTATATGCATCAAGTGCTTTATATGTAACACATACAGTATTCAACACTAATTTCTGGAACAAGTAGGTATCACCCCCTTTAACAGATAATAAATAGGTGGCAGATACTGTGACACTGGCTTTGAGGGAAAAAAAAGAAAAAATTTAAAAAAAATTAGTGGCAGAGCTGGGATCTGAATCCCTGTGTCAAAACTCTACTCCAACACCCATCACTCTGCCAGCCAGTGGAAACCCCAGCTCTGCCTTGCCAGGAAACCCACCCCAGCTCCATAACAATGGCAAGAATTGAAGAATGCTGCTTCCATGAAGGATCCCAGAACAGCCTCCTCCTGATCAGGATCCAGGGCAGAACAGGCCACCCCAGGGGTCCCCCTTCCCGAACCCTCAGGGCGCTGCTTACTTTCCACCGGGGTGGGCAAGGTGGGGATTCCAGGCTGAGAGTAGCAGAGGTACATCTGCTGGTCGAGGCTGCGCAGCGCGTGGAAGGTAGGGTGTGTGTGCTGCTGCACGAACAGGTGCCCGGCGTTGACCTGGTTGACCACAATGACCTCCACGGTGATGCCATCAGGCAGCATGAGCTGTATAGAGGGGAAGGGGCAGCGGTCACTGAAACAATCCCTCTCATCTCATCTTTGAATAAGTCCCAAGGCCCAAGGGCAAGTCTCTGGGCTGGCACACCTTTGAAAAGGGCAACTCAAGACAACATGGCACCCAGAAGGCAGAGGCTGAAGGACTACCTTAACAATAGAAAATGTGCAACACCCCTGTGGCTGTTGTCCTGCAATACCACGAGCAGCCATTAGGGACAGTCTCACCTCAGGGCCAGGCAGGGAGGGTCCCACAGATACGGGGCAACCAAGAAGCAACTGCAGAGGTAGTGCTGGGCCTTGCACAGGCCTGGGCAGGGTCCACCTACCAGCGGTGCCCTCCCTCCCACTTCCACTGATGAATCTGTAAGACCCAGGGAGGGCAAACACAGGAATGAGGTGGCCACTGAGAACAGGACTCCTGAAAATAAGCAGTAGGCAGGCCCTCAGGCCCTTTAGCCAACTCCTGTGGACTGGCAGCTGACCCCAGGAGCCTATGATCTGACAGCATCTACGCTGCCTTCCCAAGAGCAAGCAGTGGCCTCAGGTCAGGTCCGTGGTCAAGGTCTAGCAGAGTCTGCTTCCTATTTGCTCTCCCTCCTGCTGCTTACCCTCCTGAGGTCAGGAGTTCAAGACAAGCCTGGCAAATGTGGTGAAATCCCATCTCTACTAAAAATACAAAAATTAGCCGGGCATGGTGGAGCACACCTATAATCCCAGCTACTCAGGAGGCTGGGGCAGGAGAATCGGTTGAACCTGGTGGGCAGAGGTTGCAGTGAGTCAAGATCATGCCACTGTACTCCAGACTGGGCAACAAAGTAAGACTCTGTCTCAAAAAAAAGAAAAGAAAAAAAGAGAGTGAGTCTAGGACCAAGCCTCCTGGGAAAAAACTCTTGATTCAGGAATAAAGCATAAAGTGGTATTCAGCCCACTCTCAAATATCCATAGGAAAAAGACATCCCGATCCTTTCCCTCCAGTCCAAGGGCCTTTGCAAAGGGGAAGACACAAAACTGAAATGCCTATCATCCTTTAAAAAAACACACAAACAGGAAAAAAAAAAAAAAAAAAAAAAAAACACCCAGGAGGGCAATTTCCTTGGAGCAGCACAGTCAAGCCCATCTGTGTAAAATGTAGTCTTTGGTCCACAGAACTCTGCAATTCTACTCCCAGTGAGATGAGGCCCTACTAGGGTCAGAGCCATACTGCAGGACATGGCGACGGCCCTGAGAGACCCTGCAGTCAGCTGCACACAGGAGCCCCGGAGCCCTCTTCCCTCTGCCAAAAGCAACCTCCAAAGAGTCACTGGGCTTCCAGGCCTGGTGGGAAGTATTCACTCTTTGTAATTTAGGCACCTCCTGGGGAGGGGGAAGGGGAAGGAGATCCTTCACTAGGGCCACTGCTAAGGCCTGACTCAACCAGAAGAAAGAACAAGCGCCATCCAAACCCATGATACTAGTCCCACTCAGGTCTCAGGTGTTGAATGGCGACCCTGGACACACCCAGTCTCCTGGTTGAACTCCATCCTTTCTAAGCAAATGCCTAGAAAACTTAAAAGGTGCCCAGGCAGCAGAGCCAAGGAAAGTGGTCCTCCCACGTGGGGACCAAGAGGCCTCTGGTTTCCTGCCAGGACTATCACCACCTAACCCCTGTCCCCAGAACACAATCCCATAGCAGAACCGACCAGTGGAGGCCAGAGGGGAGAGGGCACAGGCACTCACGTGCACTTGGCCTTCTTAGCCTGAGGTCTGGGGAGTTTCTTGTTTGGGGTAGGTTTTGGGGAAAGAGGCAAGAAGTCCGGATCACCCAGTAGCACGCTCACCCAGGACGTCATTGGCAGAGAAGGCAGCGCCAGTGAAGGCAATGGGGGAGCGTAGATATTGGTGAGGTTCAGCTCCTTGAACTTCTTCCCAATCAAGTTCAGCGCTTTGTCTACATGATGCTGAGAGCCTAAATAGAGGATGGGTGCAGGACACACAATCACTGTAAGAGGAAAGTCACACACACACTCACAAAAACACAGCCACATACCCTACTCCACTGGACTTTGCATAGAGTTCAAGTGCATCTCTGAAGTACCAAAACACTTAAGCTCTGCTTTAGGAAGAAAGGCATCGAAGCCTTTCAAATGATACCTCTGCCATTATGATCCACGCTTTCAATGCAACAGGAAGAGGTAGGCAGCTGGGAAAACACCAAAGGGGAATTGTACACAGGGCACTTCTGCTTTGAGAGGAGGCTTTATGGGGTGGTGGGCACTGTGAACCCAGGACCCAGGCCCCGCCCAACCAAGCACCCACCCTTCTCCTGGCCAAAGATCAGAGTAGGGAGGGACCTAAGTTTCCCGCAGGCACCTGAAATGGGGGAAAGGCTGCAGGGAAGACACCCAAGGCTCCCTTCCCTGGGATGAGAAGTAGGGTTTCCTATTCCAAAAAGATAGCAATTGAAACTCAGATGCTAGTCACTTCTATTTAATATTTCAGGTAAGAGGCAATACAAGCAGCAGATGCTACTGACCTTCTATGTGGCAGATCTGGACGCTCTGGGTGTAAGGCAGGGTTGAAATGTAGATCTTGGCACCAGATGTTTGTTTCAGAAAACTCACATACCGCCCCTGCTTGCCAATTAGCCGACCGACTAAGTGCTTCCAGAAAGAGAAAAAGAGTTGAGAGGATTAACGGGAAACCAATTCCCTGGACACCCAAAGACCTACTTCTGTTTTACACAAGATCACGCTCAAACATATTAGCTGTTACCATGTCAGCATTTATTTTCCAGGACTGTTCTAAGCACTTACATTTACTCATAGTACCTATGAAACACATAACTTTATCACCATTCTGTAGACGGGGAAACAAGCCCAGAGAGGCTAAGGAACTACCTTAAGGTCACACAGCTGCTAACCAGGAAGTTGAACCAGGCAGTCTGGCTCCAGGACCAAGCAGTTCCCATTTCATCCCCAAAATGTGGCCCAGACCCAGAAAGCTGCAAAGGGAGCAGCATCTTCTCCTCTAAAACCCATGCTAAGAAGTTTTGCCAGCACACAATTTCTCGTGCCCCTCTCCCTCTGGTCTACTCAGATCCAAAGATAAAGGGGCTCGATTTGAAAATGAAGGTCTAAGAACCCTGGGCTCCCACTGCCAAGTGACAGCAGGTTGGAGCCTGCAGAGCAGAAGGCACGCAGAAGTCCCCAGTGCGCCAGAGTTCAAGGCGGACAGAAGGAGCCAAACTTAACCCTTACGTAAGACGGGCTCCCACACAACCCCCAACGATCCCCTCCCAGAGGAGCTACTGGGGACACGGTCCCTCCTCAGGCACAGCCTTTCTCGTCACGCCCTTTGTAACCACTGAAGGAAAAGCAGGCAGGATGGGTAAGGACCCTCCAAGGAGGAAACCACCAAGAGAGCTGGCAACCCAGGGTCAAAACAGCCACTCTGACCCAGAGTTCAGACCAAGTCAAATCTCCACCCGAGCACAGAGCCCAGGGCTCTGGGAGAATGCGGTCTGACAAATTATTTCCGAGCCCCAGAGACAAACATCAAGATCAAGCTAGTATGTTGTAAGTTCTAACAGCAAGAAGCTCGAAAGCACTTAAGCACTCAGGAATGGGGGACTGATGAAGTAAACTGACATTCACACAATGAATAATGCAGTTACAATCACATTTTCAAAGAATAACACACAAAAATTAAATTGTTAAATATTTAAAGTATTAATTAAAGTGACATAATCTCAGTTTTGTTTAAAAACCATAGGGTGCCAGATGAGAAGGAAATAAAAGTCTTTCACAGTCACTCTCAAGGGTAGGATTAGAGCTGATTTTTATTTTCTGCATATATTTCTATACTTTTCAAGTTCTCTAAAATATGGATTTATGCTTTGCTCAATTATAAAATACACTTTACATTGGAGCACTTGAGCAGAGCTCAGTGAAGGGATTCTGGCTGGCCCCCACGGCCTCAGTGTTTTTTTTCCAAATAGATCTCAGCCCCAGAATATGCAAGAACCACCCCCAAGGGAGAGACACACAGGCCTGCAAGTTTGAGAAGTACAAGAATAAGATGCTCCTGGAAGCAGCCAGAGGAATTCCATGTTGCAGGAAGCTCTCTGAGCCTTGGCAAAGTGTAGTGTGTCCTCTCCCCGCAGCCTTTGGCTGACCCAGGGCTCCTTCTGGTTTACTGCCCTTCTCCCAGCTCCCTCCCCCAGGTCTAACGGCCCTGGCCCCAGGGAGCTTTGCGGGTTACCATGGAACCAGCCTGGGGGACTCCACCCCTACCTTTGGCACCTCGATCTCCCAGATGATGAGGTCGACCTTCTTAGGGTTGGAGCCTGCCTGGGCATTTTGGAAGCTCTCAGTCTTCTTGAGACTGCAACAGCTATCCACGGAATCCATGCTGTTCCTGTCAGAACCTGCAGGGGAGGAAGCAGCAGGCGCGCACACACACAGACCCCAGCTCAGAGCAGCCAGTAACCCAGAACTTCCCAAACTCACATTCCCGGGAGGCCCTGCCCCACACCCGCTCCTCAAGCTTGGCAGGTGACTGTCAACTTACAGTCTAGAAGGCTCAGAACAACCCCAATGAAAGGAGGACTGGGGGTGTCGATACACCTAATTTTAGCCTGCCACTTACAGTCCCACTTGCTTAATTGGGAGCCGCACCCAGCCACAGCTGCTGGAGCAGAGACACAAGTGGTGAACTGGGAAGGGACAGACTGCGCCCAGGGAAGAGGAGCCCACAGGGCAGGGGAGGAGACATGCTTGAGGTCCACATGGTCCTGAGAGCCAGACCGATGGACTGCAAACACCTTGACACCCTTCCAACTATCCTACCCTCTCAGTCCAAGGGTCGGTCTCCTGTCCCCAGGGCCCAGTTCCAGAGTCACAGGTACAGGCCTTCAGCCAAGCAGAGCTAGACAAAGTCCTCATTGGCCTGCCTGAGGGCCCCATTCTTATACCTAGCGGGGACCTGCTCGTTCCTCTGCCATATGTGGACAAAAAAAGGAGAGTCTCCTTTCCCTTTGCTTAGGCCTGATTCGTGCAACTCTGAACACTCTTCTGGCTCAAATACTCCCTTGGTCAAAAGACGGAGCCAAAGCTCATGGCCAAGAAAACCCAATGGGAAAAGGACTCTGCTCCCGACCTGGGCTGTTTCACTCTCGCTCAAGAGTGTGCCAAAGGGACTGTCACAAAAAAGAGGGTCCAGATCAGCTCAAGAGAAGTGGCCCTGGCTTAAATATGGATGACTCAATCACCAGAAAGAGATCACTCCTGAGAGTCTACCAACTAGGTTACCTTCCACATGGTTTCTCCAAACCCTGGGCATAATCCTTTGCCAAGTAACCCATACACTGGATGCAGAGAACTAAGGCCCAAGAGATCCTGCTCCCAGCTAAGGAAGAATCACCTTCAAAGTGACATCCCCCCTTAACCTAGGCGCTTGGAACAGGATTCATGCAGGGAAAAGTACCCCTTCTAGGGGAAGACTGCTTGGCTAGGGAAGCATAACAGGCTGACAGGGGTTGGGGAAGGGGGCGGGGAGCTCTGCTCACTCACAGCCCCCAGCCTCTGCCCCACAGAATGGGACTGGCTAACACCTGCCATCCCGATGGCGCCCAGCAGTGGCTCAGAACCACACCAGGACTCTAGCAGGCTGCACTCCAAGGCCAGCTGCCAGCTCCCTCAGTAGGGTGGTCCCTGGACCCCTCTCAGCTTCAACTTTCTCACACACAAAGCAGAACTGACATGAGGGTGCATGCGAGGCACTACCCTGGTGCTTGGCACCCACTGCATGCTCGTGGACAGTATTACCTCATTTCCACCCGCCATCTCTAAACCTCCCTGCCCATCACCATGGCTTAGGTTCGAGCCTAAACTCAACAGGTCTGAGTAGCTACTACTATCCATCTAGAGTAGGCAGACAAGGCTGTGGGGCTTGTTAATTCAGCTGAGGGGCAGTAAGCAAAGGGAAACTCCTTTATTCTTAAAAAATAAATAAAACAAAAAACACCCATTTTAAGATGCAGTATTTTAAGAAACATTTAAACATCCAGAGATTAGGATGCATCATATAGTAGCTGGCCTTCTATAATCATGACTGGCAGCACTTTTGTCTTTCCAAGGTACATAAAAACAGTAGTGTCGCAACAGCATCTTGGAGGTGACAAAACGTAGTGTGTGGTACAAACGAGATGCTGCCGAAAGTAGTAAAATTCCCGATAAAGATTCCCAACCTTCCTGGAGCTGAAATGGGAGGGAATGGCTCCAGGACAAACGTCAGAGAGGCACTGGGATATTCGTGGCCTCTCTCCATAAGATAAATGCAAACACCCCAGGGCGGCTGCAGAAGCAGGGTCAGGAGCTGCTGACCTGTAAGTTAGCGGTCTGAACTGTCTACGCTGGGGTCAGCACTCGAAAAACCCAGGACACCTCGTTATCAAAGTGCCCCGCTTTCCCGGGGTGGAGCTGCAACTGCACAGAAAGAAAATGGCTGAGGCTCTCTGCAAAGGTGACAGCGACAACTCAGGAAGCTCGAGCCTCCCACAAGTATTTAAAGCTGTGGCCATTCTTTGGGCACTTACCCTGTAAGAGCTTCTGGAGAAGGAAAGCAGGTGAAGACATGGGAACAAGCACATGATTAAAAGGAAATAAATCATTCAAAACACTCACACCCATACTTGGCACTCAAGGGAGGTAAAGCTAAGGAGGCCTCTCCATTAAAACACACACACACACACACACACACACACACACACACACAGAGGTTAGTGTTTAAAAAAGAAAAAAAATGGGCTGGGCATGGTGGCTCACACCTATAATCCTAGCCCTCTGGGAGGCCGAGGGCGGAAGGATCACTTCAGCCCAGGAGTGCGAGACCAGCCTGGGCAACACAGGAAGACTCCATCTGCACCCAAATGATAATTTTTTTAAAAAAAGAAAAAAAGGCACACTAATGTTAATCAGTGAGCCCAACTTGGAGCTGGTTCCTTGGGAAGGGCTCACTGGGGAAGGTCACCGGCTGAGGAACCAAGTGACAGCTCCCAAGGCTTGGGGTTTCAGGGCAATCTAACTGCTCAGTTACCCACCAGCTTTATGCCGTGTCCAGCTCTCTGCAGGTTGGGACAAAGAGCTGAAGAACATCATGACTTTGCTGCACAAGTAGCAGAAGGGAGAGGCAGACTGGCGGCCTTTCTCCAAGAAATACTGGGAGCGCCCCATCCTCTAAATGAACCCGAGACCCTCCTACCTCCTGAATGATCTGCTTCCACATCCATGGTCCATCCATCCTCAGCCCCCAAGTCTGACAACTCCCCCTTCAGCACCCCATTGCTGAAGGGCACAGTACTTTCTGGCAGTGGCGGGGTGATGGCCTTGTCCCTGGGGCTTGAGCTGGTCTCTGTGCAAGAGTCTTCAAGCCCTGAAGTGCTGAGAGAATCCGAGCAGTGTCCTGGGGAAGCCACCAAAGGGACACTTTGGCTGCTGTCTGACATGCAAGTGACACATGTGGCATCTTCCACCAGGATGCCCGCCTGGTCCGGCGACTCTTCACCAGGAGTGGTCGGTGGCAGGCAGGGGGTCAAGGAGATGTGGTGTGCAGAGATCTTTGGTTTACTGTCCTTGATGGGGCTGGACAGAGGGCTGTTCAGGCAGCTCACGTAGGTCTTTGGTGGTGCTGAGCCCTCTGCAGGTAGGCCTGGCGAGGGGAGGGCAGCATCCGACGGGGCAGCAGCTGCCTCTGCTGTGGCAGGTTCCCCAGTGTCGGAGCCCAAGACAGTTTGCTGGTGAACTGGGACACAGCTCTCTTCCTCCTGCCCTTGGAGCTGACTGGCCTGATACACACAACCTGTAACCTTGCCCACCGCGGTGGCCAGCACCTGTTCGGTTGCTTCCGAGATCACTTGGGAGATTATCTGGAAGGCAGCCTGCTCAATCTCCTCATTTCTATCCAAGCCCTCCCCATTTCTATCCAAGCCCTCCTCATTTCTATCCAGGCCCTCCTCATTTCTATCCAAGCTCTCCTCATTTCTATCCAAGTTCTCCTCATTTCTATCCAAGCTCTCCTCAATGCCCAGTTCTCCCTCGACATCTCTGTCCTGGGCTTTGGCATCTGTGATTGGGGGTGCTGGTGCCGCATCGTCCTTTGGCAGCTCTGTGTGAGCCGACTTGATGAACCTACTTGGCAACTTCTCTGCTACATACTCTTCCTCCTGCACCGGCCCCACCTGGGATGAGCTGCTCTTCCCCTTCTCTTCTTCCCCTTCTAAAGAGGCTAGGTTGGGGGCCTTGCTGTTCTCCAATTCCAAGACATGCTCCTGAGACAACAGATCTTCTTCAAGCACCTTTTCCCCCAACACAGCATCACCGGTCCCTTCGGCCCCACCTGTCTCTCTTGCCCTCTCCCCAGAGCCATGCTTCTCTGGGGGCGCTGCAGGGTAGCCTGGCTGGCCCCTCCCTGGCACCCTACTGAACGGGGACTCTTGCTTACACACCTCAGCTGATTTGTGGGGGAATAGTACACCCTTTGGAGATGAAAGGGGGCACTCTAGAGGAATCGATTTGGTTTCACCACCTGTCAGGGCTAGCTCCAGCTTTGCACTGTTGTCTCTGCGTGTTCCTGGTCGCAATCTCATGTCTATGGTGTTAGGAAGACTGCCCGAGGACTCTGATCTTCGGCGAGGTGGGTGTGTCCGGAGCAATGCTGGTGGCTCTGCAGGCAGCTTGCTCACGGTGGACAGTTCCTTTTCTGGTGGCTCTGTGACGCTGGGGGGCATGGACACCACTTCGGGACAGACGTCTTCCATGGGAAGAGGTTCTTTGATGGCAGAGTCAGCCCTCAGCTGCACAGCACCAGCCTCCACCTGCTCATCATGGCTGCTGACGTGGCCTTTTTTACGAGAGAAAAACCACCACCAGCCGAGAAGTGCCAGCATCCCAGGCAATGCCAAGGGGAAGAGCGAACGGAACTGGATTGCCATCCTGCAGGCTTGAAGTAATTACACCTGGGGAGAGCAGGAGAGTGGGGAGGAAGAATGTCACAGAGCCAGGTAGGAGGATACTGGCAACTGCACATGCAAGACAGTCAACAGGGTTGGGCCGAAGCCATCTCCCCCACCTTCCCTGCCCTCCAAGAGGAGCACACTCTCAGCTTGTACCAGTCCACCCTCTGTGTGATCCACTGGGGGTCAGAGGCCAGGAAGAGGCATCTTCCCCTCCATGCTCCCCAACTCACACACCCTCTTGAAACAAACCAAGCATTCTGTTCTTTAACCCAAATTCCTCCCTCCATCACTTCATGATGCCAAAGTCTCCCTATGTTCCCCAAAGGGGCTGGCTCTGCTCAGTGTGGCTCAGCTCTCTAAACTCACAGAACATTTTTATCTATCAAGTGGCATCGGAGCATTTCAAACCCCCATGGAATCCACATGTACATGGGTTCCTCACATCTCCCCACAAAATGAGTCAATGAAATGGCACTTCATTACTCAGCAATTAGAGATGCTGAGAATGAAGGAGGAATAAAATTTCAAATGGCTAAGGAGATGCTCCAGGGTGAGGGACCAACACAGCAAACTGCAGCATGAAGGGCCAGGTCAGACTTGGAGGACTCAAGTACAGGCGGTCCCTGATCTTCCAAGGCTCAACTTAGAATTTTTCAACTTTACAATGGTGTGAAAGCAATACCCATTCAATGGAAACTATACTTCCAATTTTGGATTCTGATCTTTTCCTGGACTAGCGATATGTGATGCGCTACTCTCTCATGATGCTAGCTCCCAGTCATCCACTCTACCACAAGGGTGAACATCGGGCATCCAGAGTGGACCGTGCTACTAGGTGATTTTGCCCAACTGTAGACTACTGTGAGTGTTCTCAGCTCGTGTAAAGTAGGCTAGGCTAAACTACGGTGTTCAGTAGGTTAGGTGCATTAGATGTGTTTATTTTTGATTTATGCTATTTTCAGCTTATAATGGGTCTATCAGGATGTAACTCCATTGTAAGCTGAGGAGCATCTGTACCCTCGTGGGGTCAGTGAGGGTGTCCCAGCGCCCCACTGCGTAGTCTGGACTTTATCCTGTAGACAACAGAGAACCAGCATAGGTCTGCAAGGCACACACACCAAATTGTTTCTAGAAGACAATTCTGGGAACAGGATGAAAAGTGCATCGAGGCTGGGCGTGGTGGCTCATGCCTGTAATCCCAGCACTTTGGGAGGCAGAGCTGGGCAGATCATCTGAGGTCAGGAGTTCGAGACTAGCCTGGGCAACACGGTGAAACCCTGTCTCTACTAAAAATACAAAAATTAGCTGGGCATGGTGGCAGGCACCTGTAATCCCAGCTACTCAGGAGGCTGAGGCAGAAGAATCACTTGAACCCGGAGGCAGAGGTTGCAGTGAGCCAAGATCAAGACTCCATCTCAAAAAAGAAAAGTGAAGAGATGGAGCAGAAGGAACCTAGAAACCTAAGTCAGTTAGGTCTAAGCAAGGAGAAACGGTAAGGGCCTAGAAGGCAACAGCAGACATGGAAAGAGGATAGAAAACTCAATTTTTCCTCATCTGTAAATTGGGGACACATCTCTTAATGGATGGTTGGTATAAGGATTAGCTGAGATATAGAAAGTTCTTTGCAAAGCAGGGTTAACACTCATTAAAGGTATATGACGGGCTTATTCTAGAACACTTATATTCTATGCTTCCTGTGCCAGCAAACTTTAAATCTCTCTGCCAAAGTAATGTCTTTTTAAAACCAAAAAGCCTTGAACTGACAAGCTGAATTACACCTTATTTGGGTTTGTTTTTAGAGATAACAAATGTACATGTTTTAACAACTCATACTGGTTTAACTGACTTATATTAATGTTTTCTGGCAGAACCAGAACATCAGTACTTTTAAAAGTTCCCTGAGAGGTTCTAATTTCCAGCCAAGGCTGGGAACCACTACTCTAGGACTCCGCCTCTGAAAGTGGATCCATGTACCGGAAGTCCTGAATATCGCCTGGGGCCTTGCTAGAAATGCAGTACCTCAGTCTCACCTCAGACCTGCTTGTTAACAAGACCCCTAGGGGATTCCGAAGGACCTTACAATTTGTGAAGGAATGCTAAGAGGTGTGTTCTGCCCCTACAGTGATGAAGTAGCAGTGGTAGTGAGAAGGTCACCTCCATTTGAAAGTCCCCATATCTTTAAAGGTAAACTTTCTTGCTGATACTTGAAGCAGCAGCAATGATAGCATTTGAAGCAAAATGAAGGGTTAGGCAGTGGCCAGGGCTAAGACTTTACATCAATTCCTCAGAGAGAAAACTTAGTGCTACCATTTTACTTCACATTCAAACACACAACCTTGCTAGATTGTTTTCCTTTTATCTCACTGTCGTCCAGGCTGGAGTGCAGTGGTGTGATCTCGGCTCATTCCAACCTCAGCCTCTGGGTTCAAGCAATTCTCCTGCCTCAGCCTCCAGAGTAGCTGGGTCTACAGGCGCCCACCATCACGACTGGCTAATTTTTGTATTTTTGGTAGAGACGGGGTTTCGCCATGTTGGCTAGGCTGGAACTCCAGACCTCAGGTGATCTGCCAGCCGGCCTCCCAACGTGCTGGGATGACAGGCCATGGCGCCTAGCCAAATGTATTACTATCTTAAAGGTTAAAATAGCTCAAGGAGGCTGGGTGCAGTGGCTCACGCATATAATTCTAGCATTTTTGGAAGCTGAGGCAGGTGGATCACAAGGTCAGGAGATCGAGACCATCCTGGCTCACATGTTGTAACTGTGTTTCACTAAAAATAAAAATAAAATAAATTTTAAAATGAGCCAGGCATTGTGGTGGGTGCCTGTAGTCCCAGCTACTCAGGAGGCTGAGGCAGGAGAATCGCTTGAATCCGGGAGGCGAAGGTTGCAGTAAGCTGAGATCGTGCCACTGCACTCCAGTCTGGGCGACAGAGCGAGACTCCGTCTCAAAAAAAAAAAAAAAAAAAAAAATAGCTCAAGGCATACAGCCAAGGGATGGGTACCTAAATTCTCTTCCACATTAAATCTGGAACCCATTATTCTAGAACTGGGGGGAAGAGGCGTTATATGAGCCAAGAAAAGGGGAGGTCTGTACTACCTTTCTGGAGAGCCTTATAATAGCTCTTAAAAGCTCATAACCACATCCTACAACTCAGAAATCCCACACTTGGCATCTTTAAATTAAAAACACAAAAACAAAACCACAACAAAGAAAAATCCACAAAGCCAAGTGCCTGTGATCCCAGCTACTTGAGAGGCAGAGACAGGAGGATCGCCGAAGTCCAAGAGTTAGAGACCAGCCTGGGCAACATAGTAAGACTAGTCCCTTAAAAATGTTTTTTTTTTTTCAAAATGTTTTTAACCCACATACCTCTGCATAGGCAGAGGTCTATACAAGAATGCCTGCTGAGGCATCATTTGAAACAAAATTGGGATTAACATTTCAGGGGAATCACTGCTAGGTAGATTATGGAATCCATGGACATACCAATGTTACAGAAAGAAGCTGATCTCATGTGCCAACATGGAAAAAATCACCTGGATATATAAAACAAAAACGTACAGACCACCATGTGTATGGAATGTCTATGTTCACATAATCCCATGGAAAAACTGGGAAGGACACACAACAAGTCATTCAGTTGTAGGAGAGGGGAAGTTTCTGTACACTGATCTCGTATCCTGAAACTTGCTGAACTCACTAATTCTAACCATTTAGTAGATTTCCTTGGGATTTCTTATACACAGATAAAGATAGTCTTACTTCCTCCTTTTGGGAGGAGAGATTTTAAATTTCTTTCATGACGGTTCTCCAACTTGGCTTCACATTAGCATCACCTGGCAAGCTTTTAAAAGCCCAAGGCCAAGGCAGCACCAGCCCTATTAAATCAGAATCTTAGAGTGAGACCCCAGCAGCAGGGTTTTGTTGTTTTTTTTTTTTTTTAAACCAAGGTGATTACAATGTGCAGTCAAGTTTGAGAATCACTGTTCTGAGGCCCGGTGTGGTGGCTCACACCCATAATCCCAGCACTTTGGGAGGCTAGGGTTGGGGGTGATGGAGGGGGCGGCAAACTGCTTGAGGCCAGGAGTTTGAGACCAGCCTGGACAACATGTGAAACCCTGTCTCTAAAAAAAAGGAAAAAAAAAATATTAGCCAGGTGGTATAGTTCTAGCTGCTCCAGAGGCTGAGGCAGGAGGGTTACTTGAGCCCAGGAGGCGGAGTTTGAAATGAGCTGAGATCGCACCACTGCTCTTGCAACAGAGTGAGACCCCATCCTGGGGGGAGAAAAAGAGAATCACTATTCTCTAACAACCTGCACACACCCAAAAAGGTGGTAATGATGGGAGATTTGCCTTGTATTTGCTTTGTGTTCAACTGTCTTTCAAATAAAGGAGTAAAGACAGGGAAGTCCCCCTAAACCTATTCTGGTTTGGGAGCTGCCCAATAATTTTATTTTATTTTATTTTATGTTTTGAGACAGAGTTCTGCTCTCGTTGCCCAGGCTGGAGTGCAATGGCGTGGTCTTGGCTCACCGCAACCTCCACCTCCCGGGTTCAAGTGATTCTCCTGCCTCAGCCTCCTGAGTAGCTGAGATTACAGGCATGCGCCACCATGCCCAGCTAATTTTGTATTTTTAGTAGAGACAGGGTTTCTCCATGTTGGCCTGGCTGGAAAAAATAATTTTAAAAAAAGACTAAGGACAGTTTGAGACAGGAAAGTGGCTATGGGGAAAGTGTCTATAGGGGAGTGTGCCCATGGCCTGCTGTCAGGAGATCAAATACTACCCCACAGCGCACATGCCAGGAGGAAGAGGAGCTGAGTCTAAACCCAGGTTTTCAACTGGTCAGTTTGTTTGTTTACTTACTTATTTAAGACAGAGTCTCGCTCTGTCGCCCAAGCTGGAGTGCAGTGGGCACGATCTTGGTTTACAGCAACCTCTGCCTTCTGGGTTCAAGTGATTCTCCTACCTCAGCCTCCCAAGCAGCTGGGATTACAGGCACATGCCACCATGCCTGGCTAATGTTTGTTTTTTGTTTGTTTGTTTGTTTTTTTAGCAGAGATGGAGTTTCACACCATGTTGGCCAGGCTGGTCTCCAACTCCTGACGTCAAGCGATCTACCCACCTCAGCCTCAAAAACTGTTGGGATTATAGGCGTGAGCCACTGCGCCTGGCCAGGTCAGTAAATTTAGATTGTGATTCCTTACTAACTAGGCAATCCCATTTCACCCAGATTTATAGCTGTGACTCCCATAGCAATTATCCGATCTTAGGAAGAAGATTAAATGGGATGGGGTAGAGAGGAAGAAAAACAATCCTAACAACTACCCCACTGGGGGACAGTTTTCCTTATTTTACATAACAATGGCCCAAGGCCACAGACTGTAATTGGCTATCTGCTCAAAACACTAGCCACCTCTCATGATGGCTGGGAGAAGCCCCACCCCTTTAGAACTAAAAGTTGATCCCAAGGGGTCCTGCCTGTCTCCAGCAGTTAGTTGCTGCTCCCACACCACACCACCACACCCAGCCTCCCAAGATCCCACAAGGGGACTATACTACAGTGAGGTAGAGAACCAAGACTCAAAGCACGCACCCCCGCCCTGGCTTTGGTCCTGTACCCTAGGCCACCCATAACCAGTCCCCAGCGCTTTCTGTCACTAGGCTCCCTGCACTTCACCTGCCCTGTTCTCGGTCCTCAAACAGAATGCACAGAACCACCACTGTGGGCCACAACGCCCACCCCTGCCTGCTGCTCTGTAGCTTACCGTGACATCACCACTAGCCCTCCCAGGCCAGCTTGTTCCCCAGAGACTAAGGCTCTAAACCCTCAGACCACCACCTCTAGAGTCACCCCTACAGTCACTGGAGCTACTGAAGAATTACTGCCCAGGAAACAAGGTTTCTACATTTCCAAGCCAGGGAAGGCCTCCTAGAAGGCGCTGAATACTGCTACCCTGAAGCCATGTCACCCAACCCACAGAATCCAGCACGTCCCACCTAAATTCCCAGTGCCCATTACTCCTCAGCCTTCATCCCACACTCTGGACTAAAGCCAGAGACCCAAGGCTGAGCAATCAGGAACCAGGTGTCACTGCTTCTATGCAGTGAGTGGCTCAAGATAAAGCCCTTATCTATACCACTGCTTCCAGGAACAGGAACTGCCTGGCTTGAAGCATTCCACCAGCACTTGACAACAGAGATTACAAGATCCCCAAAGAGCAGAGTGGAAGATGTGTTTTCTTCCTTGCTACCAGGGAATTGTGCTTAGAGATATGAACCATCCTCCAACAAGAACAGAGCCAAGAGCCCCTGGGATCAGCAGGCCTTGGCAGGGTCTCACTAAGGGCACCCATTGCCAGGAGACACCTCACAGATGCCCCTCCACCAGCCCCCATTCCCACTAGTCAAGAAATCAGCTAGGCCAGGCGCAGTGGCTCACACCTGTAATTCTGGCACTTTGGGATGCCGAGGCAGGCAGATCATGAGATCAGGAGATCGAGACCATCCTGGCTAATACGGTGAAACCCCGTCTTTACTAAAAATACAAAAAAAATTAGCCAGGCGTGGTGGTGGGCACCTGTAGTCCCAGCTACTTGGAAAGCTGAGGCAGGAGAATGGTGTGAACCCGGGAGACGGAGCTTGCAGTGAGCCAAGATTGCGCCACTGCACTCCAGCCTGGGTGACAGAGCGAGACTCCGTCTCAAAAAAAAAAAAAAAAAAAAAAAAATACATACATACATACATATATATATATATCAGCTAGCCCCTCACTCCCTCACCCCTGAGGCAATTATCACCACAGTCAAACAGACTTCTTCGGAATTGGTAAGATGCCATTTTGCCATTTACCTGGTTAGACAGGCCTGTAAGAGGTGGTATAAAATGCATCAGCCTTTCCTTAATGCCCAGGTAGTGCCACCTTCTAATACATACACATACTCCTTCGGCCTTACAAGGCTCTTCTGACATCTTCCTTCCTGCACTGGGCCAGACTCTTCGGAGTTGCTCTCTTTGCCCTGAGGTGTTTGTTTTTGTAAACCTAAACTTCTCAACCTTTAAGCGATATCACAGTAGTCCCCAAAGCCTTCATACTCACAAGCTAATCAAAGGCTGGCTCCTCCCCAAGGCCCAGGACTAAGGGCAGACCTGTCTGCAGTCAGAGAAAAGCCTCCCAGAAGGATGCTGCAGAGCCCTGCCCTAGGGTTGGTGGGGAGGACACTCTGTCATTTTGAATCTGTTGGAATTAAATAGCTGCCTGCTTATTTTTAGCAGGTCCATTTGCCTGGGAATAGACGCACGCTGGCTAGTTGCCAAGTGGTCACACAGAGCTGAAGTCAGGCATGTGCTACAGCCAGAGGCCTCAGCATTCATCTGCTCACTCCAGGTTCCAAAGGATCTCTTCTTTCTCCAGGGAGGTACCTGCAGCTTCCCAGAACAGCCCTCAGAAAAGTAATGGCCCCACTCTCAACTCAGCTGACAAACCTGGTAACTGCAGACTAGAGCCTTCTGCTAAACAAGAAAACAAATCCCTGGCAATGGTACATAGAGTGTTGGTCCCAGTGACTAAGCCAATTTGGCTGCAGTTACTGCAAAAAGAGCCACATGTAACTGATGGGAAAGTCCACCATAAAAACAACAGCTTAGGAGCCAAGGGCCCAACAAGCCCAATTTGGGCTTGGGCCTGGTCAGTGAAGCCACATCCACTTTGCGTTCTGAATGAGCATTTACACTGGAATTTGAACATTTCTTCTGTTATTCCAGTGTTCACACTGACAAAGGCTGTCCCCACGTGTTCTACCAATAGGAAGGAGCCTGCCCAAGACACTCCACCTCCCGAGTGCCCAGCTCATTAAGTTCCTGCTGAGGGACTCTTCCCCTTGAAGGGTGTCTTCCAAGGGCAGAGAATCAGAACCTAAAGCCCAGCACTTCAGCCACTGCATTCAGAGAATGACAGCAGGCTGTGGCCAGGCAGAGGCATACTCCCTTCCATGGGAGTTTGGTGGAGGAAAATCACAAACTCGGAGTTCTCTGTAAGATTCCAAGAGGGCCTCTTGGCTTGTATCAGATGCATTTACCTATTTCCTCGTCAGGTCACAGTCATTCACCTTGCTCATACATTCAAACATGTTTAAGTTGCTACAAGCAGCAGATTCTGATCACCAGAAGCGCACGATTCTGAAGGAAGAATCAGTCTCTCTCACTCACTCACACACGCACACAGCCCTGTGCCATAAGCAGCCGTGCTGAGAAGTGGGCAAAGGGAGCCCAGGAAGGCTTTCTCAAAGATGGCCAGGATTTCCTTAGGCTGCAATGGGTGGGTGGGGAGGGGGACAGGACACAAATTGAGGTTCTAATATCTTTGGGCATGGGAGGGAACAGCGAGTCCCAGAGTAAAACAGGAACAAATCCTAGGAGCTGAAGTGCTGGTCGGACGAGACAAAAAGAGTTTGACGTTTGCCACAGGAGCCATAGTTGCGGCAGTTGCAATGTGGTAAAGCAGAGTAGGTCACAAGAGGTAAAGGTCTGGGTGACCCTCAAGAGTGACTGCTATCCAATACTGGCAGTCACTTAGTCATGGGAGGTTACTGAGCACTTGAAATGTGACCAGTGTGACTAGGGCACTGAATTCTACTTCAGGTTAATTTAACTTGAACTCTCCACCTGCAGCTGACCCTACCTACTGGACAATGCAGCTCTAGAGCGTGTTCCCGGAAGACCCCAATGAACAGGAGGGCTGCATAAATGCTGCAGCGGCCAACACCTACCTTGCTGGGTAGTGCTCGGTTCTGCCACCAAGGGTGGGGGCGATGGTAGGCCTGGGCTGTGCACCCTCAGCAGCATGGCTGGGCCAGGAATCAGAGTGCTGGAGCCATGGCTCAGGTGTTGGTCCCAGCCCAGCCTCAGTGCTCACAGGACTGTTACCTTCATCCTCAGGGGCCTGTGTAAGTCACAGTAAGCTATGACTTCATGTGGGTACCCTAGAGATCCCAAAGGAGCTCACAGTGGGGCTGTGAGGTCCTGTCCAGGACTGTCCCCCACCCTCCATTGTGACGGCCCACAGAGCAGCCAGGGGAGCCAGTACAGCCAGACCAGCACGCTCTGGGGGTGCTTTTGCCCTTCCATGTAGAGCAGCTGTCAGGAACTCGGGACACTTTCCCAGTCCAGTTCACAGAAGGAAGTCCAGAAGGCCAGAGGCTTAACCCAGTAGTGTCTGAGTACCTGCTTGGCAAAGCCTTCTACGGCCAAAATGGAAACCCTGAATCCACTACCAGGAGTTCTAGGTAAGACAAGCCAAAAGTCAGAAAGACCATCTCTGGACATGGCCTCAAATTAAGAGCTCCTCCAGTCCAACTAAAAGTTAAAGGAACTCCTGCTCTGGAAAACAGTATACAAGGGTGAACTGCCCAGCCTCCTTCCTGCTCTGCTGGCCAAATCCATGGCAGGTCCCAGTCACATGCCTCTTTTCGTGAAGGAAAAATCATCAGCACCTCCTACAAAGGTCTTCCCAATCACTTCATTTGGGGGGTAGGGGTGTGGATTTTAAAACTTTGAAGACTACGTCACACTCACCTGGCCCCTCACCTCTGGCCTTGACAACCATCTTGCTTTACAAGTGAATTCCGACAGGATTCTAAAGATGGTCACAATGCAGGTGCCAGGAATGCCTTCCTGGGTACATGGAGTTCCCGCCCACGACCACAGAAGACATTACAGAGGACTGCCCAAAAGGTATGAAATGGCAACCTGACAACAACCTTACTTAAAAGCCAGTAAAGACATCAGAAAAGATGTTGGTGTGCAGCAAAAAACCCTTCACAGCGCCTCACATGGGCAAAACCAAAGAGGTAAGACCCTGATCTTCCTAATGGCAGACTGTGAACTACGACCGCCCCAGAAATCACATAAAAGCATAGAAGGTAATTTCTATTCAACAAATAATTACTGGCACTCACAGGGAAAAGCATGGTGGGACACAAACTAATTAGGCAAGGCACTGCCCTCAAGGCACTTTCAGTCTGGGCAGGGAGTAGTGGAGACGAGGACGGAAGGAAAAAAAAAAAGCCCAAACAGGCCACCATGGTAGCTCATGCCTGTAATCCCCAACACTTTGGCATCACTGCACACCAGCCTGGGGGACAGAATGAGACCTGTCAAAAAAAAGGGGGGGGACCCATTTTCACCATTACCTGGTACCCAAATCCAGATCCCCACATTTACAACTTCTCTAAAAAGTAAAGCCAGACCTTCTGCTGGCCTGGCCTGGCGGAAGGGCTCCACGGGCCTAGTTGTCTGCTGATTTCAGCCACACAACTGAAGGCCCAATCCATGCCTTCAAACATGCCTGTCCCTGCATGGATCGGCTGGCTTCTTGTGGGCCACAAACCATGACACCTTCTCAGCAAGCTACTGAACGATGGGCTCCCCCAAGACAAGGAAATCAACCAAGAAAGGAGGGGCACTGGATCCACAAATGAGACAAGAGAAGGGGAAAGGGAATTCCAAGGGTGAAGGGGAAGCAGAGCCAGGGAAGAGGGATGCGCCCAGGAGCAATGTGGAACTGCTGCGAGCACCTGGTGTGTGGAGCCACGGTGAGAGCCACTTTCCGCCAATGACAGGAGTTCCACAGCAACGGTGGAGGCTGGTGGGGCGGGGCATTGGGGGGTTAGGGAACTGGTGAGAGACAGAAAATTAAGCAAAAGAAACTAAGGAAATTAACTAGGAGAGGAGAAGTGGGGGAAAAGAAGAAATATGGGGAACTAAAAACCTTGCAGCCATAAACAAGGTTCATATTATAATAATGTGTATTCTGAATAGCAACTTGACCAAAACTTGGGCTATCTCTACACTGGGATGATGAGGGAAGAAAAAAGCATAGGAACAAGCTAAGTCCTAGCTCCCACAGCAGAAAAACAAATCAGATAATAATCCTTAAAAAGAAAGAAACGAATACTACTGACAAAGGTGGGGACAAGCTGGAAGAATTGAAAGCAATGGGGGTGGGGAGCGGTGGGCAAAAGACTGTCCTTTCAAGCCTTGTACACAGTCAAAAGCCAAATCTTTCTACAAGTAATGTTTTGATAGAAAATACATTATTAAGCTACATACAAGTAGCAACGCATGCTCTATTACCACGCAGCTTTATGTTTCTTATTAATCATCCTAAATTTGCATTAATGTCAACTCATCTATGCACAAACTTGTAACGCCTTACTTTCCTATTATAATAATTGATGCCAATTGTGTGCTTCAGAGACCCCCAACTGCCCAGCTGACATAATATCAAAAAGAGAGTATGCTTATTGATAGTAAGACCCTTCTGGAAGCAAGGCACTGAAGGCTAGCCAGCATCAGATGGCTGGACCTCTCAGGGCTAGTCATTTAACAAAGAGTTTAACACGTACTGTGAGCCAAGTTCACTGGGCACACAAGGGAAAGAGAGCCTTCAGGAAGCAAAGGCGGAAGGAAGGGTAGAGAGTCAAATTATAGGTAAGATACTGCAAAGGTTCAGCGACTTAAATATAAAGACCTGCAGCCTCTCTCCACAGATTGAGAGAACTGAGCCCTAAGGCTGCCCTTGCATGTGATGAATTACCTATATCCCTGTGCGTGTAGCAGGGCACCAGCTAGGAGAGTTGAGGAACGGGTCACCCAGTCCTTTTCTGTGTGCTGTGGTTGAAACAAGAAAGGCTGGATGGAGCGCTTGGAAGGGGAAGCTGCAGACAGAATGGGGCGGGAATGCCTCTTGGAAGAGGTGGCATCAGAACTGGAACACTTGAGAGCTGTGCCAAGATCTGCGGGGAGGCAGGAGGAGTGGGGGGAGAAAGTTCCAGGCAGGAAGAACATGTGCCCAAGTCCTAAGGCAGGAACAGGCTTGGCTGACTCAAGAGGCAGCAAGAGGGGAGGTGAAGATGAGGTCAGAGCATGGCTCTCAGGGAAAGGGCTCTCCAACATCACTGAGCGGAAGGCCAGTCGGACTCGCAAGAACCCCAAGGGATATGGTCCACCAAACTTTCTCCAGGGGGGAAAATGATGTGCCTGAAGAGTCAAGCAGCTTTAGTTCTTAATTAATAAGCAGAAGCTGCTTCCAGACTTGTTTTCTGAAACAGGATGCCTCTGTGGCTGGTAGCATGACAGGTACACTGTGTAAGTAAACAAGGGCTTGCTTTTACCTTCATGTTGTCAGCGAATACACTTGCCAGGAAGCCCTGCGGCCATACCATACATTAGCCTTAGAAAGCCACCACTAAGGGTAAGGGGCAGTAAGCCCCCCTTACTCTCAGGCTCCCTCAAAGGAACCTGTTCCAATAAGGCAGTCCAGCCCCAGCAGGCAGACACACACAGCCTACGTAAGCCCTTGCCACTTCTTTGAATCGGACTTTGCAAAAAACAACCTTGCTCTCCAGCCAACATAAACCATAGGCAACAGAGGGCCTTATATGGCTTGAAGCTTTCTTAATCAGAAACAGATAGATGGGCTGGAGTGAGCAGCTCCAAGTTAGAGGGAAGGAGGAACACAAAAGGAGAGAAGACAGGGTGGCCTGGGGAACCAGTAAGCTTGCTGGTCAAACTGCTTGTTCACCCCTCTTCAGCTTCTGTGGCATCCCAGTAAAGAATTCTCATTGGGGGTCTATGGCTGTGCCTCCTTTCATGTTTGCATTTTGGTTTAAGCCAGAGGACACAAGGAACCAGACTGTCCACCAATCCAAACTATTAGAGACTTTTTAGTGTCCATTTAGTGGCCGGCCCTTAGATTGGGCAACTTCACACAAAAATGAAGTTATGGGGCCAGGCACAGCGGCTCACACCTGTAATCTCAGCACTTTGGGAAACCAACATGGAATGATCACTTTGAGCCCAGGAGTCTTGAGATCGGTCTGGGCAAGGTGGTGAGACCCCATCTCTACCAAAAAAAAAAAAAATTTTAATCAGCCAGGCATCATGATGTGCACCTATAGTCCCAGCTACTTGGGAGGCTGAGGCAGGAGGATCCCTTGAACCCAGGAATTCAAGGCAGCAGTGAGCTATGATCATGCCCCTATACTCTAGCCTGGGTGACAAAGCAAGACCTCGTCTCTAAATAAATGAATGAATAAATAAATAAATAAATAAATACATAAATAAAAGTTTGTAATGGGGTTATGTGGTTTCCTGAGAAATTCGCTGCTGGGGCAACAAGGGGTCCTCACTCCCCAGGCAGCAGTCCTGACACCAAGCTCCCCAGCTCCCCGGGCTGCCTCAGTCACATGCCTGCCTGCACCAGGAGGCAGGCTGGGTCCCTGCCACAGATCCAGAATAGAAAAGGCAGCCCTGGAGACCTCTTAAGCAGCCACCCCCTCCACACACCCCTTGGCAGCTTCTAGGGTGGCTTTATTCTCCTCTCTCTCCTGACGAGGCGGTGGCGGCAGAGACAGCAGCAGCTTTGGCACCAGGATCTGTCCCATACACTGCAGCCACATGCACTTGGCCCTCCTAAAAGATGCCACCTGCTAAAAATAGCACTAGCACATGCTTGGCCAGGTGAGCCACACCAAAGCCAAAGGACAAAGCAGGGAGGTTATTTGCAGCACGGCCTTTTCTCCCAGAGACAGCTAAAGGCAAAGCCGAGTATGGGTCTCCCTCCAAGACAGTTCAGGCAAGTGAGATTCACTCCTGCTCCTTTTTCTTGGGAGGGGCAGAAAGGAGGGGCAAGAAAGAGTATACAGAAGACTGAACTGTCCTTCAGATCTGTTGTCGACCCAGCCTCACAAAGACACACCCAGGCCCAGGCCAGAGAAGGGCTGGGGGCTGGGGCTGTGCTTGAACAGATCTTACTGTCTCCTCTAATCAGGAGGCCAGCTACTGCCAGGTGACAGCTTTTTGGAGGGCCAGGGGATGGTCTCGTGACCTCCAAGTGAGGTCTGACAGGTGTCTGGGAAATTAGTGACTTCAGGATTGTCTTTTACAACCAGCTCAGTCTTCAGAGCAGTTTCCCTGAGCCCTCAGGCACAGCTTTTTTTATTCATAGTCATTACTTGTGCATTTCAAAAGCACCTGATGGTTGCATAATTCTGATGATAAAATATGGCTTTGGAAAGACAAGAGAGTTAAGAGCAGGATCCTGTACTTCAGTTTCCCATAAAATGAAGATGTCCTGTAATATGGAGTAAGAATATCTCCCTCACAGAGTTGTTACGAGGCTGAAAACACTTAATAGTCAGACTCCATATGTGGGATAAATGATTTTAATCTTTTTAAAACCCAGTTTAGTTTCCTGAATGAGGATGTGGTGATAAAGGGGCAGTAAATAAGCAACAGCCTATGAGCATGGGGGACAGGGGGGCAGAGGAGGAGGTGGGGAGCACATCCCAACCGAGGCCCAAGGCCAGTCCAGCCCTCGCTGTGTCCTGGGACCAGCTTACCCTACTGGATCCTGTTTCTTCACCCACAAGCTAGATCACTGTACTAACCTCAGAGGGCTGAGAGAGAATAAAAATGACATAGTTAGAAAAAAAAAAAAAGCCACTAATATGCCAGTAGGCGCTTGTTAATACTTGTCTTTTATGCTGCCTGGCTCCAAGAAAAGAGATCTCACATTATATATACTGAAGGTCAATCTAGCAGGGTTCAAACAAAGCACACCCAGGACTAGAAGAGGGGGCATCTGGAAACAAAGAACCCCCCACCCCTGCCACAACAGAACACGTTAAGATCCGCACTGTGGCTCCACTCTCCCTCAATGCCTTCTGTGAAGAATGGCCCCTAACATTTAGGTGGACTGGAAAGAGCAGAATGAAAACACAACCTGGTTTAAGGGCCACACTGAGATCTGTAGGAAGTCATCAGGTGGCTGAAGGACCAAGTAACAATATGTTGACATCTGACATTTGGAGACCAAGGACAAACCAGCAAGGATCTTTATGATAATAAACCGGCTCTCAAACCAAAAGGGCTTTCTAAGGGCTTAGCGTCTGGCCCTTTGCTTCATGCTCCTATCCCCAGGTCCTTTCTGAAGGTCCTCACTCCACCTGTTTCATAACTGATTGTCCACTCCCAACTGGCGGACTAGAACTCACCTATAGTATGCCATGAAGACAACCAGTAGATAATTTGTCACCAAAGCTGTTGGGTTTATGGACTCTGGAAGACTAAGCTCAAACATGTTATGCTTTAGAGATTTACAAGTTGAGACAATTAAGCTTTTAGAGTTGGAGGAAAAAAACTTTCTTGGCCAGTACTGTCCAACAAAACTTTCTTCAAATTATGGAAAATGTTCTTGACCTGTACTGACCAGGACGGCAGCCACTAGCTACATGAACCACTGAGAATCTGAAATGTGGCTAATGTCACTGAGAAACTTTTTTTTTTAATACTTTGAAAATCTAATTAGTCACACAGCTAGTAGCTACCCTATAGACAAGGCGGCTCTAAGCTCCCCCCAGCCAGGACAAATGTAGGCAAATAGAGCTATCTTTAAAAATAAAAATATTTAGAACAGTAGCACACCTTAGAGCTAAGAACTTGAGATGAACAGTAAGTTGTGGGGTTTTTTTCCCCCTTAAGTCTTTGACATGTACTACCCATTGAGCTGTGCTTCCCAGCCCAAACGCATCTCTCCAGTCACCCCTGGGCATGTTTGGTCTAACTCCAAGGCTCCCAGGACCATAATCCGAATACTGATAATTCTGACCAACCCTCTTTTAGCCACTGAATAAACCAAGACCTGGAAGGCCAACCAGCCTGCCTAGAATCACAGCCAGGTTTCAGCTCTGAGAGCTGTACCAAGTCCCAGGCTCTTGTCAGCTAAGCCCAGCAGTGAAACAAGCCTCATCAGCCCTCAGTTATACATACTTTTACTTCCAGGACTCAGCTCAGGGCCCTTCTTTGCTCCCAAGTGCAACTGGGCCTTAGTGACACATGGCTCAGTGAATGCAGCCAGCCACCATTACAGAATAGGGAACACAATGTTTACCACTGACTGCTGCAAACTATCAAATCAAGCCGAAAAAAAAAAAACAACCAGATGGAGAAGACCCGGACAGAATGTGGACAAGGCTGCACCATTTAGTAAAATGAAAACGTTAAGGCAAAGGACACCTTGAAATCTATTTATTGCTGGAAAGCTAGTTCTCAGAATGCTGAATGATAACACACACAATGTCAACAATCTACTTAGAAAGCAGCAGAAAGACTAGGAGAAAAGCCCAGGGATTTAAGAATATTCCTTGGTTCTTCTCACAAAAGCCATCCAGAGGACCTAGTTTTAAGTCCACACCCCTACTTCCTAGTTCCTGTACCCCTCAATTTGAATTTGTGTGACAGCCACTGAAACAATCCAGAATGACCTCCAGTTTCACCCTCACTGTATCAGGTGTGAGGATTAAAGGATTAGGGAGCCATTTGCTCGTAACTCACCTAGCACAGTAACTATCAAGAAAGATGCATCCTCTCAAATTTAGTTCCCAGGTCCCCCACTACCTGTTTCTCCAGCCAGACTCTGTCCTACTCCAAACACGCTCACTGATGAGGATTTCCACAGCCCAAGCTTAAAATTAGGTACCAAGGTCAGCAGGTTCCTTCAGTGGGATGCCACATATGATGGAAACAATGTTAAATGATGATAAAAGTGAAAACTGCCTGAGGTATTACACCAGGAATGAACATGGAAGAAACAGAATTTGCCCTAAGAAGCAAAACTGAGGACTAAAATACACCCCCCACCATAAAGATGAGCAACTCTCAAATAGTATGAGATGATTTCAATGGGACAAGATGCCCACAGGATCCACTACCTCCCCATAGTGGAAGAAAATGCCTGAGAATGACAAGCTGAATGTATTAACTCATACCTGAAACAACTGATTTCCCCACAATAGGAAAACAGACCAAGCTACAGAGAGGCCCAGTCATTCTAGACTCACAGGTAAGATTTAGGAAACAGGGACCTAGGGGAACTCTACGGTCAGCTCTCTGGGTACATTGGCTACAAGCTGCCTGATCTTCAAAGCCCTGAAACGCACACACCATCAAGTCATGTTGCAGGCTGGGACCAGGAGGCTAGCCAGCAAAGCTTAGGGAAACCAATTTGTTTTTCCTCCCAAACAAGCTTCTGGGTCAGAGGCTAAGGAGAGGGGTGCTTTTAATAGAATTCAAGTCACTCAAGTAATTCAAGAGAAACAAAGTCAGTCTCAGGGCTTGTTTAGGGAGGAGAGGGGAAGAGCAATGCTTAAGCACCTATCACAGTCCCCAGTATCACAAATATGATCTCCATTTGTCTTTAGGACAGGAAAAGGGAATACTGTAGAGGCTAACACCAGCCTTCCCCTAAAATATGGCTGCAACCCAGCCTATGTCCAAAGCTCAAGAATAATTTGGGTTACCAGGTAGCAAGATAAATTGCTTTTAAATATTGATGTTCAGCAACCTTACACTGGAAACATACCGACTTCAGCACCTCAGCAGGCCACTTACAACAGACACCTCCACTGTCACCCTGCAGTGGCCAAGTGAGAATGCATTTCCTAGAAACAGCTGGGAGATGGGAGATATTCCTACAAGGAACCCCATCTAGACGCAAATCCATTAGAACTATCTCACTCACTGGCTATGACCAGCGAGTTCTGAGGCATCATCTAACAACATGCATGAAGACAGAGCCTATTTAATTCAGTAATAGACTCGAGCTTTAGTGATTTGCATACCTGTAGGATGCAGGGGACCTCCTCTAACCTAGGGCCATATTTCAAAGAGAATACACCCAGGAATGATTATGCAGAACCTACAAAACTAGTTAGAGGTTAAAGAAGAAAGGTTCAACATAAGTCAAAAGGCTCCCAAAACAAAACTTCACTTGCTTCCAGTGCTCAGGGTCTTAAATAATCAGCAGGTGAACCACTTGAATGCCAAGAACAGAGGAATCATATAAATGATCAAGTCAGGCAGCCCTCTTCATTTCAAAGATGTTCTGTACCTTTAAGAGCAAAGTGGATGGGTGGTGCTGAGAGTCCAAGCTTTGCTTTCTAAATAAAGAGTTAAAAAAAAAAAAAAAAAGGTACTAATTTGGGAAGGACTTAGCAGTTACATGAGCATGTAAGGTTACTAGTTGCCAGAATTAATAGCTTTTTGTGAACGGTGTTCCTTGATCAGTAACTAACAGATACTGTTGCACCAGGTCCAGCAGCCTAGATTTCACTGGAGACAAATTTAAACACTAAGTAACGCGCACTACAGTACGGGAAAGATACGCAGGTTAACCTCACTAATTGCCCTGCGCATACACCCTAGCCAGCTTGAGAGGCCTCGACAAGCACCTGGAGCGAAGTCCACCGGGTTTGTGTTAACCGCGGCAGGAAGGTGCCGTCACCCAGGACATCCCCCGGGAGAGGAAGATCCCGAAACGCCCAGGACTCCCATGCCGTTCCGAGTAGCCACAGCAGGGCCCACCACGATCAGCACCTTTCTTCTCCTATCCCTCCCTGGAAGGGAAAGAAGAAGACCTTCAGCTAGGGCACAGAAGAGTTGAACGCCAGAAAGCCCGCGTTCGAGGCGTCCAGCCACTGTCTCTCCTAGCACATCGTAACCCCGAAACCAGCACGGTCCTTCCAGATCGCGGACCCGGGGCGCTGGGCCGCAGGCGGCTCCGGACACGTGACCCTCGGCGTCCCCGGGCCTGAGGTCGGCAGACACCCCAGGCTGGACGGCCTCCGTCCCTCCGGACACGCCTGCGGGGGCTACGAATGCAAATCCCCCCGAGACGCCCCTGAGCCTCCAACCTCCAGACCCCAACTCGATTCGAACGGTCCCTCAGCCCGAAACACGGTTGGATCACAACCGGCGGATGTCCCGGCCCATATTCCCGGTTCCCCTGGCTCGCCGCACGGAACTCCCAGGGGCGAGCCGAGGGTGAGAAGTTGGGTGAGGCTCCATAAGTGAAGGGGTAGCTCCGGCTCAGACTGTGTACACACGACCTTTGAAAAGTAAACGCCCGCGGGGCTGGGCGACCTTGGGTGGGACGCGCTCGGGTCAGCCTGGCAGGCGGGTGTGCGCGCTCCGGTAAAGTTGAGGCGCAGAGAGGCGACCCGGGCGCCGCGCCCTCGCCCCCCGCCCCCGAGGACTGTGACGCGCGTGGGGAGGACGGCGCGGCCGCAGAGCGCCGCCCAGAACCGCGCACACGCGATCTGTCAGGAGCCCGCCGGCAGACAACCGGCGGGGGAGGAGGAGAGGGAGCGCAGGCGAGGGAAGGAAAGATGGGCCTGACAGCGCGCGGCGGCCAAGAGCCCCCAGGACACCTCTGCGTCCGGAGCGTCCCACCCCCGGGGTACCTGGAGCGCGCGTCGCATCCTGCACCTGCACCTCAGGCTCCCCATCGCCCTGACCCCGACGCCTTCGGGGCTCCGGCAGGGGGTCTCCGGCGCAGCCGCCCCCGACCTACCAGCTCCTCGGCGACCGTCGGGGTGCGGGGTGCGGAGTCCGCACGCCGCCGCCGGCCCCCGGCTGTGCCCCGCGGCCCGGCCCGCAACGCCGCTCTTCCGCAGCTCCCCCACGTGCTCGTCCAGGCCGGTGGAACACAGAGACATTAAATACTGGAGACTCGCGGCGACGTGCCCGCAGCGCGACGCAGGTCCCGCCCCTCGCCCTCGTGCCCCCGCGCTCCCGAGCCCGCCCCGCTCACCTGCGCGTGCGCGCCGCCGGCAGCTCGCGGCAGTGCCTCGCCGCGCCTCTGCCAGCTGCGCCAGAGGGGGCGCGGTCTAAAGCGCTGGGCTAACATCCAGCCGCCGCCCCGAGCCGGGGTCTTGCTCGAGCTCTCGCGAGAGGAGCCGTCATCTCGTCGGTGCCCGGCGGAGGGGCCGGGCGGGACGGTACAGAACTCGGAGGACCGTTGATGCCCTGCCCCGCCAGCCCAGCACCGGTTCTGCCGCCTTAGCTCGAAGGGTCAGCCAGGCCATCTCCTGCCTCGGGACGGAAAGCGCCCTGGAAAAGGCAGAGGGGCCGGTGAGGAGCAGGGCTTCACTCGCTTCAGGGCTTTGAGCTTCCCTGTGACCGTCATTTCCTTGTAACGTATAATTGAGTTGGCCATTAACAATTGCTCAGTTAGCTGCGTAATGGTGAAACCTAGTACCCCTCAAATGCAACTTTGTTGCCCGTTCTTACAACTTGATGTCATCGAAATGAAACACTTTTCTCTGAATTGGTTTGGGTTGTGGAATGATTCTTGCAGAGATAGTCACGGTGAGTCACTATCTCCGCCAGGAACTTGGGAAAATAAATTCCCCCAAAATAAATGGAGAGGGTAGGGTTTTGACTGGTCAGCCCTGCTCTTATCCTTAAAACAAAGTGACTTTAAATGAGCATTTCTTTGGCCAAAATATAGAAAATAGATAATGCTAAGAACTAACAATTACTTGGGAATATGCTTAATCTTCACTAGTGATCAAATGCAAATTTAAATGACAGATGCCATTTACTATAATGAGATTTAAGTCAAATTCATATATATCTGAATGCCAATTGCATGGTGTGGTAGATGTCAGGAAAGAAACAAATAGGAAACTGACATAGGAAAGAAAGAAAAAGAGCCCTGTTTTAGGTCCTGTGGTCAGAAAAGGCCTAAAGTGAAATTTAAACTGAGACCTATTGGATGAGAAGGAACCAGCCTTGCAAATTGTATATGGGCATAAGGGTTGGAGGAGTATTCCTAGCAGATGCATAACACAGGAAAAGTAGGAAGCAACTTCTGGTAAACTGGAAGACCAGTGTGGATGGTATGTATTGACGGAGGGAGTGTCAGGAAAGGAGATAAAGAGGATCGTTTCTTGTCTTTGTTTTTTGGGGGAATAGGGGCCTGGGCTGCCTTAGTAAATACTTAGTATTTGCCACAGTAAATAGTGAAGCTTGGATTTTATTCTACTCTGCTTAGTCCCAAAGCCAGTCATGACTCTACCTCAGGGCCTCCCTCCACATGGAATATTCTGCAAAGCTCACTCTCTCACCTCTTTCAAGTCCTTTGCTCAAAGGTCAGCTACTCAGACTCAGTGAAGTCTCCCCTGGACTCTCTGTTTTATTTTATTTTATTTTTTATTTTTTGAGAAGGAGTCTCTGTCACCCAGGCTGTAGTGCAGTGGCACCATCTCAGCTTACTGCAACCTCCACCTCCCGGGTTCAAGCAATTCTCCTCCTTCAGCCGCCAGAGTAGTCCCACTACAGGCACGTGCCACCATGCTCAGCTAAATTTTTTTGTATTTTTAGTAGAGATGGAGTTTCACCATGCTGGTCAGGCTGGTCTCATACTCCTAACCTTAGGTGATCTGTCCGCCTTGGCCTCCCAAAGTGCTGGGATTACAGACGTGAGCCACCGCGCCCGGCCTGGACTCTCTATTTTAAATTGTAACCACACACACACACACGCAAACACACATAAATTTCCCATCCCTCACCCCTTCTTTCCTTCATAACCCTTACCCCTGTCTAGACTTCATTATTTCATGAGGGCAGAGATTTTTGAGGGCTTGGTAAATAGAAGGTGTTCAGTAAAAATGTGTTTCCTGAATGAATAGGAAGCTGTTAAGTAGAGAGTGACATAATATAATTTCTGTTTTTAAAAGCAAGCTGTAGCTGCTGTGGGAAGAACAGATTAGAGGGAGACCAGTGTGGAATCAGGGAGAGTAGTTAAAGAGGATGCTGGACGTGTTTCGGGTAAGAAATGATGCTAGTTTGAGCTAAGGATTATGCTCTGGGGATGAAGACACTGCTTTGGACTTAAGATATATTTTGAAAGAGCAGCAGACGTACTCATGTTAGTGGTGGTAAAGAAAAAGGAACAACAAATGATGATTTTTCTGGCTTGAGTTACAATGTGAACTGGGGTGCAACTTCCTGAGAAGGAGAAAACGTGGGGCAGAGAATTGTTGGTGTCATTTTTGACCCATTGTTTTTGTGACATCGAAGTGCAAGTGGTAATTAGGTTGGATATGCAAGTCTGGAGCTCAGAGGAGTGGTCTGGATGGGAAATACAAATATGGTTTGAAAATCACGTTTAAAAAGATATTTTAAACAAAGACAATGTTAGGCTGGGCACGGTGGCTCACACCTGTAATCCCAGCACTTTGGGAGGCTGAGGCCAATGGATCACGAGGTCAGGAGTTCAAGACTAGCTTGGGCAACATGGTGAAACCCAGTCTCTACAAAAAATACAAAAATTAGCTGGGCGTGGTGCACACCTGTAATCCAAGCTACTCGGGTGGCTGAGGCAGGAGAATCATTTGAACCTCCGGGATCAGAGGTTGCAGTGAGCTGAGATCGCACCACTGCACTCCAGCCTGGGCGACAGAGCAAGATTCCATCTCAGGGGAAGAAAAGAAAAGAAAATGCTTAGCAGTAGTGCAGGTAGGAATAGAAAGAAACTGAGAAAATTATGTCCCTGGAAGCATTGGTAGGAAAGAAAAACAGGGAGATGGAAGGAGTAAAAGAGGGAGATGGGGCTATGAATATGGTTATGAGAAGGAAAGACAAAGACCGGGGTGAATGAGAGAAATATGTCAGTCATACCCAATGCAAGGGGACATGGGCACAGCCTGCCAGAAAAAAGGAATGAGGGAAGAAAGGAATGAGCATGTTAACTGGAATACTAGAGAAAGTGCAAGATACAAGTCAAAGGGGGACAGGTGAGAAAATAGGATTGACTACAACCACCATTAGACCTCAACCCAGTATGTGTGGTTGAGGAAGTATCCACAAGGTCTGAGCAGTTCCAAGGTCACTGAGGTGGGCCTAATAGAAGATCTGTAGCTAGAGGAATGAGAAGAGAGGTGAGGCTGGAAGGTGATCCTAAGAACTTGGCCATGAGGAAAATAAGATAACATTGTTAGGCTTCAGCTTTGTCAGCTCAAAAATGGGCAAGGTCTGCTTAAGGCAGGAATTTTAACCTAGGATGCATGGGAATTTAACCTGGGACATCAAGGATGTCCACAACACCCTGAAATCATTTGCATGGTCTTATAAATATGGCATTTTTCTGTTCAGATTAGTTATGGATCATTTCTATCAGACTCTAATCCTGACCTTAGCAACAACAACAAAAAATTAGAATCTGGTGAATAGAGCAAAACATTTCATCCAAAAAGGAACATGTCAGCCAGAATAAGAAGGTAAAAAATAGAAGGATTCAAAGGAGACCAAAAAATAAAAATAGAAGAAGTAGTAAGTGTCTGTGAAAGGAAGAAGGTATCCAGTCTCATTTAATCAAGAAGCTGGGCTCTCTGAGAAGTCAAACTGGTCAGATCTGAACCCAGTGCTATTAATTAATCATTTAAATTGTATGACCCAATCCTCTCACTGTGACTCTGTACCCACCCAGCAGCCTTCTGATCATTCTCACTAAGGAGAGAAGCCGTGATCGGACCGATGAAAGGCACTGGTCCACCAATACATTTTTATCATTATAAATTACATAACCTACCCTCTCTCATTTTTTGTATCTTGTACATCATGTGAATATTTTTAGTATGAGTCAGCTTTCAGTTCTGGGACTTGAACATGGTGAAGTTTCTGAATCTGTTTTAAAGCTTAGTGAGGGCTTGACACAGGACCATGGGAAAATCCATCAAGGTAAATGTCATGTTGTGAGTCTCTTTTAAAAAAGTAGCTAATTCTCATGCATCTAATCCCAGCACTTTGAGAGGCCACGGCAGAAGGATCGCTTGAGCCCAGGAGTTCAAGACCAGCCTGGACAAAATGGCAAAACCCCATCTCTACAAAAATTTTAAAATTTAGCTAAACAGGCTGGTAATTGCCTTTAGTCCTCGCTACTTGCAGAGCTGAGGCAGGAGGATTGCTTGAGTCCAGGAGGTTGAGGCTGTAATAAGCTATCATCACACCACTGCACTGTAGCCCAGGCAACAAAGTGAGACTCTGTCTCAAAAAAAGAAAAAACAAAAACAAAAAACAGTTAGCTAGTTTTGAGCTGGGCGCAGTGGCTCATACCTATAATCCCAGAGCTTTGAGAGGCAAGGCAGGAAGATCCCTTGAGGCTAGGAGTTCAAGAGCAGCATGGGCAATGTAGCAAGACCATATCTCTACAGAAAATTTTAGAAATTAGCTCAATATATGGCCAGGTGCAGTGGTTCACACCTATAATCCCAACACTTTGGGAGGCTGAGGGAGGAGGAGTGCTTGAGCCTAGGAGTTCAATACCAGCTTAGGCAACATAATAAGACCCTGTCTCTACAAAAAATAAAAAACCTTAACTGGGCATGGTGACACTCGCCTGTAGCCCCAGCTACTCAGGAGGCTGAGGTGGGAGGATCTGCTTGACTCCAGGAGGTTGAGGCTGCAGTGAACAGTGATTGTGCCACTGCATAGCAGCCTGGGCAACCCAGTGAGACCCTGTCTCAAAAAAAAAAAAAAAATTAGCTGGATATGGTGGTGCATTCCTGTAGTCCTAACTACTCCAGAGACTGAGGGGGAGGGATGGCTTGAGCCTAAGAGTTCAAGGTTGCAGTGAGCTACGATCATACCACTGCACTCCAGCCTGGGCATATCAAGACTCTGTCTCAAAAAAAAAAAAAAAAAAAAAATTAGTCCGTTGGTTTTCTTCTCTTGGCAGTCCCTCCAATTTCAGGGGCACATGTTTGAGAAATGCCCTACTTTTCTATTGGAAGCATCTACATAAAGAACTTTTTTAGTGCTAATAAAGATGAACTGCCTCCTTTATATGTATACACTGAAGGAGCCCTCCCACACTCCACCCCACTCCCAGTTCTCTTAAAATGGAGACGCATTTGGTTATGCCCCAGGACCATGTGTGTCTGCAGGGAAGAATAAATAACCCACTCCTAGAAAAGTCAATGGAAAGAGCTGGGGAATAACAATACTAATGGCACTTAAGTAACTAAGGTTTAATGAGCACTTAATGCCCAGCACCATGCAGAGTCCTTTATCCTAATACTCCATCAACCTCAAATACTAGATACTCTTGTTATCTGTATTTATTTCTGTATCACAGCAATCTGTATCACTGTATTTCTGTTTCACAGACCTTAGTCACACAACAGCAATGGCAAGATTTTCACCCAAGCAATCTGACTTGGAACCCATGGATTAACCAACTCACTATACTGCCACTGGAGGCAAATCCAGAGACCAAGGGAGCAGTTTATACAGAAACAGGTCTGTTATGGGTGGAATTATGTCCCTTCAAAAAGAATGTTGAAACCCTAACCCTCAGTACCTCCGAATGTGACCTTATGTGGGAACAGGGCTATTGCAAATGTCGTTAGTTAAGCTGAAGTCATCTGGGATAGGTTAGACCCCTACTCCAATGTGACTGGCACCTTTATAAGAAGACAACCAGGCCGGGCGCAGTGGCTCACGCCTGTAATCCCAGCACTTTGGTAGGCCAAGGCGGGTGGATCACAGGGTCGGGAGATCGAGACCATCCTGGCTAACACGGTAAAACTCTGTCTCTACTAAAAATACAAAAAATTAGCACAGCATGGTGGCATGTGCCTGTGATCCTAACTACTTGGGAGGCTGAGGTGGGAGGATCACTTGAGCCTGAAAGGTTGAGGCTGCAGTGAGCTGTGATGGTGCCATCACACTCCAGCCTGGGCGAATGATGTTTTGGTCTGGCACGGTGGCTCAAGCCTGTAATCCCAGCACTCTGGGAGGCTGAGGCGGGCGGATCACGAGGTCAGGAGATCAAGACCATCCCGGCTAACATGGTGAAACCCCGTCTCTACTAAAAATACAAAAAAATTAGCCGGGCGTGGTGGCGGGCACCTGTAGTTCCAGCTAGTTGGGAGGCTGTGGCAGGAGAATGACGTGAACCTGGGAGGCAGAGCTTGCAGTGAGCCGAGATCGTGCCACTGCACTCCAGCCTGGGCGACAGAGTGAGACTCCGTCTCAAAAAAACAGAAGACAACCATGTGAAGGCAGGGAGACACAGAGACGGCACCATGTGAAGACAGAGAATTGAATTAATGTATCTATAAGCCAAAGAATGCCAGATTGCCAGCAAACCACCAGAAGTAAGGAAGAGGCAAGGAAGGATTCCCCTACAGGTTTCAGAGAGGGAGCATGGCCCTGCTGACAACTTGATTTGGACTTCTTCCCACTAGAACTGTGATACAATAAATTTCTGCTGTCTTAAGCCACTCAGTTTGCAGTATTTTGTTACAGAGGCCCTAGGAAATTAACACAGTGCCCTTCTTTCTTGAACCATGGACAGCAGTTGGTAAAAGGGAATGTGATGTCATTCAGAATGTGATAAAAGAGGGCTGTCCCCTGCCTCCCCTCTGAACCTCAGGTGCCCTGGCTTCCCGGGGCAGGAGCCCCATCCAAGGGGCTGTGATGAAGGGGCCAGGCATCATTACCACCACATACTACTTGGAAATTTTTTAGCTAGCTATTTAAGATCCTGATTCTGGTTCTGTTTAATGGGTGGCTGTCAGGAATATGGTTGGCCATATTTCCCAGCTTCCCAGAGCCCTCTCCATTCTTCCCAGCTTCTTCCAATTGCAATTTAGTTTAGAAATGGAGCCTAAGAAACTCTGCAGACTCTTTCAGGTAGGGTGAAGTTCTGTCCACAGCCAATTTAGGTCCTTTAACTACAGCAAGGTTCATGCATATAGAGAAGCAACTAAATCATCAAACAGTGTTACTTACCTCATTTGATTCCATGGGAGATATCTTCTGGTCCAACTATTGAGATCCTCCTGGAGGCCACCCAACCATGCTGGATGCCTGTGTATGGGCATTTGAATTGCTTGAATCTGTAGGGAAACTGCAGTGAACCCTTTCTGGGTGAGGTTTGTAATCTCATGTACCATATTTATTTCGTTAGTTTTCATACCCTTAGGCACACAGGTGCAGCTGAGATGGTCTGAAACAGCAAGACCCAGAAGTCTCACAGAACTGCAGGGAGATAGGAGTTTCCCTGGGGATGAGACATTTGGCCAAGGTGACCTACTGCCAGGAGTGATGGGGCAGAGTACATAGCAATATGAGAGCTTGGACACTGCACCCAAATTTTCCATTGCCACCAACCTCCACACACCCCCTGCTATTCCTCTGGAACCATTTTCTGGCTTTACCTATTCTAAAACCTAGCAAATTTCTTAGTAATCTGTCTCCCATTTGATCAGGCACACCAGTTTCCCACAGATGAATGCATTCTACCCGGGACTGCCATAAGCCTATTCAGTGGCATTATGCAAATTAGGCAACAGGTGTTCCACTCCCTAGACAGGCACAGTCCTGTGCGAAGCTTCATAGTAAGTGGAGTGCAGAAGCCCAGCCTGGATTTCAGTCCCTACTTGCCCTTGGGTTGGATGCCCATGTGGAGGGCTTGACCTGCATGACCCTCTGAGACACTTTTGTAGTTGGGGATGAGTCCTAACAGAGCTAGGGCTATCTACCATGACACAACCAACCAGACCTCTTAGGGTTTTGTGCACACACTGCAATGGCTTCATTCATTTAATTGCTGCAGAAGCCTAAAGTATTGCCTTGCCCAGCACAGATACTTTAAAAACACTTGTTTGGTGACAACCCTAGAACTGATATCAAGATTTTTGCTTACGGTTGGGTGCGGTATCTCATGCCTATAATCCCATGCCTATAATCTCATGCCTATAATCAGGGAGGCTGAAGTGGGAGGATTGCTTGAATTCAGGAGTTCGAGACCAGTGTGGGCAACATAGTGAAACCTCATCTCTACTAAAAATAAAAATAAAATGAATTACTTGGGCATGATGACATGCACCTGTAGTCCCAGCTACTTGGGAGGTAGAAGCGGGAAAATCACTTGAGGCTGGGAGATCAAAGCTGCAGTGAGCTGTGATCGCACGACTGCATTCCAGCCAGGGCAACAGAGTGAGACCCTGTCTAAAAAAAAAAAGACAATTGCATAGTGTTTAAGAAACTGGGCTCTGGGAATATTAATCAGTACAACCACTTTGCACAACAATTTGGGAAAACTCTAGTAGACTTAAAAATGTGTGTAAACTGCAATCCAGCAACTGGACTCCTACATAGAAACTGTTACTGATCTGCTTAGGGAGACATGTATACAAATGTCCATTGAGACATTGTTTGTAATAGCAACAAAAAAAATTTCTTTTTGGAAACACTGTCCATCAACAGGTGAATGACAATAAATTATGGTGTAGTCCTACAGTGAAATATTACATAGCATCAAAAAGCTACATATATTAACATGGATGAATCTCAAAAATGTATTTATTGACTGAGAAAAAGTCATTTTGGGCACGGAAGGGTGTAAACAATATGATTCCTTCTATGTAGTTTTTTAAAACCCACAAAACATTGCCTGTGAATGCATGCATATGTTGAAAAAACAAAAACAGGCCTGAGTTGCCTGTCATGAGTGTCACCAGATTCAGGTTGATAGTTATCTTGGGATCAAGGATAAAGGAAGAAGAGAAGGATATAGATCAGTTGAAGTTCACTGTGTACCCTCCCAATGGCAAGTACACAAGGAACTTAACCTGAATCTGTAATATTTTATTTATTTAAAAGCATTGTAAAGATGAAGCAAATATAAAAGGTTAAGGCTTTGTGGAAGCAGAATTACATTGGTGTGTGTTGTATTCATCTCTATAGTTATTTGTGTGATTGAAATGTTTTATAAGAAAATACTTTCTCTTTGCAAAATGGGGTTTGAATCTGTGCTGGCCGCTAGCAGTGTGACCTCAAGCAAGCTACCTAGCCTTTTAGTTTCCTCATCTGTGAAATGAAGATAATCATAGGACCTATTTCTTGGGATCATTGTGAAGATTAAATGAAATAATCTATGTAAAATACTTTGCACAATGCTGAGCACAAAAAATAAGAGCTATTATTCCATTTCAAGTGCTTTCATCAATTAATCAAGAGCAAGTCAAAGCTCATTCAACAAATATGTATTAAGCAACTCTTTTGTGCCAGGCCTTGTGTAGAAGGCTGTGGTTACCAAGGTAATTTACACCTAATCTGGTAGGGAAGGGAGACATGTACATAAGTTAAGGCTGAGTGCAGCAGAATCAGTGTCATGATAGAGGTTAAGTGCTAGGTGGCATGAGAGGTGGTAAATGTCAGTGAGTTTTATTCTGCTTGTGTTAGGGTTAGGGAGGACTGGACATATTGCTGATACCCTTTCTGCATCTGGTTTTCACCAAAATAAACCCTATTGCTTCAGTTATTTTTGTTGCATAACAGAGTACCTCAATATTTAACAGCATTTAAAACAACAGCTGATTCTTAGCTCATCAGGGATGGTTTGTTTGAGTTCCAATGTTGCCAACTGGGTGACTTAACTGAGGATAGAGGATCCAAGATGGTGACAATCATGTCTAGAGCCTCAGCAGTGATGGCTGAAAAAGCTGGGCTGGCCACACATTTCTTTTTTCTGTGGTCTCTCTAGAAAGACTGGTCCTCTTTACCTAGTGGCTTGGGGCTCCAAAAAGGTGAACCCTGAAACTGTCAGACCTAAGTCTGGGTGTGATGTAGTGATGCTGCATTCTATTGGTCAAAAATAGTCACAGGCCAGCCCAAACTTAAGGGGAGGGTCAATAGACCACCTCTTGATGGGAGAAGCAGCAGGACATTGTGGACATCTGTAACCTATTGCATCTATTGTGTCATATTCCATTTTACAGCCAATTTATGAATTAAGAGGCACCTAGCTGGTGAGATTTTGGGACTGCTTTAGGAATCAATGGTGTGAAATTTATTAGGTTGGTGCAGAAGTAATTGCGGGTTTTGCCATTGAAAGTAAACTATAAGGCCGGGCATGGTGGCTCACGCCTGTAATCCCAGCACTTTGGAATGCCAAGGTGGGTGGATCACTTGAGGTCAGGAGTTCGAGACCAGCCTGGCAACATGGTGAAACCCCGTCTCTACTAAAAATACAAAAATTAGCTGGACATGGTGGCACACACCTGTAATCCCAGCTACCAGGGAGGCTGGGACAGGAGAATCGCTTGAGCCTGGGAGGCAGAGGTTGCAGTGAGCTAAGGTCGTGCCACTGCACTCCAGCCTGGGTGACAGAGCAAGACTTTGTCTCAAAAAAAAAAAAAGTAAAGTGTAATGGCAAAACTCACAATCACTTTTGCACCAACCTGGTAGCATAGCAGCAGTTGTAAAACACAGGGTTCATTCTGATTCAAGCAGCAAAGAAAGAAAAAAGAAAACAAAAAAAAATTTTTTTAAGTTTTTAAAAAAGATGAAATAATAAAATTTTAAAGCCCAACAATACAGGGTTCAAATCCACATTACAATACTAACTCACTGTATAACCCTTGGGCAAGGCATTAAACCTCTCTTCCCACCCTCGTCTCATCTGTGAACTGAGGAGCAGCAAGATCTAACTTCCTAAGGTTATTTGAGAATTATTGAATATGTATTAGAATTATAGAATTATATAATAGAAAAAATGCAAGGAAAGTGCTGACCCATAGAGGATGAGATGGTCGAGCAGTGCCATAGTACTATGCTTATTAATAGGCTTCTTGCCTTTCTTCTTAGGTAAGGTAATATGACATATTTGGAGTCATTTATTGATTTGTCATGGGAAAACCCAACAGACTTCTAGTATTGTCTGCTCCTCCCTGAAAACCTCAGCAGTTATGTCATGGAGTTGGGGCATGGCTTTATGAATTTGTTCGACCTTTTGGGAAGCAATTTAGTAATCATTAACAAGAGACATAAAAAACGTTCATCTCGGCCGGGCGCGGTGGCTCAAGCCTGTAATCCCAGCACTTTGGGAGGCCGAGACGGGCGGATCACGAGGTCAAGAGATGGAGACGATCCTGGCTAACACGGTGAAACCCCGTCTCTACTAAAAAATACAAAAAACTAGCCGGGTGAGGTGGCAGGCGCCTGTGGTCCCAGCTGCTCGGGAGGCTGAGGCAGGAGAATGGCGTGAACCCGGGAGGCGGAGCTTGCAGTGAGCTGAGATCCGCACACTGCGCTCCAGCCTGGGCGACAGAGCGAGACTCCGTTTCAAAAAAAAAAAGTTCGTATCCTGTGACCCAATAACCAGACGTCCAGAAAATTATCCCAAGGGAATTGGTTCAAAACAAAAGCAAAGTCCATACATGTCAAGCTCCTTAGGGCAACTAAAAATAGAGAAGCAGCTTAAATGTCTGATAGTAAAGGAATGGTTAGCTAAGTTATGATACAAATAAATACATGTTGGAATATCATGCAGTTGCTAAAAATGACAATTATTATTACTGTATGGTAGCAGGGAAATTTAAAAAAATAAAATGGTAAGTGACAAATTCAGAATTCCAAAATTTCTCTATATGAACGACGATCAGAGCCAGACATGGAAAAAACATCATTTGTTTGTGTTTGGAAGGTTGTTCTGTTCTGTTTTGTTTTGTTTGTTTTGTTTTGTTTTGAGACAGGGTCTGACTCTGTCACCCAGGCTGAAGTGCAGTAGTGCATTCATGGCTCACTGCAGCCTCAACCTCCTGGGTTCAAGTGATTCTCCCACCTCAGCCTCCTGAGGAGCTGGGACTACAGGCATGAGCTATCACACCGGGCTACTTTTTTTTGGTCAAGACAAAGTCTCCCTATGTTGCCCAGGCAAGTCTTGAACTCCTAGGCTCAAGCTATCCTCTTGCCTTGGCTGCCCAAAGTGCTGGGATTACAGGCATGAGCTGTCACTTCTGGCCGGAACTGATTTTTTTCTTTAAAAATATTCTTTATTGTTATTTTAAATCGAAGTCAGGAAAAAAATATAGGCAAGACCACTTTGAAAGATGATTTATTTAAAAGGAAAGGCCACATAATAAACGCCAGAGAATGAAGTCCAGAGCATTTAAAAATACAAGTGCTTAGGCTTCTCGGTGGAGATTATAATTCAGAGGGTCCCAGTTGGGGAAAAACCTGTATTTTTTCAGAGCTCCTCAAGTAAGTTTGATGTGAGACCCACTAAGGTAGACACTCATTATTATTCTTTCAGATAATGTAATAAGCACCCTGATCAGAAATAGCAATTCAAGGAAAACTTACATCATCACAGCTTTTTTTCCCCAATAAAATATGTTCCTACTTGTGGAGCTTTTATATTTCCATTTATTTAGTTGTACTCTGTCAAAGTTTTAGCCTTTGTACATAATGCAGAACACAGAAAGAACAGCTTTTGATAAACACTTGTGGTTCTGTATAATGTAAGGAAAAGCACACAGCGTGAGAGCTGGTGGCCTAGGGTTGAGCAGGAAGGGAAACAGAAACAGAAAATGTGATCTCAACATCGGTTAAGAGATACTGATGGGAATTCCAAGGATAACCTCCCACTGAGACCAGCTGTGACGCTTTGCTGAGGAACAGACATACTGGGTAGCCTCATGAGATGTAATGTGCATGTTTTTCTTTCTTTCAGATGCCGGCATTAACCCACAGGGAGTTATTGTTACAGACTGAAGAACAGAAAAAGAAAAAGCCAGATAGAGCCTTATTCCACCCAGCTTAGCTTCCATAGAACATTGTGAATGAGAGAGCAGATTCTGGAGAAAATCCTGGAGTTACCCAGTTTTCATGACTCGTTTCGTTAGAGCATCATTTCCCAAACTGTGTTCTTTATAAAAAGCAGTTCTTCAGAAGGCTGGAAAGTATTGTTTGGAAGGGGGTTCCATGATGAAGTCAGTTTGGAATGCAGGGTTTACCCAGTTTTGAGAAGTTTCTTTGCAGGACTTCTCAGGGCCTTTGTGAATCTCCAAGAAAAGAAGGTAGTATGAAAGATGAAAACTTTCTCCTGGCTGATGGAACACACATTGCAAAGCACTTCTATAGACCAATATGATTTCCAGTAAGAGCTAAATAAATTTTGTCAGTTGTTAAGGCATAAAACATTAATATAGGATATTACAGTCCTAGGCTTGCATTACTTAATTTGGATTTTTCACCTAAGAAAAATTAACTTTAATGTGAAAAATTAGGAGACAATATAGAGAAAATTTAAGAGCCTCTCCAGATAAATTCTTAGAACTAATGACAAAGTTCTCTAAAGTTTCTGGATATAAGATGCCTGGGATGCTGGAGGGGGAAATACTTTCTTATTTATTAATAGCAAGCAATTAGAATAATATTTTAAATACCATTTATAATAGTACCAAAATCTATAAAGTATCTAGGAATAAGTCTAATAAAATATGGCCAAAACATTCATGGAGAAAACTTACAGCCTTTATTTAAAGACATAAAATAATTCTTAAACAAATGGAGACATTATTAAATATGTTTATGGATGGAGAGACTCAATGTAGTAAAGATGTAATCTTCTCCATCTTTCACTTCCTTTGCTTCCTAATTAAGACTTATATCGCTTTTGGCTGGGCACAGTGGCTCACACCTGTAATCCCAGCTCTTTGGGAGGCCAAGGCTGACAGATCGCATGAGGCCAGGAGTTCGAGACCAGCCTGGCCAATAAGGTGAAACCTTATCTCTACTAAAAAAAAATAATAATAATAGCTGGATGTGGTGGTGTGTGCCTGTAATCCCAGCTACTTGGGAGGCTGAGGCAGGAGAATCACTTGAACCTGGGCAGCAGAGGTTGCTGTGAACCAAGATTGTGCCTCTGCATTCCAGCCCGGGCAACAGAGCAAGACTCCATCTAAAAAAAAAAAAAAGACTTATATTTCTCTTCTCACCCTTCTTTCACTGTCAGAATGTCTCCTGCCCATCTTAGCAAGCCTCTAGTGAGACACATTTTGGAGCTCCATCTAAAGATCCTCAGTAGTAACCTGATGGTCGTAAGGTTTCCAGTGAAGTACAAAAAGCTCTCAAGCCGGGTGCGGTGGCTCACGCCTGTAATACCAGCACTTTGGGAGTCCAGGGCGGGTAGATCACAAGGTCAGGAGATCTAGACCATCCTGGCTAACATGGTGAAACCCCGTTTCTACTAAAAATGCAAAAAATTAGCCGGGCTTGGTGGCGGGTGCCTGTAGTCCCAGCTACTCGAGAGGCTGAGGCAGGAGAATGGCGTGAACCCGGGAGGTGGAGCTTGTAGTGAGCCGAGATTGTACCACTGCACTCCAGCCTGGGGGACAGAGCATGACTCCATCTCAAAAAAAAAGCAAAAAAACAAAAAACTCAATGCATTTTAGTGTAATATCAGATTCTTTTTTTATTTTTTTTGAGACAGAGTTTTGCCCTTGTTGCCTAGATGAGTGCAACAATCTCAGATCACTGCAACCTCCGCCTCCCGGGTTCAAGTGATTCTCCTGCCTCAGCCTCCCGAGTAGCTGCAAATACAGGCATGCGCCACCACACCTGGCTAATTTTTGTATTATTAGTAGAGACAGGGCTTCACCATGTTGGCCAGGCTGGTCTCGAACTCCTGACCTCAGATGATCCACCCACCTCGGCCTCCCAAAGTGCTGGGATTGCAGGTGTGAGCCACCATGCCCGGCCTGTAATATCAGTTTCTATGAAGGGCCTATGTAACTTATTTGTGTCCTCCAACTACTAGATATGTCTTTAGATGTGTTAGCTAGAAAGGGCTTTTGTTATGCTCAAAATTGCCCAGTTTAATTTTACTAAATGTAGTGTAGTAGATGTAACTGGAGGTAGTTTCCTGGCTTACAATTCTCCCAGCAGCCACATTCATGCTACACTTTTTTCTAATGATAGGCTCAATTCCAAATCATGGAGGTGGGCAAGTGACCCAGGTGGATCAATGATAATGCCTCATTCCTCTAGCCTGTGATTAGTCCACGTGGTGGACGCATGACCCAAGCTGGGCTGATCAGCCTTTCCCCATGGAGGGAAGAATAAAGCTAACAGGAAAAGAGCGGCAGAGATAAGAGACTGACGGTTTTTAAATTCCTGGCTCTAGTCACTCCAGCACTTTCGTGGTTTGAGAACATCAGCCAATAAAGGCCCCCTTTTTTGCTTAAATTAGTTCAGCGTGGCTTTCTGTTTCTTGGAACCAAATAATCCTCAGAGTAAGTAAGCACCCGCCTGGATTTTTCAGTCTACGTAGTATATAGTCAGAGGTTATCCAGGGAAGCAGAACTACTACTTATGGGATAGGAAATGTATTCTAGGATGAGATCTTACACATTTGTAAGGGGAGCCAAGAAAATGAAGATCAAGGAGAAAAGTTGGGGATCACAGAAGAGATTACTATTTGGTCAATCTGAGAAGCTAAGCATATCTAGCCCCAAAATAGGATGGCAAAACAAGCTCATGGGAGGTTAGTGGGAAGCCGTCCCTCTGCATAGCTACTGCCTTTGTGCATCACTGTCAAGTATCTGGTGGTGAGTCAAGAGTCACCATTGGGCTGGGCGCAATGGCTCACACCTGTAATCCCAGCACTTTGGGAGGCCAAGGCAGTTGGATCACGTGAGGCCAGGAGTTTGAGAGCAGCCTGGTCAACATGATGAAATCAAGTCTCCACTAAAAATCCAAAAATTAGCTGGCAGTGGTGGCACGTGCCTGTAGTCCCAGCTACTCGGGAGGCTGAGGCACAATAATTGCTTGAACCTGGGAGGCGGAGGTTTCAGTGAGCCAAGGTCACACCATTGCACTCCAGTCTCGGGGACAGAGCCAGACTCTGTCTCAAAAAAAAAGCCACCATTGTTCCATAGCATCAGCAGTTGGTAAGAAGAGGTAGATTGGGAGCAGAAGACAGCAAGAAGGCAGAGAAGGCCCTCCAGGCCTTCCCGGACTAAGTCCCTCGCAGTGCTCCACCCATCCAGCCAGGGGCAATGTTGCTGCTTACCTGCTGACATGCTTTCCCAACAACAGCTCCCACAAGCTTGATTTCTGATTACAGCCAACCCATAACATGCTTGAGCAACACTTTTCCAAGCCTTTTTGAATCTCTGTTGTTTATGCAGATGCCCCTTGTTCTCCAGAATCAAAGGCTCGCTGCTTCTTGTAGATACCCTCACATCGCATGTTAACCTCCTTCTCAACTTCACTAAAGTTTAAGTCTCCTTTGATGACCCTTTTTGGGGTCATATTCAAACAGCTTCCTCAATGTCTTTTTTTTGTATAGGGTATAAGTGGGGGCCGGGGCAGTGGCTCACTCAAGTAATCCAGCACTTTGGGAGGCAGGAGTTAGAGGCTGTAGTGATCACATCATTGCATTCCAGAGACTGAGAGGGAGAGGCAGAGACAAGTGGACCTGGTCAACCCCTTCTAGCCCAGCACAGCTGAGTTTCACATTCAGTTATATTTCATTTTCTGGCTGAATTTCTCTTGAGTTTAATACCAGTAAGAAGCAGCTGACTTTTTTCCGAAGAAAAAACCATTGTGGTCATTTTTATTTTTTTAATTACCAAAGGAAAATTTCAGCATACCCAACCATGATCAGAGAACCACAAAGTTATATCGAGATGGAATGCCAGACATTCACTCAAGTCATTCTTAGGTCCTCAGGGGTTTAAGATACTTGTCCTGGCAAAATGGCAAATGACTACATCTCATGGATCTCTGGGATCACCCCAAAGTATTTTGAATGGTGACTGTGGTATCCAAGAAGGCCAAGGGTGTTAATTAAATACCTGATCTGTTGCTACCCTCTGCCCACCTCTTGTTATACCAGATGACTCTGAGGCCTCCCATTTTACTATAAAACTTTATTCGCTCATGCCTGTAATCTCAGCACTTTGGGAGGCCGAGACGGGCGGATCACGAGGTCAGGAGATCGAGACCATCCTGGCTAACACGGTGAAACCCCGTCTCTACTAAAAAATACAAAAAACTAGCCGGGCGAGGTAGTGGGCGCCTGTAGTCCCAGCTACTCGAGAAGCTGAGGCAGGAGAATGGCGTAAACCCGGGAGGCGGAGCTTGCAGTGAGCTGAGATCCGGCCACTGCACTCCAGCCTGGGCGACAGAGCCAGACTCCGTCTCAAAAAAAAAAAAAAGAAAACAAAAACCAAAAAACAAAAAAAAACTTTATTATCAGCTTCCTTGCACCCCAAGTTCCGAGTTCTGCCTGCCATACTGGATGGCCTCCTGGCACCTGCACTCATGGGCTTCCCTCCCAGGGCATGCCCCACCCCAGTGGGTGTGTCACATGCCAGGCGTCCACCCCTCCCAGTGCATCTTGTTTCCCCAATACTCTGGACCCAGTTGGCTAGAAGGGCTGTCATTGCCAATAGCACATTAAGCACTGAAGGTACTGACTCGTGGAAATTGTTTTAAATACCTCTGCTTGCTCTCCAGGGAAACAAATCAAGACAAAATAAAGGCATCTTTGAGATATGTTTGGATCATTAAGTCATCTCATATGAGCCATGCTAAGGTCTAACAAGTCCAGCAAGATTATAATTGACCACATGATAGCCATCAAATTAGGCTTGAGTTCAAGTGTATGATCCAATGGTATTTTTTGTGCTCTACAGTTCATTGGACTCCCTGTGTAATCACCGTGTAGAGCACCTCAAAGCCCATTTTATAGAAGTTGGAGTGGCACATCTTTATTGTTTTAGGTGATTACAGATTTTATCATCTTTTAGGATGTATGTTTGACTTAGTTCTGAGTCCTTGGTCAGGAGTACATGGTCCCATTTTACTAGTTTTCCTATGGTAAAATGCAACGTACCTATTTTTTTTCATTCCATGAATATTTTAATGTTTAAATGATCCAGTCTACACTAAGCACATCATAGAAAGTTCAGCCTCTGACTTGGCACTGAGGTTATGGGCATGTGTGGCACAGAGTACTGGTGAGGGCTTGGGCCTGAAACTTCGTGAAATAAATATGATCTTTGGGCCAGGCACAGTGCTTCACACCCGTAATCCCAGCACTTTGGGAGGCCAAAGCCGGCAGATCACTTGAGACCAGGAATTTGAGACCAGCCTGGCCAACATGGTGAAACTCTTATCTCTACTAAAAATACGAAAGTTAGCTTGGTGTGGTGGCACAAACCTGTAATCCCAGCCACTCGAGAGGCTGAGACAGGAGAATAGCTTGAACCTGGGAAGTGGAGGTTGCAGTGAGCAAAGATCACACCATTGCACTCCAGCCTGGGTGAAAGAGCTAGACTCCGTCTCAAAATATGTATGTGTGTGTGCGTGTGTGTGTGTGTGTGTGTCTGTGTGCATATAAAATCTTTGGAGGAAAAGTTCTATTCTAGGACTTGTAACTGTGACAAGTTTACTAAATGGCAATAAATAAATAAATAAATAGAACAGGGAGTAGAATAGGGAGACTGCTGGTTGGTTGGGATGGGTCTTGGCCAGGTTTTCTCTCTTCTTAGTTCATTTTCGGTTCTTTATAACAGAACACCTGAAACTGGGTAATTTATAAATAAAAGAAATGTGCCGGGCACAGTGGCTCACGCCTGTAATCCCAGCACTTCGGGAGGCCAAGGTGGGCAGATCACGAGGTCAGCAGTTCGAGACCAGCCTGGCCAACATGGTGAAACCCCGTCTCTACTAAAAATACGAAAATTATCTGGACGTGGTGGTGGGTGCCTGTAGTCCCAGCTACTCAGGAGGCTGAGGCAGGAAAATCACTTGAACCCAGGAGGTGGAGGTTGCAGTGAGCCCAGACCATACCATTGCACTCCAGCCTAGGCGACAGAGCAAGACTCCGTTGCAAAAAAAAAAAACGAAGAAGAAGAAGAAATGTATTTCTTATAATTTTAGAAGCTGAGAAATCCCAGGTCAAGGGTTTGCATCTGCTGAGGGTCTTCTTGCTGGTGGGGTCTCTCTGGAGGCAACTCAGGGCATCATAGGGCAAGGGGCTGAGTGTGCTAGCAAGTCTCTTTCCCTTCTTATAAAGCCATCAGTCTAACTCCCATGATAGCTCATTCATCCATGAACCCATTAACCCTTTAATCCACGAATGGGCTAATCCATTCATGAAAGTTCTGCCCTCATTACCCAATCACCTCTTAAATTGCCCCCTCTCAACACTGCCACATTAGGAACTAGATTTCAACATGAGTTTTGGAGGAGACAAATATTCAAACCATAGGTGCCCCTGAGACTCAACGCCTTCAGGTTCCCCTGGTTTTCCTCCTATGGAATTTCAGCTCATTCTTTACTCTTACTCTGGACAAAATGCCATCATTCCTTTGTCCCTAGCCCTATTTTGGCTACAGGCCTGAGCACTCTTCCTCTGTAACCATAGCCCCTCCTATTACACATCTATCGTAGGCCAAATCATGGCTCCCCAAATATCTTAATCCTCAGAACCGGTGAATATGCTGCCTTACACCATAAAGATGTCATTGAGGTAAGGATCTTGAGATGTGGGGCGATTATCCTGGATTATCTGTGTGGGCCCACTGTAAACACAAAGGTCCTTATAGTAGGGTCAGAGTCAGAGGAGGAGATGTGAATATGGAAGCAGAAGTCCAAGCAGTGCAGAGCCATGAGCCAAGGAATATGGGCAGCCTCTGAAAGCTGAAAAAGGCAAGGAACAGAGTCTCCAGGAGAAAGATAGCCTGACCACCATCTTGATTTTAGCCCTGTGAGACACATTTTCGATTTCTATCTCCAAAGCTGTAAGAGAATAAATGTGTGCCATTTTATGGCACTAAGTTCAGGGTGATTCATTCCAGCAGCAATAGGGAACTATTACAGCGTCCCAGCTAGCGCTGATGGGAAGACAGAGGTAGAGGCAGAGCCGTGCTGCCCAGTATGGTAGCTGCTTGCCACATGTAGCTATTGAGTGGTTGAAATGGGGTTAATAAGAATTGAAATGTGCTATAAGTATAAAATACACACCAGGCCTGGCGTGGTGGCTCATGTCTGTAATCCCAACACTTTGGGAGGCCGAAGCAGGTGGATCGTTTGAAGTCAGGAGTTTGAGACTAGCCTGGGCAACGTGCTGAAACCCCATCTCTACTAAAATACAAAAATTAGCTGAGAGTGGTGGCGGGTGCCTGTAATCCCAGCTACTCAAGAGGTTGAAGCAGGAGAATCACTTGAACCGGGGAGGCAGAGGTTGCAGGGAGCCAGGATCACACCACTACACTCCAGCCTGGGTGACAGAGCAAGACTCCATCTCAAACAAAACAAAACAAAACAAAACAAGATTTTAAGGACTTAGTTAACATGTTAGATACAAGGGGTTTAATAAAATATTAAAATTACTGTCATCTGTTTGTTTTTACTTATTTAAATGTGGCCACTGGAAAATTCAGAAGCATACATGTAACTTTCATTATATTTCTATTGATCACGGCTGCTCTAAATGAATCTCACTACTGCAGTTTCTTTTTTCTTTCTTTTTTTTTTTTTTTTTTTTTGCTTTTTTGAGACAGTCTCACTCTGTCGCCCAGGCTGGAGTGCATTAGCACGATCCCGGCTCCCTGCAACCTCTCCCTCCTGGGTTCAAGTGATCCTCCCACCTCAGCCTCCTGAGTAGTTGGACTACAGGCACACGCCACCACATCCGGCTAATTTTTGTAATTTTTGTAGAGATAAGACTTTTCATGTTGCCCATGACAAAACTGGACTCAAGGCATCCACCCACCTTGGCCTCCCAAAGTGCTGGGATTACAGGTGTGAGCCACCACGCCCCACCACACCCCACCTCACTGTTGCAGTTGCAGAAGCCACTCTAAAACCCTACTGGATTGGCCCAGACCTTCTGCTCCCAGCTCATATGCCTTTGGTTCCTGTCGAGTATTCCAGGACACTATCAGAAGAGAACCCTGCCCTGAACTACCCTGAACCTGTCTGGTTTGGGCTCTGATATCCTGCCTTAAGTTTTTCTTTTTTTTTTTTTTTTTTTTTTTTTTTTGAGACGGAGTCTCGCTCTGTCACCCAGGCTGGAGTGCAGTGGCCGGATCTCAGCTCACTGCAAGCTCCGCCTCCCGGGTTTACGCCATTCTCCTGCCTCAGCCTCCCGAGTAGCTGGGACTACAGGTGCCCGCCACCTCGCCCGGCTAGTTTTTTGTATTTTTTTTAGTAGAGACGGGGTTTCACCGTGTTAGCCAGGATGGTCTCGATCTCCTGACCTCGTGATCCGCCCGTCTCGGCCTCCCAAAGTGCTGGGATTACAGGCTTGAGCCACCACACCCGGCCTGCCTTAAGTTTTTCAAACTTCACTTTTGTGAGCTGGGAACATCTTCAAGAAAAAGAACATAAAATCAGGCAAGCACCAAAACCTTGAAGCAATCTGTACAAATGAGGGCCTCATGGTAAATCTGCCTCTGCGCTGTCTCCCAAATCTCACCTAGCGTGGCTCCTTTCCCTGTTCTAGTCTGCCGAAGATTCCACTCTCCATAGATCTTTGACTAGTTCCTAAGACTACATCCAAAGTGACCACTGCCCTTAACCCAGGCAAGCAGGGAACTTGAGCTTTGGAGGACCGCATATGTAACAAACACAACCCATTTGTATATTAAGGAATGTATAGGTGTCTGCAACTTGATATTTGCCCCTTAGTGCCGGCATGGTACAACCCATATACCCCACCCATCTGTTATCATGACTTACACCGTTTCAGTACCCAAGAAATTCCTTCCTTACACTCTAGCCCTATGTCCTTGAAACAAAAAAAAGGAAATTAATCAGAATGCCATGGAGATTTGTAAGTTGTGCTGCTGCTAACATAGAGCTAGACACTGCTTGAGATCTCAGGGAGGAGGAGACATTAATAAAAAAAAAAAAAGACTAATGAACTTGTCAAATCTTCTCAGCACAAATGCAATAGATTCTTGCATAACAAGGTACCATTTGTCAGTGATGCATGATTCTGGTATTTGCAACAGTTGCAAGTGACAGCTGAATATTTTGTAACATTAAATCTTGTTATTCTTATATTTGTATATACTCAGGAATAGAGACAACATTCATGAAACAATATGAATTGGCAACTACATGGACAAATACAATGACAACCAGATTGACACTGAATGCTAGAGTTATGAATTTTTATAAAAACATTAGTATTTCCAGAAATTTAAATACAAATTCAGCTTTATTTAAATATTTTTAAATAAAATAATTTTAAAATTGTTTACTTTAAATAAGTATAATTTAATAAGCATAAATAATTTAAATCGGTATAAGTCAAGATCACATTGAGATTGAAAATACAGAAATGGGCTGGGCACGGTGGCTCACACCTGTAATCCCAGGACTTTGGGAGGCCGAGGCAGGTAGATCACTTGAGGTCAGGAGTTCAAGACCAGCCTGGACAACATGGTGAAACCCCGTCTCTACTAATAATACAAAAAAAATTAGCCGGGCGTGGTGGCACACGCCCGTAGTCCCAGCTACTCGGGAGGCTGAGGCAGGAAATGTGCTTGAACCCAGGAGGTGGAGGTTGCAGTGAGCCGAGATTTCACCACTGCACTCCAGCCTCGGCAACAGAGTGAAACTGTGTCAAAAAAAAAAAAAAAAAGAAGGAAGGAAAGAAAGAAAGAGAGAAAGAGAGAAAGAGAGAGAGAGGGAGGGAGGGAAGGAGGGAAGAAGGAAGGGAGGGAGGGAGGAAGGAAGGAAGGGAGGGAGAGAAAAAGAAAAAGAAAATACAGAAGTGGAACTTAGAGAACAAAAAGCCTGAAAGAAGATAAAATAGAAAGCAGCCTGCTTAAATTTCTAAAAACTGAAAACAATGAAAGTGAATCAACGTCTGCTGAGCATGACTCACATAAAATTTGCAGACAGGACTTTTACGAATTCCTTATTTAATAAAGATTTAATTACTAATCGTATGATAATGAACAAAAAAAAAATCTTCAAACCTATACTTTGAAAAGATCAGATGAAATCCGTACAACTTCACATTCTTCCCTAAATGAAGACTGAATTATTGATCAAAACAAGAACAAGAAAAGAATTATTTGTAACAAATTTATAACTCAAAAACCCAAATGCAACTCCAGCATGTCCGTTAGTATGTGAAGAAAATTGCATTTATAAAAGCTGCAATTGAATGTGAAAATCAAAAACCTCTGGGGCTTTATTATGCTTTTTGGATGGTGATCCTAAAAAATGGTGATCACATCCTTCTAATAGCATGAAGATGTTTCTAGCAAAATGCAATTCAATTCAAATTAATGAGCCAGGTGTGGTGGCTCACGCCTATAATCCCAGCACTTTGGGAGGCCAAGGTGGGTGGGTAACCTGAGGTCAAGAGTTCAGGACCAGCCTGGCCAACATGGTGAAACCCCGTCTCTACTAAAAATACAAAAACATAGCTGGATGTGGTGGCAGGTGCCTGTTGTCCCAGCTACTCAGTAGGCTGAGGTAGGAGAATCACTTGAACCCAAGAGGCAGAGGTTGCAGTGAGCCAAGATTGCACCACCGCACTCCAGCCTAGGCAAGAGAAAAAAAAAAAAAAAGAAACATCCACAGATTAATCATTACAACTTCCCACTGCATGAACATGGCAGATAACTGAGTATTTAATTTTATACCAAAATTATTTTAGATGGAGAAAGAAATTGCAGAAATTGGTGTTACATTTTTTAATATATATTTTTTATATCCTAAGTACAAAGTCTTTTGTTATTACTGTGACAGAGTTTTACAACAACTTCTGGGCTACAGAGGAATACCCTCTCTCCATAAATAAATAAAGGCAATTTTACAAAAAAAAGCATTTAAAAAATCAAGCATAGGCTGGGCGCGGTGGCTCACGCCTGTAATCCCAGCACTTTGGGAGGCCGAGGCAGGCAGATCACTTGAGGTCAGGAGTTCCAGACCAGCCTGTACAACATGGTGAAACCCCGTCTCTACTAAAAATACAGCTAGCTGGCCGTGGTGGCAGATGCCTGTAGTCCCAGCTACTTGGGAGGCTGAGGCAGGAGAATCGCTTGAACCTGGGAGGCGGAGGTTGCAGTGAGCCAAGATCACACCACTGCTCTCCAGCGTGGGCGACAGAGTGAGACTCTGTCACAAAAGAAAAAAAAAAAATCAAACATAATAATATTTGTGTCAATGATGGCTCAATGTTTCTAGAAAACAGTGGACATTTTCTAGGTTTTATGGAAATTATGTGATGCAAAAATGTTTATCATGTAATGCAGGTTTTAAAAAATGCATTAAATGACCAGGCACAATGACTCATGCCTGTAATCTTAGCGCTTGGGTAGGCTAAGGTGGGAGGATCATTTGAGCCCAGGAGTTCCAGACTAACCTGGGCAATATAGTGAGACTCTATCTCTGCAAAAATAAAAATAAAAATAATTACATTATTTAAAATACACTAAATGATCGCCGTGTAGAATGGAGAACTCAAAATGAGGTTACTACTTTAATTGGTTTTAAAGTGAGAGAAGAGATCATAGACAACATATTTAGAAATAACTTTTACTCAGTTTAAATAGATTATATTATGGACAAAAATCATGGAAAACATGTATCACGTAGTATGAATATTGATGAACTACCAGAAAGGAGAAAAAACAAAGAAATGGAAATCAATTCATATTTCATTGGTTGTACATCTGCAGTAATCATTACATTTAGCTATCTTTGCTATTTCCCCTACTTTCAGTCATGTAAAAAACACAGTTCTATGAATTTTTAAAATTTCATTTCATTAAAGTATTTGTTTTGTCATTATAAAGCTATATTTGTTAAAGTAGGGAGTTAGATCACATTTTATTTATTTAATTTATTTTTAGTTAATTATTATTATTATTATTATTTTTTGAGATGGAGTCTCACTCTGTCACCCAGGCTGCAGTGAAGTGGTGCGATCTCAGCTCACTGCAACCTCCGCCTCCCGGGTTCAAGTGATTCTCCCACCTCAGCCTCCCGAGTAGCTGGGATTGCAGGCACATGCCACCATGACTGGCTAAATTTTGTATTTTTAGCAGAGATGGCGTTTTACCGTGTTGGCCAGGCTGATCGCAAACTCCTGACCTCAGGTGATCCACCCACCTGGGGCTCCCAAAGTGCTGGGATTATAGGCGCGAGTGACTTCATCTGGCCCTGACTACATTTTATGTAATAATTTGTTAGTTTGATTTTGAGCGTTTAATTTTTTAGACATTGATACCTGCGTCTCTATTTGTGTTCTTTCCCCGGGTCTGACAACTGTTAGGAGTTAGGCCCAGCTGCCACCTAGAGCTGACTTTCTTGGATATCGAGACTCAGTTCGACAGGCCCCTTATATAAGCTTTGTATCCTTTATGAACCCAACCTGCAGCCACACTTGTTTGCCAAGTCCCAGTCACACCAATTCCCACCTTGTTCCTCAACCTACCCAGTCAGCTGTTGAGGCATCCACGGATCTCAGGATCAAGTGCACATGTCTAACTACTATCAAAGTGCCAAGAGTGTAAAACATACAAAACTCAGTACACGTGAGGAGCAGCCTCAAGGACAGACTCAGAATACTAAGAACACTTTGCCGGATTGTGAAATGACCTCTATTTCTTTCTCCCTCCCTCTGGAGTCCCAAATAACCAGTGTTTGAGAATTCTGAATACCAGTCCTGTGGGGAATGAAGAGATATTTAGGTTTATGCTAATCTTATCACTCAAAGCCTGATTACCTAAAGGCCATTGATAGGTGGCTGTGTAGAGCTGGGGATATCATGTATTAAGTATTCAAATGATTGATATGCTGTATGAATTAGACTCTCATCCCTGCCCAGGTGCTTAAACCCTGAACTGCTTTTCTCTCTTATCAGCCACCTTGTACTGTGGGCTGCAAGTTCATTCCAGTTGTTAGAGATGTACATCTGCTGGTACAAAAAATAAAAACTCAGTTGAGGAGAGTGGTCACACCTGTAATCCCAGCACTTTAGGAGGCCGAGGCGGGAGGATTGCTTGAGCCCAGGAATTCGAGACCAGCCTGGGCAACATAACAAGACTCTGTCTCTACACATAATTAAAAATTAACCAGGCATGGTGGTGCATGCCTGTAGTCCCAGCTACTAGGGAGGCTGAGTGAGGCAGGAGGATCATCTGAGCCCAGATAGAGGCTGCAGTGAGCCAGAGTTGCACCACTGCACTCCAGCCTGGGCAACGGAGTGAAACCCTGTCAAAAAAAGAAAAAAAAAAAAACAAATTACTGATAGTTTAGATTCCTTCATGTTTTATATCACTGCTCATTTCATTATTTCAGATTCTTAAAAGAAGCTGTAAGTCAGATGTGGTGGCTCACCCCTGTAATCCCAGCACTTTGGGAGGTGGGAGAATTGCTTGGACCCAGGAGTTTGAGATTAGCCTGGGTAACATAGTGAGACCTCATCTCTACAAAATAAATAAAATAAAATAAAATAAAAATTAGTTGGGCATGGTAGCGTACACCTGTAGTCCCAGCTACTTGGGAGGCTGGGGTAGGAGGATCATTTGAGCCCATAAAGTTGAGGCTGCAGTGTGCCATAATCATGCCACTGACCTCTAGCCTGGGTGACCAAGTGAGATCCGTCAAGAAATAAAAGAAAAAGCAAAGCAAAGCAAAGCAAAGAGAAGAGAGGAAAGGAGAGGAAAGGAAGGGAGGAAGGGAGGGAGGTGGCAAGTTGTGTCCACATCTAGGGATAGATCCAAAGAAGCCTAGAGTCTGTGTTGTAGGATTTTCCTGAGAGCAGCACTATTCATCCAGGATCAGGAAAGTGAAAAACCCAACAACCAGACAAAAAGCAAAAACCCATCAAACAAAAAACACAGTAGGATGACTGGACCCTTCCAAGAGAGGCCGGTACTTTTTCCATCTCAGGGCATCTGGTCAGTGTAGCTTTGCTAAGTTTTCTGGAAAAATCGCTTACCGTTACTCTTTCTTTTATAGTGACATGTTCTCTTATTATCACATAAACAGTGGCTATGTACAAACTATATAACTGCAGACGAATGAGCAAAGTAAAATATAGTAAGAAAAAAAAAAATCACCCATAATTCTACCCATACTAATCACTGTTAAAGGTTGGTGTATAACCTGCCAGTCCTGTGTATATGTGTTTTACTAAAAATGAGATCATACTGTAACGCCTTTTTCAGAAAACAATGAACATGTATCATATAGCACACATATTGATGAACTACCAGCAGGGAGAAAAAACAAAGAAACTGAAATCAGTTAATATTTCATTGGTTGTACATCTGCAGTAATCATTACATTCAGCTATCTTTGCTATTTCCTCTACTTTCAGTCATGTAAAAACCACAGTTCTATGAATTTTTAAAATTTCATTGTCATTAAAGTGTTTTGTTGTTATAAAGCTATATTTGTTAAAGGAGGGAGTTAGACCACATTTTATTTATTTATTTAATTTATTTTTAATTAATTATTATTATTATTATTTTGAGATGGAGTCTCACTCTGTCACCCAGGCTGCAGTGCAGTGGTGCGATCTCGGCTCACTGCAACCTCTGCCTCCCGGGTTCAAGTGATTCTCCCACCTCAGCCTCCTGAGTAGCTGGGATTGCAGGCACATGCTACCATGACTGGCTACTTTTTGTATTTTTAGTAAAGACGATGTTTCACTAAATTGGCCAGGCTGGTCTCAAACTCCTGACCTCATGTGATCCACCCTTTCATAGTTGATGGGAAATTAATGTGAAGCTGCTGAAGGCCATTTTTGTTATGCCTTGGGGAGACATCCACTGAGAATAAAGCCCAGACAAAGGACAGATGGATGATTGATGACATATTTGAGTACCTGGATCCAACTGTGTCTGAAGCCAATAACCCCTAGACTTAGACGAGCCAGTAAATAAATTCCCTTTTCTGCTTAGGCCAGTTCTAATTTAGTTTTTGCCATTTGCAACTGAAAGAGACCTACAGTATTCACCGGGCTCATCACAAATATTTAAAAATATTTAAATATTCCATGATTTTTGTCCATAATATAATCTATTTAAACTGAGTAAGAGTTACTTCTAAATATGTTGTCTATGATCTCTTCTCTCACTTTAAAACCAATTAAAGTAGTAACCTCATTTTGAGTTCTCCATTCTACATGGCGATCATTTAGTGTATTTTAAATAATGTAATTATTTTTATTTTTATTTTTGCAGAGATGGAGTGTCACTATATTGCCCAGGTTAGTCTGGAACTCCTGGGCTCAAATGATCCTCCCACCTTAGCCTACCCAAGCGCTAAGATTACAGGCATGAGTCATTGTGCCTGGTCATTTAATGCATTTTTTAAAACCTGCATTACATGATAAACATTTCTGCATCACATAATTTCCATAAAACCTAGAAAATGTCCACTGTTTTCTAGAAACATTGAGCCGTCATTGACACAAATATCATTATGCTTGATTTTTTTTTTTCCATCACAAATATTCTCTTTCCTTTTTCAAACATGCAGTAGGCATGTAAGCTCTCTTTGAAGTGAGGTATGGTCTTGAGACTTGCTTTGACCAAGGACATGAGAGCCGGTATGTGAGGAGTCAGTGCATGCATGACCTGCCACTTACCCCTCTCCATCCCTTTTTCCCTTTTTTTTTTTTTTTTTTTTGAGACGGAATTTCGCTCTTGTTGCCCAGGCTGAAGTGAAGTGGCGCAATCTTGGCTCACTGCAACCTCCGCCTCCTGAGTTCAATCGATTCTCCTGCCTCAGCCTCCCGAGTCGCTGAGATTACAGGCATGCACCACCACACCCAGCTAATTTTGTATTTTTAATAGCGACAGGGTTTCTCCATGTTGGTCAGGCTGGTCTCGAACATTACCTATCTGGTATGAAAAGACAAAAAACAGCAGGCCCCAAACAAGGCTGAAGTTCCATGTCGTCAAACTAAACCAAAGTTGTTTACTTGTAAGATCAGATCTTCAAGAAATCAGGAGAGAGATGATAACCAAATCCCATTAAGCCAGTGAGATTTCACTTACATTTTTACAAGGAAAGTAATCTTGAAATGATCAGTCCAGCATTTGTTCATTGTTCCTGCTTTCCTCTGTCTCTTTCTGCCTATGAAACTTACCCATTCTGTCTAGCTCATTGAAGCTCCTTTCTGTTTTGTAGATTGGATGCTGCGTGGTTCAGGAATTGCTAATAAAAGCTAATCAGATTTTGGAAACACAATTTGTTGACCTTTTGTTCTTTGATGACCACTGCACCTCCAATTTATGTTCTTTTTCCTTCTTCATCAATAGACCTGTCTGTACTTCTCATTAAGCTGTAATGGCTGAAAGCCATTATAGCCATTTGAGAAGCACTTTCTTTTTCTAATCTTTTTGCCTTGCTCCTCACTAGCATAGTGTTTAAGAGGACAGACTCTAGAGTCCAGCAAGCCAGACTCAAATCACAGCTCTATCACATACTAGTTTTGTGACCTGAGCCAGTTGGTTAATTTCTCTGAGCCTCCATTTTCTTGTCTCCAGAATGAGGACACAAATAGTACCTGCTTTTGACGATTGTTGTGAAGATTGAATGAGATATTTCACATAAACACTTAGCCCAATGCCTGGTACAGAGTAAGTGCTGAATAAATATTAGCTATCATTTATTAGTGCCTTATTAGTGCTTTATTGTTCTAAGCTTCAGCTTACCCTGTGATTCTGGCATTTCTGGCCCACCAGTGTAAGTTACAGTCAAGGAGTCTGTATCACAAAATAGAACTACTATATAATCCAGCATTCTCACTTCTGGGTATACAGTCATCCCTTGGTATCAGTAGGGATTGGCTCTGGGACCTCCCATTGATACCAAAATCCACAGATGCTCAAGTCCCTGATATAAAATGTTGTAGTATTTTAGCTGGGCTTGGTAGCATGCACCTGTAGTCCCAGCTACTTGGGAGGCTCAGGTGTGAGGATCGCCTGAGCCCAGGAGATCAAGGCTGCAGTGAGCCAGGACGGTGTCACTCTACTCCAGCTTGGGTAATGGAGTGAGACGCTGTCTCAAAAAAAAAAAAAAAAAAGTTGTAGTATTTGCATATGACCTGTGCACATTCTCCTATAAACTTTAAATCATCTCTAGATTACTCATAATACTCAATACAATGTAAATGCTATGTAAATCATTTTTGTCACTCAGGCTAGAGTGCAGTGGCACAACACAGCTCACTGCAGCTTCCATCTCCTAGGCTCAGTGCATCTTCCTGCCTCATCCTCCTGAGTAACTGAGACTACAGGTGTGCACCACTGTGCCAGACCACAGTTTCTACTCTTTTTTTTTGAGATGAAGTCTCACTCTGTCACCCAGGCTATGGTCCACCCGGGCTGGAATACAGTGGCGTGATCTTGGCTCACTGCAACCTCTGCCTCCCAGGTTCAAGCAATATTTCTGCCTCAGCCTCCCAAATAGCTGGGACTACAGGCACATGCCACCATGCCTGGCTAAATTTTTGTTTTGTTTTGTTTTTTGTTTTTTGTTTTTTGTTTTAGTAGAGATGGGATTTCGACATGTTAGCCAGGCTGGTCTCAAACTCCTGACCTCAAGTGAGCCTCCTGCCTCAGTTTCCCAAAGTGCTGAGATTACAGGCATGAGCCACCGTGTCTGGGTAATTTTTCTACTTTTTGTAGAAACAGGGTGTCCCAATGTTGCGCAGGTTGGTTTTGAACTCCTGGGCTCAAGTGATCCTCCCATCTTGGCCTCCCAAAGTGCTGGGATTACAGGCATAAACCACCACTCATGGCCTAAATAGTTGTAATACACTGTTTATTTGTTTGTTTTGAGATGGAGTTTCACTCTTGTTGCCCAGGCTGGAGTGCAATGGCATGATCTCAGCTCACCGCAATCTCCATCTCCTGGGTTCAAGCGATTCTCCCGCCTCATCCTCCCGAGTAGCTGGGATTACAGGCATGCACCACCACGCCTGGCTAATTTTGCATTTTTAGTAGAGACAGGGTTTCTCCATGTTGGTCAAGCTGGTCTCGAACTCCTAACCTCAGGTGATCCACCCGCCTCAGCCTCCCAAAGTGCTGGGATTATAGGCGTGAGCCACTGTGCCTGGCCCCAAAGTCCTGGGATTACAGGCATAAGCCACTGCTCATGGCCTAAATAGTTGTTATACTCTATTGTTTAAAAAACAACAATCAAAAGAAGTCTGTACATGTTCAGTAGAGATGCAATATTTTAAAATATGTTTGATCCTCGGTTGGTTGAATCCATGGATTTGGAAACTACAGATATGGAGGGTCAACTGTATATCCAAAGTAAATGAAATCAGTATCTAAAAGAGATATCTGCACCCCCGTGTTCATTGCAGCTTTATTCACAATAGCTAAGATGTGGAAACACTCCATGTTCATCAGCAGATGAATGGATAAAGAAAATGTGGTATATATACATATATAATGGAACATTCTTCGGCCCTTAAAAAGGACATTCTGCCATTTGGGACATGGATGAGCCAGGAAGATATTATGCTAAGTGAAATAAGCCAGGCGCAGAAAAACAATTACTCTATGATTCCACTTGTATGTGGAATCTAAAAAAGCTGAACTTGGCTGGGCATGGTGGCTCACACCTGCAATGCCAGCACTTCGGGAGGTCAAGATGGATTGCTTGAGCTCAGAAGTTTGAGACCAGCCTGGGCAACATGGCAAAACCCCGTTTTTATAAAAAATACAAAAATTAGCCAGGTGTGGTGGCACGCACCTATAGTCCCAGCTACTTGGGGGGATTGAGGTCAGAGGACTGCTTGAGCTTGGGAGTTCGAGGCTGCAGTGAGCTGTGGTACCACCAGTGCACTGCGGCCTGGGTGACAGAGCAAGACATTGTCTCAATAAATAGATAAATAAAATAAATAAAAATTTAAAAATTAAAAAGTTGAACTCATAGAAGCAGAGTAGAATGGTGGTTACCAGAGGCTGGGGTGTGAAGGAAGTGAACAGATGTTGATGAAAGGGTACAAACTTTCATTTATAAGATGAACAAGTTCTAGGGATCTAATTTACAACGTAGTGTACCTTACTGTATCATTTACTTGAAATCTGATAAGGGAACAGAATTTAAATGACCTCACCCCACCACACACACACAGTGGTAACTATGGATGATGACAGGTATGTTAATTAATTTGATTGTGATGATCATTATATAATGTATATGTATATCAAATCATGTTGTACATATTGAATATATATAATTTTTATTTGTAAATTAAATTTTGTAATTAAAAATATTGACTACTGCAAGCTCAAGAGACTAAAAGGAAAAATGAAATGGATTCTGTGTCTCAGACGTCTCCCGGTTCTTCATTTACCTGTAGCTTTGCGCACACTTCTTGCCTCTCCCTGCAACGGACCCATAGCTGGTCCACAGCCACTTGGGAGCACCCTCGAGTTAGGGCTAATCTGTTCTTCCTCCTAACAGGTGCTTCAGATCCCAGCCAGCAAGGATCATTTTCAGAAACTTTCACTTTCGTATCTAGCCAGAGCTGGGAACTGGGCATGTCCTTCCAAACACTTGGCAGGAAGCTGGTTCCCAACCGTTAAGAAGCAATAAAACCAAGGCCACTCCTGCAGAAGAAGGCTTCTAACAGCACAGGATTCAAGCTGTGTAGAAGTAACTCCCAGCCCAGCAGTGTTTGCAAGTGTGGCTGGATCAGTATTTCAGAGTTCCCCTTCACTCTCATCAAATTCCCTCATGACCTCCCCGCACACCTCACCTTTTGAGACTGAGTCACCCGCCTACAGAACCAGAAAACAAAGAAGGTGAATTCAGGACAGTTACATGCAAAAATGCTGTTGGGCTGAGCCAAGACAAAGATTGGAGGACACATTTGCAGAGGAGTATGATTATTGTGTTTTTTTGTGTGTTTATTTGTTTGTTTTTGTGTGAGACAGAGTCTCCCTCTGTTATCCAGGCTAGAGTGCAGTGGCGCAATCTCAGCTCACTGCAGCCTCCACCTCCCTGGTTCAAGCGACTCTCCTGCTTCAGCCTCCCAAGTAGCTGGGATTACAGGCATGCGCCACCATGCCTGGGTAATTTTTGTGTTTTAAGTAGAGACAGGGCTTTGCCATGTTGGCCAGGCTGATCTCAAACTCCTGACCTCAAGTGATCCACCCGCCTTGGCCTCCCAAAGTGCTGGAATTCCAGGCGTGAGCTACAGCGCCCCACCCTGATTGTGTATTTTTGGCTGTCCTTTAAAGTTTTTAGGATTTCCATTTTTTTCCATTAATCTGTAATGAGAACTTGGAGTCATTTGGAGAAAATCTGAATGTAGAATCCTTCTAGATGGAAACAGTTTTCTTCCAGTCATTCATAGTCATTTCAACCAAATCCTATTTCAATGATTTTTTTAGCAATTCTCCCTTTTTGAGAAATTCCAAGACATCTAATACGGATCTTTCTTCTTTTCTCCTTATCTTTAAAAAAATTTGGCCAGGCGCGGTGGCTCACGCCTGTAATCCCAGCACTTTGGGAGGCTGAGGCGGGCAGATCACAAGGTCAGGAGATCGAGACCGCAGTGAAACCCCGTCTCTACTAAAAATACAAAAAATTAGCCGGGCGCGGTGGTGGGCGCCTGTAGTCCCAGCTACTCAGGAGGCTGAGGCAGGAGAATGGCGTGAACCCGGGAGGCGGAGCTTGCAGTGAGCCGAGATCGCGCCACTGCACTCCAGCCTGGGCAACAGCGCGAGACTCCGTCTCAAAAAAAAAAAAAAAAAAAAAAAATTTAACAGACATTGTCTTTTAGAGCAATTTTAGGTTTATAGAAACACTAAGCAGAAAGTACAGAGTTTCTACATATCTCCTCTTCCCAGGCACAGTTGCCTCTACTATTAACATCATACAACTACAAATTAGTTACTACAAATTAGTGTGCTACATTTGTTACAATTGACGGATCAATATTGACACATTACTATTAACTCAGGTTCGTAGTTTATATTAAGGTTCATTCTTTGTGTTGTACAGTTCTATGAGTTTTGACAAATGCATAATGTCATGTACAGTATCAGAATAGTTTCACTGCCCTAAAAGTTCCCTGTGCTCCACCTATTCATCCCTCCTTCCCTTCTAATCCCTGGCAACCACTGATCTTTCTACTGTCTCTATAGTTTTATCTTTTCTAGATTATTGTCAGGGTGCGTGGCTCATGCCTATAATCCCAGCACTTTGGGAGGCCGAGGCGGGTGGATCACGTGAGGTCAGGAGTTCGAGACCAGCCTAGCCAACATTGGAGAAACCGTCTCTACTAAAAATACAAAAATTAGCCGGGAATGGTGGCACACGCCTGTAGTCCCAGCTACTCAGGAGGCCAAGAGATGATCAGGAGGCCGAGGCATGAGAATCCCTCGAACCCAGGAGACAGAGGTTACAGTGAGCCAAGATCACACCACTGCACTCCAACCTGGGCCATGAAACCAGACTCTGTCTCAAAAAAAAAAAAAAAAAAAAAAAAGAATATGTATAGTTGTAGAGTCGCACAATATATATAATTTTCAGATTGGCATCTTACATTTAGAAATATGAATTTAAGGTTCCTCCATGTCTTTTTTATCTTGTTTTTCGATTTTTGAGATGGGGCTCTCACTGTTTTTCCCAGGCTGGTTACAAACCTCCATGTTTTTTCCTGGCTTGATGCCCCATATACCCCCTTCCCCTTTTTTTTTTATTGCGGTAAAATACATACAACATAAAATGTACAACTGTAACTTTTTTTTTTTTTTTATAGAGTCTTGTTCTGTCACCCAGACTGGAGTACAATGGCATGATCTCGGCTCACTGCAACCTCTGTCTCCCGGGTTCAAACGATTCTCATGCTTTAGCCTCCAGAGTAGCTAGGATTACAGACACACACCACCACACCCAGTTAAGTTTTGTATTTTTATTAGAGACATTGGCCATGTTGGCCAGGCTGGTCTCAAACTCCTAACCTCAGGTGATCTACCTGCCTCGGCCTCCCAAAAAGCTGGGATTACAGGCATGAGCCACCATGCCCAGCCCACTGTAACCATTTTTCAGTGTACAGTTTAGTGATATTAAATACATTCATAATGTTCTGGTACCATCACCAGTATTCAGCTCTAGAACCCTTTTCATCTTGTAAAACAGAAACTCTATATCCATTAAGTAATAAAATTTTCCTTCCTCTTTGTTTTTTAGAGATGTGGTCTCATTTTGTCCCCCAGGCTAGAGCACGGTGGCACAATCATAGCTCACTGCAGCCTCAAACTCCTGGGCTCAAGGGATCCTTCCACCTTAGCCTTCCAAGTAGCTGGGATTACAGGTGTGAGCCGCTGCACCTGGCTTGCTTTTCTGACAGGTTCTTGAAGGGAATCCATAGAGGTATCCAGGAGTGAACTTTCCTTCACCCTTTTGTATAAAGCTTCTCTTTGCTTTGTGAAGATCTGAGTGGCTATTGTTACAATGTGAATCAGGTTTCACTCTTAGGGAGTGGGTTCAGGAATAGAAAAAAACACCAACTTGCTCAGACACGTGTATCAAATGGCAAGATGATCTCACCAAGCACTGTCCTCCTCAGAATTTATTTTGGGTGCAACACACATTAAGGACATAGTGGTAAACCAGGCTTGGAAGCCATCTGTGTGAGAGATTTGCCAGAGGCATGAAGACATCGTATCCCCAGTGTCTCTGAAAAGGAGAGCTCTTTGCCTTCCATCACAGGCATAGGCAAGTACCCTGCAAATCGCTTCCCACTCAACACAATAGTTCTTGTTGCTATTTTGTTTGTGAGCTACGTCATACATGCAGAGGAGTAAAGAAAACATATGTGTTGTTCAATTGTCAGTATAAATTGAACACCCATATAACCACCACCAGGTCTAGAATAGTATTCAGCCCCCTCCCAGCATCCCTTGTGTGTCCCCCTATTCCATCCCCTTCCCTCCGCTAGAGGTGGCCACTATCCTAACTTGTGGAAACCATTTTCTTTTCTTTCCTCTTTTGTGTTACAACTAAGTGTGCCCCATAAACAAGCATCAGTTTATGAATGTCGTATAAATGGAATTAGACCGGTTGCGGAGGTTTACTTCTGTAATCTCAGCACTTTGGGAGGCCAAGGCAGGTGGATCACCTGAGGTCCAGAGTTCGAGACCAGCCTGGCCAATGTGGTAAAACCCTGTCTCTACTAAAAATACAAAAAACGTAGCTGGGTGTGGTGGCAGGCGCCTGTAATCTCAACTACTCGGGAGGCTGAGGCAGGAGAATCTCTTGAACACTGGAGGTTGCAGTGAGCCAAGATCACACCACTGCATGCCAGCCTGGGCGACAGAGGAAGCCCCTGTCTCAAAAAAAAAGAAAGAAAGAAAAAAGAAAAAGGAATGATATCGTATGTATTCTTTGTGACTTGTTTCTTCGTCACTATTGTTCTCAGACAAGGTGTGAAGAGGCCTTTTGGGTGCCTCCTGATGTTTTCTAGGATGGTGGATTCAGGAGTATGCTGTCTTCACAAACATTTCTGGCCTCAAAGTCACACTGAGCAGCTTGGGCCTCCTAGCTCAGCCACTTACTAACGGTGCGACCTTTCTTGTCCTCCTTTGTAAAATCAGAACAAATTATTCCTGTAGACATGAGCACCTCAAGAGCAAGAGTGTTCCTCATTTGCCATTCTGTTCTCAAGAACTCACAGTGCCTGGTGCCTAATGAATCCTGAGTGAACACAGGAGACGTGGTGAGATCATGTATGTAAGGGCCTAATGCCACCCCTGATTTATAGCAACTGCTCAGTACATGAGATCCAATCTTATTATTGCCACAGTGTTATTTATTTGAATACGGGAGGCAGCCTCTCAGATGGCCGCCAAGGAGTCCCACCTCCTGGTATTCTTGTATTTGTACATCCCTTGACTGTACACTGGATATATTCACTTACTCCTAAGAAATAGAATGCAGCAGAAGGGATGGAATGTCACTTCCAAAATTATAAAAGACCATGGCTTTTATTTTGAGTCCTCTTTCTCACTGAGGTCTCTTGGACTGCTCACCCTGGAGGAAGCCAGCTGCCATGTCAAGAGGCAGCCCTGTGGGGAGGCTCATGTGATGAGGTGACCGAGTCCTGTAGATAAACACAAATTGTGAGCTTGGGAGTGGATTCTCCATCCAGTTGAGCCTTTGGATGGGGCTGTGGTCCAGGCTGACAGCTTAACTGCCACCTTATGAAAGACCTTCAGCCAGAGGCACCCAGCTAAGCCATGCCTATGCCTGGATTCCCGACCCACAGAAACCGTGAGATAACAAATCTTTGTTGTTTTCCATGACTACATTTTATGGCAATTAGTTACACAGCGATAGATAACTAATGCAGTGCCTTCTCTTGGGTGAAAGTGTGCTGACAATGTTTAGAGCCTGTGGCAGACAAGGAGATGCACTGTTCAGATCCCCATTTAACGGTGGACTCACTGCCCAGCTGCAAGGAGTTCAGTTCACTGACAGCCTTCAAGTCCACCTCAGCTTTCCAGCCAGATCATGCTCTTCTTGGGACATTCTCCCTGGCCAATGACTGGGCAAGGGTTAGAACAATGGCCTAGCCATCTCTGCTCAATGCTAGACCCCTCGAATAGGTAGTTTTTGCTTCAGAGCTTCCTGTTTGGCTGGTAGAGACTTTGACAGGTCTCCTTCCATGGGTGTTGCTCCCCAATAAATCTTTCTGTTCCATCCTCATCATAGCTTCTGCTTCCAGAGAATCCATTCTGTCATGAAACATCTACCACACAGAAACTCAAGCTTTCAGCCAGGTGCAGAGGTTCTCACCTGTAATCCCAACACTTTGGGAGGCCAAGGCAGGAGGATCGCTTGAGCTCAGGAGTTCAAGACCGGCCTGCGCAACATAGCAAGACCCTGTCTCTGTGACACACACACACACACACACACACACACACACACAAATTAGCCAGGCATGGTGGTGCATGTCTATAGTCCTAACTATTGGGAGACTGAGGCAGGAGAATCACCTGAGCCTGGGAGGTCTAGGCTGCAGTGAGCCATTATTGTACCTCTACTCCAACCTGGGCAACAGAGTGAGAGCCTGTCTCTAACAATCAAACAATCAAATAAAGCCTCAAGCTTTGTAGCCAACCCAGACCTGAGTCCAAATACAGACTCTGCCCCTTGCTAGCTCTGTGACCCTGGGCAAGTTACTAAACTTTTCTGAGCCTTGATTTTCTCACACATAAAATGGATGACAAATAATGTAGGAGCTGAAATGGGATACTTATAGTGTAAAACAGAGTTCCCAGCTTCTAATAATAGTTAAAGGATAATTTTTTTCTTTTTTTTTTTTTTCATTGCACTACTTTGTCACCCAGGCTGTAGTGCAATGGCGAGATCTCGACTCACTGCAACCGCTCTGCCTCCTGGGGTCAAGTGATGCTCGTGTCTCAGCCTCCCGAGTAGCTGAGATTATAGGTATGTGACACCATGCCGGACTAATTTTTGTATCTTTAGTAGAGATGGGGTCTCACCAGGTTGGCCAGGCTGGTCTCAAACTCCTGACCTTAAATGATCCACCCGCCTCAGCCTCCCAAAGTGCTGGGACTATAGGTGTGAGCCACCGTGCCCAGCCAGGAGAACTATTATCTATCCACAGACTACACACCAACTAGTCGCTTTACATTTTGCATAAAATGTTACTGGCAATTGATTCAATACATTGCCTATTATATCTATAGTAGACCTTTGACATTTGTGAGGATTATACCCTTTACCTTTGTGAAAATACCACTGTAGCACATATTGTCACATATAAAAGGAAATAAAGTACAACTCAAAAGTACACATTACTTGTGTATGTGTGTGTGTGTGTATGTGTGGGTGTGGGTGTGTGTGTCGAGACAGGGTCTCACTCTGTCACTCAGCACCCAGGCTAGAGTACAGTGACATGATCACAGCTCACTGTGGCCTCGAACTCCTGGGCTCAGATAATTCTTCTACCTCAGCCTCCCAAGTAGCTGGAACCACAGGCGCACATCACCACACCTGGCTAATGTTTATTTCATTTTTATTTTCGTAGAGACAGGGCCTTGTTAGGTTGCCCAGGCTGATCTCGAATTCTTGGGCTCAAGTGATCCTCTTGCCTTAGTGCTAAGTACTGGCATTTAACAGGCGTGAGCCCCTGTGCCTGGCCTTCATTACTCTTTTAGGTCCTTAACAGTTCTATAAGTAAGGCACTAAAGCTGTATAAAGCTATTAAAAATAAGTATGGCTTCAGTAATGCCAAAGCAATTTGGAGGATTGTTTCTCTTGTTGGCACTGAACCTTATCACATCAGAGGGCTGAGCCATTCCTGAATGCCACCCTTTTAATAAACCCAGACATCTGAAATGTAACAGGTCAAAACCTGTTTCTCCTACAGTCTGTGTCACCTTGATAGATAATTCCAAGCCAGAAAACAGGAAGCCATCAGTGATAGCTCCCTCTTATCCCTTACCTCCAATCCAACATCATGTCTTATTTATCTATTTGTTTTCCTTCAAAATAGCCTAAATCCCCTCACCCCGTTCCATCCTCACTGGTACCACCCCAGCTTCTTCTCTTTCAAGAGCCTCCTCACTTGCTCTCCTCTAGTTTATTATCCATGCCACAGCCAGATAGCTCTTTTTAAAACGCAAACAATGATGAATTTCCACAATTCCCCATGCATTTGGAATAAAGGCTATACTCTTTATCAAGACATCTGAGGCTCTGCGCAAGCTACCCCCAGCCGCTTTCCACAATCTGACCTGCACTCCCCAAACATTCCCTTCCAGAAGTCAATTTCTCGCTTGTCTTAGATCCATCCAACCCGTAGGCATTCCCTATGTCTGGAACTCTCTTCTACACACTCTGGCTGCAGGCTCCTTTTTCTCCTTCAGGTCTAAGCCTAAACATCACCTCCGCAGGGAAGCCTTTATTAAGCATCCTCTGAAATAGGTTCTATCACATATAGCTTCCTCCTATTATTCACAGCCACAGCACCCACATCATTTCTTTCTTTGCATGCATCCCAGTTGGTCAGGACACACTTACTGGTTTATTGGAGGTTTCTCTCCATTTGTTGCATTTTCTTTGAGTGCAGAGGCCTTATTCCTTGTGTTCATCCAGAGCCAATCCCAGTGCTGACCACAATACAGACTTCATAAATACAGTAAATCCAGTAGTTCCCCCTTACCCCTGGGGGACATGTTCCAAGACCCCCAGTGGATGCCTAAAATCACAGTACCAAATCTTTTTTTCTCTCTCTCTCTTTGTAAGTAGTGTATTTTAAATAGCTTTCAAGATACACATATTTTTTCTTTAAAAAATGTCTGTTGGTGGCCGGGTACGGTGGCTCACACCCGTAATCCCAACACTTTGGGAGGCCGAGGAGGACGGATCGCGAGATCAGGAGTTTGAGACCAGCCTGGACAACATGGTGAAACCCCGTCTCTACTAAAGATAGAAAAAAATAGCCGGGTATGGTGGCGGGCGCCTGTAATCCCAGCTACTCAGGAGGCTGAGGCAGAAGAATCGCTTGAACCCAGGAGGCGGAGGTTGCAGTGAGCCGAGATTGTGCCACTGCGCTCCAGTCTGGGCGACAAAGCTAGACTTAGTCTCAAAAAAAAAAAAAAAAAAAAAAAAAAAAAAAAATGTCTGTTGGAGCAGTTTTGTTCTTGAATTTTGCTGATCATTCTCATGGTCCCGAGCCCCCGAACTCCGGGTCGTGGAGGTAGCCGAGGGGGAGGCTGGCGGCCTACGCGGCCTGTCCTGGCGGCGCTCACAGCGCTGGTGGAGCAGCTGTGCCCCGTCTTGTCACAGATCATGCATGGCCGTCATGTGAGCTAAAACTTCCATTTATTTCAAAGCAGTAATAATTTAAAATTATAAAAATCTTTCCACCGCTGAACGTTTAGAGGGTGAGGTTAGACAGAGGACAGGGAGGATGAGGACGTCCCAGAAGGGACGATGTGGCCCACGCCTTCCCGAGCCAGGGAGCCGGTGGGCCGGGCCAGGATCCTGCCCTGGAACAGGCAGGGGCCTGTAGCGCTGACCAGTCAAGAGTGGCGCCGCTGGGGCACCCAGTCTGTGGGTGCCGTGTGGCGCTGGCTGAGGCCCCGCGGTCTCCCCGCAGCCTCAGGCGCAGCGGGCACGGGTGGGTCCCGGCCGACGCGCGCTCAGGAGTTACTTGTGGCGTTCTCGTTGCAGGGCGAGCTGGAGGAGGAGGAGGACAACGAGGAGGAGAAGTTCATCCCAGTCAGGCCCGAGGGGGTGGGTTCGTGGCCGTGTTGTGTCCCGGGAGGCTTTTTCGGCAGGCGGGGCAGCTGTCGTACTGCTCCAGCCGGTGCACAATGCAGCCATCGTGGAACAGGTGGTTGCAGGGCAGCTGCTCGCCCAGCGCGTCGTCGTCCTTGCACACGGGGCACTCGACCCGGGAGCCTACGTGCTGCTCGGTGACAGGGTCGGTGGGGAGGGTCTGGATTTTCTCTTCATCTGCCGGTGGGGGGCCCGTGTTTTCAAGGCGAGGAGCTGTGCGACGGCGTCCAGGCCGTTGGCCCCTCAGGCGTATTCCATAGGGTTTGAGTGCAGGACTCCCCAAGGACCCAGGCTGGGGATGGTGGCGGACGTGATGATGCCGTTGACGAGCTGCTGGATGATCCCTTCTAGCGTGGGGAGGCCTTTGTGCCGGGCAGTGGCCCGCAGCGTGGGGAGGCGGAGACGGGGATGCCGGGCTCGGTACGGGGCCAGGACTCTCTCCCACGGTCTCTCAGAGTCCTTGCTGGCCCAGCAGGGCACGTGGGGATCTCGAAGCTGTCGTCAAAGATGACAAAGATGCCGAAAGCAAACTGTTCGTAGCCCTGCGGCAGCGTGGACAGGTGCGGGTCCACGTTCTCCAACGGCGGTCGGCTCTGGTCCGTGGGGACGGTGGCAGGACTAGAATCGTTTTCTGTGCTCCTGGTCTCTTCAGGAAGCTCCTCGATAAAATCAGACGTGCATCTTGGGCAGATATAATCCGACAGGCGCGGGACGATGTCCAAGGAGCAGCAGAGGCAGAAGAACCGTCCAAGCTGCGGCGACGCCTCGGCTTGCTGCTCCCTCGCTGATCGACGCCCAAACCTTTTACATACTATGTTTTTTCCTACCTATATATTTATGATCAAGTTTAATTTACAAAATAGGCGCTTACAAAGTAAGCGATTAACAACAATAACGAATAATAAATAGAACAATTGAGTCAAATAAGGGTTACTTGAACACAAGCACTGCAATACCATGGATTGGTCTGATAACCAACAGCTACTAAGAGACTAATGAGCAAGTAGCATCCACAGTTCAGATACACTAAACAGACGGAGGATTCACATGCCGGGAGGGGTGAAGCAAGATGGTGTGAGATTTCATCACCTCACTCAGAATGGCAAGCAATTGAAAACATGAATTATTTCTGGAATTTTCAATTTAATATTTTTGGACTACAGTTGACTGCAGGTAACTGAAACCGTGCATAAGGGGGTACTACTGAATCTGTATTTTGAATTTTCTAGCTAAGAATATCACTTTTTTTTACTTTTTTGAGATGGAGTCTTACACTGTCACCCAGGCTGGAGTGCAATGCCACGATCTTGGCTCACTGCAACCTCCACCTCCCGGGTTCAAATGATTCTCCTGCCTCAGCCTCCCAAGTAGCCCGGATGACAGGAACCCGCCACCACACCCAGGTAATTTTTGTATTTTTAGTAGAGACAGGGTTACATTATGTTGGCCAGGCTGTTCTTGAACTCCTGACCTCAGGTGATCCGTCCGCCTTGGCCTCCCAAAGTGCTGGGATCACAGGTGTAAGCCACCGTCACCAGCCAGAATATCACTTTTTTACAATTTTTTTTTTTCCTTAACTTTGAGACAGGGTTTCTCTTTGTCGCCCAGGTTGGAGTGCAGTGGTGCCATCACAGGTCACTGCAACCTCTGCCTCCTAGGCTCAAGCAATCATCCCGCCTCAGCCTCCCTAATAGCTGGGACGACAGGTGGCCGCAACCATGCCTGGCTAATTTTGTGTTTTTTGTAGTGAAGCGTTTCACCATGCTGCCTAGGCTTGTCTTGAACTCCTGGGCTCAAGTGATTCACTTGCCTCAGCCTTTCAAAGTGCCAGGATTACAGTCATGAGCCACATGGCCAAGAATATCACTTTTACCTTTAACAGATATTTTTCTTTTTCTTCTTCTTCTTCTTTTTTTTTTTTTTTTTTTTTTTTTGAGACAGGGTCTCACTCTGTTGCCTGGGCTGGAGTGCAGTGGCATGAACAAGGCTCACTGTAGCCTCAATCTCTTGGGCTCAAGTGATTCTACCACTTCAGCCTCCTAAATAGCTGGGACCACAGGCATGCATCACCCTACCTGGCTACCTTTTAAAATTTTGTGTAGAGACCAGGTCTCACTATGCTGCCCAGGCTAGTCTTGAATTCCTGACTCAAATGATCCTCCCGTCTTGGCCTCCCAAATTGCTGAGATTACAGGCATGAGCCATCGCCCCTGGCCAACAGTTATTTTTCTTTACTGCAAGAGCATTACGTTGTCATGGTAGAAAAGATTAGACTCCATAGATTAAATAAAAACATAAAATCATGTTACCCCACATTTAGAGATAGCCACTATTAGCCTTCAGATATATTCCTCCAGAGCCTTTTTCATGAATCTCAATGCAGGGATATACATGCTCCCAAGTCCTTCAACTTTCTGTGGTCGCCTGTTCTTTGACAGCCAGATAAAATATCTTGGTCTCATGCCACGTGCTAAGGGACATCAAGCCTTCTCCTGGTAATTTTCCAATCCCTGATTCAGCCAGATTCCACCTCCATTTCCTAAAGTTGCTGTCTGCTCTCTTCTCTGCTTTGTCCCTGCACCCTCTACTCCATCTATCTCCTCCTTTTGTCCCAAAGGTCACCAAGCACTCAGTGGATAACAGATTCTTCTTTACTGGAGTTCGGGATCAAGAAGGTGACCCCTAACCAAGCACAAAGTAGGAGATGACATAAGGTTCAGCGCTGACCATTGCTGTCAGCAATGGAGATTTCTTATGGACTTCTGTGTCCAAGGTCTTGCCCTGCTGCCATCTTGGTCTTCTCCCTTCCACCTCTAACCAGGTCCTTCTCCACTTTGCTACACATGTCAGGACCCTGAAAATAGAGTCTTTCTGACCTATCAGAAAGAAAGATCAGATTCCTGGCACTTCTGTTGTGCAGAACAGCTTAGCTCATCTATACATCTATACTTTTCTCTCCTAATAGAGCTTGTCCAGGTACCTGTTCTTTCATAGTAGGGGGAGGGGTGATAGTGGGATGGGGATGGAGACAAAAAAAGACAGAGATATCAAGAGAGTTTCCAAAACTAAGAAACAAGGTGTCATAGGGCCCTACGACCACCCTCTGTTTCAAATACTCATTTGAATGACTCACAGAACTCAAACAAATGGCTAGACTCATAGTTTAGTTCATTGCATTGAAAGAATACAGATTTACATCCTGATCTAGTTTGAAGGAAAAAGAAAGAAGGAAGGAAGGAAGGAAGGAAGGAAGGAAGGAAGAAAGGGAGGGAGGGAAAGAATACAGATTAGCAGCCTGGGCAACATGGTGAAATCCCATCTCTACCAAAAATAAAAACAAAATAAAATAAAACAAAATAAAATAAAATAATTAGCTGGGTGTGGTGATGGGCGCCTGTATTCTCAGCTACTGGGGAGGCTGAGGTGGGAGGATCACCTGAGCCTGAGAGGCAGAGGTTGCAATGAGCCAAGATCACACCAGTGCACTCCAACCTGGCGGACGGAGAGAGACCCTGTCTCAAAAAAAAAGAAAAAAAAGAAAGAAGAAAGAGAAAGAAAAGAAAAAGAAAGAAAAGACAAGACAAGACAGGAAGGAGGGGTCGGGCGCAGTGGCTCACGCCTGTAATCCCAGCACTTTGGGAAGCTGAGGCTGGCGGATCATGAGGTCAGGAGATCAAGACCACCCTGGCTAACACGGTGAAACCCCGTCTCTACTAAAAATACAAAAAATTAGCCGGGCGTGGTGGCGGGTGCCTGTAGTCCCAGCTACTCGGGAGGCTAAGGCGGGAGAATGGTGTGAACCCGGGAGGCAGAGCTTGCAGTGAGCCGAGATCGTGCCACTGCACTCCAGCCTGGGTGACAGAGCGAGACTCCGCCCCCCCCCAAAAAACAAACAAACAAAAAAGAAAGGAGGGAGAGAGGGAGGGAGGAAGGACCCTTATTTACCTAACTGATCCCATATTATTAGACATTAACTTGTTTTCCTTTTTTACTGTAATGGATAACACTTTAACAACATCCCTGTAATTATGATGGTGGTGCTATGTCCAGTGCTGTTATGACTCAAAGAGAAATTCCCACATGATTACACCCTGGTTCACCTTATGAGGAGGGAGAGCTCCCCTCAGGCTAAGTCCTAACACATCCTGTCTAGGGGACCTTACAAGTGTTGTGGCCCCAGGATAGTTACAAGGGGGCTGTTTACAGACAATGGGACAATGAGAAGCTGGCTGCCTTGACTCCCTACCCCAACCTCCAAATGGAAGGTGCCTCTCTCTAGAGTCCATCTTGAGGGCTCCGGATTCCTCCTCATTTTCCTCTTCCTCTGTTGTCCCTCCCCTCCCCTATCCCACACCAAGCCCAGGTGCATCTCATCTTGGAGTTGTGAGGGAGAAGGCGCCAGACCCTTCCTGTGTCTCAGTCCAGCAACTGCTTTTACAGAGCTGTAAGGAGGGAGGAAAGCAAACCAAACCTTAGGGTACAGTGAATGAACAAGAGAAGGAGAGGAATACATCAAAAATACTCATTGTGAGTTGGGCACGGTGGCTCATGCCTGTAATCCCAACACTTTGGGAGGCCAAAGCAGATGGATTGCTTGAGCCCAGGAGGTCAAGACCAGCTTAGGCAACAAAAATTAGCCAGGCATGGTGGTGTGCACCTATAGTCCCAGCTACTTGGGAGGCTGAGGTGGGAGGATCACCTGAGCCCAGGAGGTTGATGCAGGACTAAGCCATGATCTAGCTACCAAACTCCAGCCTGAGTGACAGAGAAAATATGCATTGTGACATTTGGAGCTACAACTCTGCCACAAAACAAAAGCAGCATCTGCATCCTTCATTCAATATTTCCTCAAGATAGGTTACTATATATTAGGCATTTATATGGTTTGGCTGTGACCCCACCCAAATCTCATCTTGAATTGTAGCTCCCGTAATTCGTAAGTGTTGGGGAAAAAGGCCGGTAGGACATAATTGAATCGTGGGGGCGGTCCCCCCATACTGTTCTCGTGGTAGTGAATAAGTCTCACAACATCTGATGTTTTTATAAGGGGTTTCCCCTTTCGCTTGGGTCTTAATTATCCCTTTCCTGAGGCCATGTGGAACATGGCTTTCTCCTTCCACCATGATCATGGGGTCTCCCCAACCACGTGGCACTGTGAGTTCATCGAACCTCTTTTTCTTTGTAATATCCCCAGTCTTGAGTATGTCTTTGTCGGCAGTGTGAAAACAGACTAATACAGGCATTGACTGTTACAAGTGCTTTCCAAATATTAACTTAATTTCCCTAGTATCCTATGAGTTTAGGAACTGTTATTATCCCCACATTACAGATGAAGAAATTGAGGCATGAGGACATTGAGTAATTTGCTCAAGGTCATGCAGGTGTAATTGGCAGAGATGAGATTCCAACCTAGGCTGTCCGCCTCTCTGTTTGCTATGTGGCCTCTCCTTAGGAGTGAAATTGAAAAGAATCATGCATTTCAAGGGTTTCAAAACAGGTGCCCTCCTGAAGGTTGTTATCTATTTTAAACTTCTGTGTAAACAGAACTGTATTCATTCAATAGTTATTTGTTGAGTGCTTACTACATGCCAGATGCCGGGGCCACATCGACGAACCAGACATAAACCTGCTATCAAGGAGTTTCTAGAAAACAGGATAAATGCCATACTTGGCTGGCTGTGCTGTGGTATAGACAACAGCAGGGTGCCCTGGAGCAGTCAGAACCATACTTAGTTTAGTTTTAGGGTTAGAAAAGACTTCTGGGCCCAAGTGCAGTGGCTCATGCCTGTAATTTCAGCATTTTGGAAGGCTGAGGCGGGAGGACTGCTTGAGTCCAGAAGTTCAAGACTAGCCTGGGCAGCACAGTGAGATCCCGTCTCTACAAAATTTTAAAATTAGCCAAGTATGGTGGTGCACACCTGTGGTTCCAGCTACTTGGGAGGCTGAGGTGAGAGGATTGCTTGAGCCTCGGAGGTCAAGGCTGCAATGAGCCATGATTGCGTCACTGCACTCCAGCCTGGGCGACAGAGACCCTATCTCAAAAAAAGAAAAAAGACTTCCTGCAGGGCAAGATTTATGAACTAAGAGCTGGACTGATGAGGAAGAGTTAGCCAGGAGAGTGGGGACTTTGGAAATGTAACCAATGGTGCTACATGATAGCTTTTGAGGGTCCTAGGCATTTCACTTTCATGGCCCCTCCCTCCCTTAAACAAACATATTAAAATACATATTTTATGGCTGTGTTGGTACAAACACATAAATTACTATTATATATTAAAACACCTTCTGCGATTTAAAAGTTCATTGTTTTTCTTTCTAATTTTAAAGAAATTAAAACATGTTCATAGATCCCTAAAAATACTGTGGTCCCCAAGTGCTGTGCCTTCAGAAGTCAGCAGAAATGGAGCCTGGAGGTGGCAGGTGCAGGTGAGAAAGACCTTTGTCAGCCAAGGAAAGGGTTTAGATGTGATCCTGAACGTTCTAGGAGCTACATATGGGTTTTAAGGAGGGCAATGCGAACGGGTTCATTTCAGAAAGATCCTATAGCTTCAGTGTGGAGCATGGCTGGGAGGGGAGGCTGGAGGTGAAGTCATGAGCTCTGAGAGTGTCAGAGGGATCCAGGGGAGATCTGAGGGCACACACAACCAAGGAAGGAACCCAGGGAAGGGGACAGACAAACTTAGAGACTAACGGGGTAAAATTAATGGGACTTGGCAATTGGTCGAATGCAGGGGTGAGGAGAGGATGCATCCAAGGAGATTCCCAGGTGTGTGACTTGGGCCCCTGAGTAGAGTCATTTGTTACACTGCAGATGAAAAGGAACAGATTGGAGGGCATGGTAGGAAAAAATAGTTAAGCTTTTATTTTTTTAGCAGTATTGAGTTTGTGATGCCTTTGAGACATCCATAGGGAGAGATTTTTCAGAGGCAATGGGTCAAATGGTTCTTAAAAAAATTGCAGTGATTTAAAAAGTATCAAGCCACTATCCACTGTTGATAGAACATATACTCTATATTTTCAAGACATTTTAGAGTTCTTAAGGTAATGTCACATGTGTTTTCATTTTGTGCTTATACTATCATGGTTAAGAGCATGAACTCTAGGCCAGGCATGGCTCACCCCTGTAATCCCAGCACTTTGGGAAGACAGGGTGGGCAGATGGCTTGAACCCGGAGTTTGAGACAAGCCTGGGCAACATAATGAAACTTTACCTCTACAAAAAAAAAGCCAGGTGGCATGGGCTTATAGTCCCATCTACGCAGGAGGTTACGGTGGGAGGATCCCTTGAGTCCAGGAGGTTGAGGCTGCAGTAAGCATGATTGTGTCATTGCACACTCCACCCTAAGTGACAGAGTGAGACCCTATCAATAAAAAGAAAGGGAAGGAAGGAAGGAAGGAAGGAAGGAAGGAAGGAAGGAAGGAAGGAAGGAAGGAAGGAAGGAAAGAGAAAGAAAGAAAAAGAAAGAAAGAAAGAAAGAAAGAAAGAAAGAAAGAAAGAAAAGAAAAGAAAAGAAGAAGAAGAAAAGGAAAGAATGAAGGAAGGAAGGAAGGAAGGAAAAGAGAGAGAGCATGGGCTCTAGCCACAGACTGCGTGGTTCAAATCTCATGAGTGCCACTTTGTAACTGTGTCATGTTGGGAAAGTTATTTAAACCTTCTTTGCTTCAAGTTTTCCATCTGTAAAATGGGTAGAATAACAGTCCCAGCTCAGAGGTATATGATTAAGTGAACAAACAGCTATAAAACACTTAGAGCAGGTGCCTGGCATTTAGCAAGCACTCAATAAGGACAACTGTTCCTATTCCCACCGCAGCAGCAGCGCCTATTATATTCCCCACTTCCCTAGACCTTTCTGTGGTAGTGGAGTTCGCAGGAATCCTCATCTGCACTATCTTTCATTGCATCTCCTCCTGGCCACTGTTGCTTATATCTGCCACATTGATGAGAAAGGAGTGTGAAGGTGATCAGGGTTTTCCGGAGGGTCTATGATGGGGCTTGGCATCTTGGGAGAAGTCAACATTACAAATGGTGGCATTCAATGGCAAAAGCCTTTATGAAGGTCTCCGAAGGAGGGAGGAGTTGCTAAAATGGAGACCTGTTTAAAGCTGGAGGAAAGGGGGAAACATATGGTTCATGGTAAATGAGCTTGACTTCGTTTAGTCCATGTTAGCTAATAAAAGCTTCCCGGAAGTTCACAAAGCAACTCCTGTTGCTGACCTGACACTGCAGCTGCAGTCAGGGTTCAGCCAACCTGCATAGCAACACGCTGAGGTGAGGCCAACTGGCTTCCCAGATAACACAGAAGGAACAAATCCCAGAGTTTGTTTAATTCCGGCCAAACTTAACCAAATGTAGAAAAAAAAATGGATGTTCCTAGGAGGTCTGAGAGCTGTTGAGAATATGTGTATAGTAAAGCAGACTAGGGCAGGGGAGTCAGCGGATCATCTTGTGATTAAATCAGATGGACAGGACTTTGCCAGGCGCTTTTCGTATTAGTTCACCCTCCCAACAATCCCACTAGCAAAGTGTTATTCACCTCTTTAACAGAAAAGTTAAATAATTTTCCTGCAGTGATCCAGCCAGGAAGGGGTAGAGCTGGGATTGGAGCTGGTCTATTTGACTCTAGGACCTAAACTCTTTCTGTGGATCAAAAAGATGGATAGGCTGGGTGCAGTGGCTCACCCCTGTAATCCCAACACTGGGAGGCAGAGGTGGGAAAATTGCTTGAGCCCAGGATTTCGAGACCAGCCTGGGCAACATGGTGAGACTCAGTCTCCAAACAAAATAAATAAAATAAATAAAAAATTAGCCAGGCGTGGTGGGATGTGCCTGTGTTCTCAGCTACTTGGGAAGTTGAGAGGGGAGGATCACTTGAGTCCAGGAAGTTGAAACTGCAGTGAGCTGTGTTTGCAACACTACGCTTCAGCCTGTGCAACAGCAAAACCCTACCTTGAAAGAAAAATTAAAAAGATGGATAGCAGTGCTGAGCTTTGGGGCCGTTCATGGCACTGTTCTGTGTTGTCGTTAGCAAATAATAACAACAATGAACATTTATTGCCCTGTGCTAAGACTCTTATGTATATCATTTCATTTGCTTCCCCTAGTAACCCTATAGAGAGGGTACTACTATTGCCTTGCTTTTGCAGATAAGATTAAGGTACGGGGAATCTGCATAATGTGTCCAAGGTCACGCACCTAGTAAATGGCAGAGCTAGGACTCAAGCCCAGGGAGTCTCCAAAACCCATGCATTCATGCCGCATGCTGTTCTCCTACCAGAAACAGGAACCAGCAGCTCTTGGCACTAACCCTAACCCCAACAGTTCTAAAGTCCTGTTCAAGGGCAGGAGGAGGGACTTGCAGGTCCACCTAATTCCTGCATGAGCTTTGGAACCAGGCAGCGCTAAATTCACACCGAGCCTGGCAACTCATGGTGAGGACTGCTTCTCAACTTGGCCTCCAGCCTCCTCTTCTCCACCCAGATCCAGCTGTGGCTGCCTGCTCCTTTCTGCCATTTTCCAGGATTGTTATGTGAACACACAGGGAAACAAAAGTGCTACAACCCCGTCTGTGTCCAGCCCCGTCCTCTCTTGCTTTCCGCCCAACATCAACAGATCACAGCGCCCACTCAGTTTCCCCAGAAGGAGGTTGCTCACCTATACTCACAATAGTGAATGATGTGAAATTTACTGAAAGTTTCAAGGCAGAGCTGGGGAAGGGGATCTACTGAAAACAATTTCATTTTTATTCTTCCATACTTCTTTTTAGCCTACCACCCATTTCTTGTCACCCCACCACCACCACCACCACCTGGCTTTTCTCCCCACACATTCCCTGCCATGGTAGGGGTGGTGACCCAGAGGGGCTTCTCTCTTCTCCATGTCTTGCTCTTCTCTGCGGTTTTTCTTGGACCCCTGCTCCAGTTAACCACCATCTTTTCTTATCCAGCACACCTTTGGGTGCCTCCCTCCAGCCCAGGTGGTTTGTTAAAGTGTTTCTTCTGAGTAAGTGCCATTCTTTCCCTGCAAGGGGCTTCCTTGGCCAGTAACCATTTGTTAATGCTCTTTAGTAAAAGGACAATGATGAAAATGGCCATTATAGCCAGAGCTGTAGTGCTTATCTTGGGAAGGGAAGCGCGACAGACTTTGCCTGCAATGGCCTTTCCCCCACTTCCCTCCATTTCCAAAGGTCACTGGTTTCAAAGGTCTTGGCAAGTCTGCCCTGAGCTCCTCTTTTCCCATCTGTGGGTTTCTAGCTCCTCCTAACAGCAAGAGGGATTTGTCTCTGAAGGTTGCCAAAGGGAGTGGCAAGAACCTCTCAGAGAGCAATTACGCTGAAGAGCCCTCCCTGGAGAACAGGCTCTTTCTCTTCCAAATTGGAAAATCCTCACATTGCGCCAATTAGTCCAGAGGGCACTTGGAACTTCACCAGCCGAAACACTCACAACTCTTAAAGGGAAAATGAACAAGGAACAAAGGCAACCTTCAAGGGGCCGTGGCAGGAGCCAGGTGGCTTTTAGAGAAAAAGCACAAGGTAAGAACGAGCTGTGACCCTGGTGGAACACGGCGTTAAATCCATCTCAGAAACAATCGTCACTGATTAAAGTTAAATTCGGGGCTTCTTTCCCTGAGAAAGTGTAGATTTCATTGCCAAATGCTACAGCCAACCCCAGTACCCTGGAGGTGAAATGTCTATTTTGAAAAAGATGTAACATCAGAAACATCCTGCTGCCCATAAGTGAAGGGATCATATGACCCACTGAAGGTTAACTATTTATTATAGTAACAGAATGGCCCCAGCCTGGACAACATAGAGAGACCCTGTCTCTATCAAAAATTTAAAAATTGACTGGGTGTGGTAGTGCTCACCTGTGATCTCAGCTACTTGGGAGGCTGGAGGATCACTTGAGTCCAGGAGGTCGAGGCTGCAATGAGCTGTGATTGTGCCACTGCACTCTAGCCTGAGTGACAAGAACAAGACTGTACCTTAAAAGAATGACTACATGCGGGCACTGCTGTGACTCACGTCTGTAATCTATACTTTAAGGAGGCTAGAGGCCGAGTAGTTAGCGAGCTCAGGAGTTTGAGACCAGCCTGAACAACATGAGTGAAACCATTTCTACAAAAATACAAAAATTAATGAGGCATGGTGAGCATGCCTGTATTCCCAGCTACTAAGAGGGCTTCAAGGTGGGAGGATCCCGCCAGAGCTCAGGAGGCAAGAGGTTGAGTGAGCGAGATTAGCCTACTGTACTCCACCCTGGGTGACAGAGTGAGACCCTGTCTCAAAAAAAAAAAAAAAAGAATGGCAAACATGGTTACATGTTCCTTTTTAATCGTATTGGCTTTGGGATGCAGTGTAAGATTTATTTTGAAATATATTTGCTGCCTTTCTTACACTTTGCCAAACACAACATCCAACTTTGTTTGCTGTCCCCAGGTGAACAGCAGCTGATTGTCTGGACGAGTCTGAAGGTATGCAGGCTGGCAGAAGGAAGCTGGCTTGGATGAACATCTTGCCATATGGAGTCACAAATTGAATGGCCCCTTTTCAGCTTGGTTGAGAGCAAGCTCCTGAAGCTTCAATCTGGGGTCAGTTTGGGGAAAAGAAGAAATCTTACAGAAACTGTCCAGGACGCATCACATGTAGGTTGGAAGAGGGACATTGACAGGGGCAATCTAGTCTAGGGCGAGCTCTGTATGCCAGAGGACATCAGACCAAGGTATATCATTGATGATACTATTTAATTCCAGAGGCAGTCAGTCGGATGCAGCTCTTGCTTTTGAGTCTAGCCTTAATGTTCTCAGCTGACAAATTTCTTTTTTTCTTTTGAGGCAGGGTCTCACTGTCACCCAGGGTGGAGTGCAGTGGTGCCATCACAGCTCAGGCGGTCCTCCCACCTCAGCCTCCCAAGTAGTTAGGACTACAGGCATGCACCGCCGTACTTGGTTAATTTTTGTATTTTTTGTAGAGACAGGGTTTCACCGTGTTGCCCAGGCTTGTCTATAACTCCTTGGCTCAAGCAATCCTCCCACTTTGGCTTCCCAAAGTGCTGGGATTATAGGCATGAGCCACCGTGCCCAGCTTGGCTGACAAATTCTAATGGCAGAAAAAATGAAATACCAAGTTTGTTTGTAAATATCACAGCAAAATATTGCACTTATTTCACTGCCCCCTGAAGTGACTACATTTTTGTTTTGTTTTGTTTTGTTTTGTCACAGGGGTCTCACTCTGTCACCCAGGTTGCAGTGCAGTGGCATGATCATAGCTCACTGCAGCCTCAGCTTCCTGGGCTCAAGTGATTCTCCCACCCCACACTTTTTTTTTTTTTTTTTTTTTTGAGATGGAGTCTCACTCTGTAGCCCAGGCTGGAGTGCAGTGGCCGGATCTCAGCTCACTGCAAGCTCCGCCTCCCGGGTTCACGCCATTCTCCGGCCTCAGTCTCCCGAGTAGCTGGGACTACAGGCGCCCGCCACCTCGCCCGGCTAGTTTTTTTTTTTTGTATTTCTTAGTAGAGACGGGGTTTCACCGTGTTAGCCAGGATGGTCTCGATCTCCTGACCTCGTGATCCACCCGTCTCGGCCTCCCAAAGTGCTGGGATTACAGGCTTGAGCCACCGCGCCCGGCCTTCCACCCCACATTCTTAAGTAACTGGAACTACAGGCATGCACCACCATGCCCAGCTATTTTTTTTATTTTTATTTTTATTTGTAGAGATAGGATCTCGCTATATTGCCCAGGCTGGTCTAGAACTCCTGGGCTCAAATGATCCTCCCACTTCGGCCTCCCAAAGTGCTGAGGTTACATGTCTGAGTCATTGCACCCAGTCAGTGACCACTTTTGAGAAACAAAAAAACAAATTCCCAATCCTAACGTATCATGGATCTGAGCCCCAAAGCATGTGCATCTTCACCAGATTTGATTTACCTTAACTAAGTACATTCTTTAAAATAAATAAATAGAGAGAGGGTCTCCCTATGTTGCCCAGGCTGGTCTTGAACTCCTGAGCTCAAGCGATCCTCCATGTTGGCCTCCCAAAGGGCTGGGATTACAGGTGTGAGCCACTGCATCTGGCTGTAACCAAGTACATTCTAACACAACTTCTTTTAATTTAGGGTTTTGGGGTTTTTTTTTTCTTTACTTTTTTACATTGGTGTATTAATTTTTAAATATTTTCTCAGCAGTTGCTTTTTCCTAATTCAGATGAAAACAGGGCCTGGCTTGGGCTTTAGCAAATTAAAACAGGTTATGCTTCTACGAGCAGAGTTAAATGTGTTCCCAGAGAGTGGCCAGTGCCACTTTATTTTTGGTTACAGTTCTCTCAAGAGTACCTTTTAATAGCTCTTGAAGTAGGGGCAGTAATCCTTGGAAACAAGACAAACCGGTTTTCTCCCCTCTACCCCACAACTCCCTTTTGCCTTTACCTGAAGCAACTAAATTAGAAGCTGAATATCATGAATCCTATAGTTTTACTTGAAATTTCCTGCTGCTGACACTGATGTTTTCTTTTTTGTTAGAATCAGGAACACTTAAAAAGTCAAACCTCCTCATGACCTGATCTCAAAGTACATTTGAATTTTTCTTTTTTCTTTTTTTTTTTTTTTTTGAGATGGAGTTTTGCTCTTGTTGGCCAGGCTGGAGTGCAATGGTGCAGTCTTGGCTCACTGCAGCCTCTGCCTCCCAGGTTCAAGTGATTCTCCTGCCTCACCCTCTTCCTGAGTAGCTGGGATTACAGGCACCTGCCGGCACACCCAGCTAATTTTTGTATTTTTGGTAGAGATGGGGGTTTCACCATGTTGGCCAGGCTGGTCTTGAACTCCTGACCTCTGGTGATCCGCCCACCTCAGCCTCCCAAAGTGCTGGGATTACAGGCATGAGCCACCGCGCCCAGCCTGTAATGTTTTTTTCCCATGGCAATATTTCTCAGCGACTCTGGGCTTATGAAGAAGAGTATAACAATGCCTTTCCCAGTTTTAAAACCACATTGTATTTAGTCACAATTAGGCAAGGCTGTGAGTGATAGAAAACCCAAACCCACGGTAGCTTAAGACAGAAATTTATTTCTCTCCCATGTAAAGCAAGAAAAGGAGTACAAAGGTGGAATGGTGGCTCCAGTCTTCAAAATCCTCAGGGACCTCGGCTCATTCTAGCATATCTTCCTACCATGATCCCAAATGGTTGCATTCACATTCCAGCCAGCAAAATAAAAGATGGGGAAAGGGAACAAAAGGCACACCAAAGGGGACAGTTTCCAGCTGCTGCCAGAAGAACACTTCTGTTTATATCCTGGTGGCCAGAACTTAGTCACGTGGCCACACTTAACTGCTGGGAAATGTAGTATTTTTTTTTTTCTGGATGGCTGTGTGCCCAGTTAAAAATTCTGCCTCTATGCCATACACCCTAGGGCCTATGGTCTTAAAATTTACCAATTTCTATCAATTTTACCTTGAGAATTTGAAACACCTCTTGAGATTACTAAATAACAATATAAGGTGGTATAAAATCAGTATCAGAAATACCCCCACCCTTTATAATATTCATACAACATTTTACCAGAATTTTGCTTTGGGAGTCTCTAGGAATTGAATAACTCTAAAACCAGAAAAAGCTTTAAGCAAAAACAATGTTCATCACAGTTATTTAAAATCAGAAAAACTGAAATGACACTTTGAGAGGCCCAGCTGGGCAATTGCTAGAGTCCAGGAGTTTGAGACCAGCCCAGGCAACATGGTGAAACCCTGCCTCTACAAAAAAAATTTTTAAAATAATCCAGGCATGGTGGTGCACACTTGTCATCCCAGCTACTCGGGAAGCTGAGGTGGGAAGATCACATGAGCCAGGGATGTCGAGGTTGCAGTGAGTCAAGATGTCACCACTGCACTCCAGCTGGGTGACAGAATGAGACCCTGTCTGGAAAAAAAAAAAAGAAAAGAAAAAGTGAAATTTGAATAAATGTCAAAATATGGAGGACTGGTCAGATGAAGTGTAGAACATTATTTATTGGAATATTATGTATCTGTTAAAAATGATGTTTACAAGGCCAGACACAGTGGCTCAGGCCTGTAATCTCAGCCCTTCAGGAGGCCAAGGCAGGAGGGCCACTTGATGCCAGGAGTTCAAGACCAGTCTGGGAAACAAAATGAGACTTTGTCTCTACAAAAAAATTGAAAAATTAGCAGGCTGTGGCGGTGGCACCTGTAGTCCCAGCTACGCGGGAGGCTGAGACAGAAGGATCACTTGAGCCCAGGAGTTCAAGGCTGCTGTGAGCTATGACCATATCACTGCACTCTGCTCTCCAACTTGGGCAACAGAGCAAGACCTTATCTTTTTTAAAAAAAATTATATTGCAAAGAACCCACAGTGATATAGATAAATTCTTACAATGCCCCATTAAATAAAAATATGGGGATATGAATTAAGCCAAATGACTTTTTTGGATAATGAGACTTTTAATAACTATTTTTCCTACATTTCTTTATTTTCTAAATTTTGTTACTATTACACTTATTATTTTATTAGAAATAAAAAATGCTGCTGGGTGCAGTGGCTCATTCCTGTAATCCCAGCACTTTGGGAGGCCAAGACGGGTGGATCACCTGGGGTCAGGAGTTGGAGACCAGCCTGGCCAACATGGTGAAACCCTGTCTCTACTAAAACTACAAAATGAGCCGGGTGTGGTGGCACATGCCTGAAATCCCAGCTACTCGGGAGGCTGAGGCAGGAGAATCGCTTGAACCCAGGAGGCGGAGGTTGCAGTGAACCAAGATGGCACCATGGCACTCCAGCCTGGGCTACAAGAGTGAAACTCTGTCTCAAAAAAATAAATAAGCAAATAAATAAATAATATCCTATCCCCTAGTCTCTCTGGGTACCTACACTTTACAAATCTTTAGGTACCTACACTCTACCCATCTCTAGATACCTATACTCTACCCGGCTCATAGGGCTCAGTTTAATCTGACCTCCTGTCCAAAAGCTTTTCTGGCCATTCCCTCTCTTCTGCATTATTGCTGACACCACTTGTAATGGGAAGTCGTTTCTTAATTTTTTTTTTTTTTTTTTTTTTTTAGAAGAGCCTCAATTGGTTGTCCAGGCTAAAGTACAGTGACATGATCATGGCTCACTACCTTGACCTCCCCGGCTCAAGCGATTCTCCCACCTTAGTCTCCTTGAGTAGCTGGGACTATAGGTGCACACCACCATGCCTGGCTAATTTTTAAACTTGTTTGTAGAAACGGGGGTCTCCCTATGGGGCCCAGGCTGGTCTTGAACTCCTAGACTCAAGCAATCCTCCTGCCTCAGCCTTCCAAAGTGTTGGGATTACAGATGTAAGCCACTGCACCTGGCAAAAGTCCTTTTTTTTTTTTTTGTCTTGCCAGCATAGGGGGAGTCCTCTGATGAGAAGCTATTTGGGCCTCAAGGAGGTTAGACCTTTCTTCTCTCTCCTCCTTGGTAGATACAGAGTAGTCCTGTAGGCCCACTAATCAGATGCTCCAGCCCAGGACTTTGGACTTTGAATTGGTGGAAATAACTCTGTAGTCTACGTGGGCTTTGGATATTTGAGGATATTAAGATATTTTTAACTTGGGGGGTGGTAGGGGAGTGATAATGGTATTATGGTTGTTTTTAAATTTTATTTTAAAAATGTAGGTGTTCAAGCCCAGCAGAAATGTCCTATCTCCCCATCTATTGGAATCTAATTGCCTATGGGATAGTACTAAAGAAGTGGGGCTAGGGGCCGGGGCGGTGGCTCACGACTGTAATCCCAGCACTTTGGGAGGCTGAGGCAGGCAGATCACCTGGTCAGGAGTTCGAGACCAGCCTGGCCAACACGGAGAAACCCCGTCTCAACTAAAAATACAAAAAATTAGCCAGGCGTGGTGGAGCATGCCTGTAATCCCAGCTACTCAGGAAGCTGAGGCAGTAGAATCGCTTGAACCCGGAAGGCAGAGGTTGCAGTGAGCCGAGATCATGTCATTGCACTCCAGCCTGGGCAACAAGAGTGAAACTCCATCTCAAAAAAGAAAAAGAAAAAGAAATGGGACTGGCACAAGTGCCTCTTGCCTGTAATCTCAGCACTTTGGGCAGCCGAGGTGGGAGAATTGCTTGAAGCCAGAAACTCGAGACCAGCCTAGTCAAAATAGTGAGACCCTGTCTCTACAAAAAATAAAAATAAAAAAAATAAAATAAAAAAAAAAAAAAAGAAGAAGAAGTAGGGCCTTTAGGAGTGATTCGTTCATGGGGGTGGAACCCTCATGAAAGGGCTCTCACCAGACACCAAACCTGCTGGCTTCTTGGTTTTGCATTTTCCAGGCTCCAGAACTGTGAGGAATAAATTTCCATTGTTTATAAATGCCCTAGTCTAAGGTAATTTTGTTATAACAACGGGAAGGGACTAAGACAGTATGTAGCTTCAATGACACCAGACACAAGGCATTTAGAAAAAAAGGGTTTTTCTTCTTCACAACGAAAGGAAGCACTTAGTACTTCACTTGTGACACCAGATATGTGTGTGTAGTGGGGGTTCCTATGCCAAGCAATTCTCCAATTCTCTGGAGACACCAGCTGGGTATCCTACAATTCAATTCAATTCTGACATGATCTATCTGAAGTTAGTACCGACCCCACAGTTGGTTGCCAGTCAAAAGTCCAGGTTGTCACCTGGTTTTTCTGACAGGCTATGAGTCAGAGGGTCCCATGATCCCTTTCTTGAGTTTAATCATTTGCTAGAACAGCTCACGGAACTCAGGAAATGTTTGTTAATCCATTCTCACATTGCTATAAAGAAATACCTGATTGGGAGGCTGAGGTGGGCGGATCACGAGGTCAGGAGATTCAGACCATCCTGGCTAACACGGTGAAACCCCATCTCTACTAAAAATACAAAAAATTAGCCGGGCGCGGTGGCAGGCACCTGTAGTCCAAGCTACTCTGAAGGCTGAGGCAGGAGAATGGCGTGAACCCGGGAGGCGGAGCTTGCAGTGAGCCGAGATTGCGCCACTGCACTCCAGCCTGGGCAACAGAGCGAGACTCCTTCTCAAAAAAAAAAAAGAAAGAAGTACCTGAGACTGGGTAATTTGTAAAGAAAAGAGGTTTAATTGGCTCGTGATTCTGCATGTTGTACGGGAAGCATGGTGCTGGCATCTGCTCAGCTTCTTGGGAGGCCTCAGGAAACTTACAGTCATGGTGAAGGTGAAGGGGGAGCAGGCACCTCACATGGCCAGAGCAGGAGCAAGAGAGAGACTGAGGTGCTGAGAGGCGTTTGAACCAGAGCGACTCCATCTCGAATAGGGACTGGATGAAATAAGACTGAGACTTTCTGGGCTGCATTCCCAGGAAGTTAAGTCATTCTTAGTCAGAGGATGAGATAGGAGGTCAGCATGAGACACAGGTCATAAAGACCTTGCTGATAAAACAGGTTGCAGTAAAGAAGCTGACCAAAATCCACCAAAACCAAGATGGCAACAAGAGTGACCTGTGGTTGTCCTCACTGCTACAGTCCCAGCAGCATCATGACAGTTTACAAATGCCATGGCAATGTCAGGAAGTTACCCTATATGATCTAAAAGGGGGAGAAACCCTCAGTTTTGGGAATTATCCATACCTTTCCCGGAAAACTCATGAATAATCTACTCCCTTGTTTAGCTAAAAATGGGCAACCAGCAGCCCTCAGGGCTGCTCTGCCTATGGGGCAGCCATTCCTTTATTCCTTAACTTTCTTAATAAACTTGCTTTCACTTTACGCTGTGGACTCCCCCCAGATTCTTTCTTGCGTGAAATCCAAGAACCCTCTCTTGGGGTCTGGATCTGGACCACTTTCTGGTAACATCTTTCTGGCAACCACAAAGGGACTATACTGAAGAGACCCCTGACCCACAGGAAACAGACTGCAGCACCATTTGGCTGACTTTGGGTAAATGATGGAGTACCCGAGGATGGATGGGATTGGGTTAGAGGCCCAACTTAGGGGAGTTTGAGTCTCTCCTAAGACAGAGAGGGTTAAAGGCCCCTCTCAAGAAAAGGCAAGGATGCTTGACTGGACCTGGGTTGGAGGCCCAACTTAGGAAGGTTAGAGTTCTTCCTAAGATGTAGGTGGTAAAGTCCCCCTCAGCTAAGTACAGGTTTGGCACTATGGGATGTTAACTGCTCTTCTATTTGGATTAATCTGCCTTGCACTCTGCTGACAGCTGTGGGTGACAGGATTAGGCATGCACAGGACCATGGGACATGGAGAACTATTTTTTTTCCCCAAAAGGGGAAACTTGAGAGCTGATGGGACTGCTGGAGAAGTTCCCTTCATGACTAACAAGCAGCCGCCTGAACTTTTGGGTTAGTGTTGCTGCAATGGGTAGGTCTTTCTCTGGCCTCCCTTATTGCCTCACCTTCCCCACCCTGCTGCCACCAACGCTTTTCTCGCTTTCTCTCCTTTTCCTATCTTTTCTGTTACTCAGGGTGATCATCTTGCCCAGAGACCACATATGGAAACTCCTGGTCGGAGGTTAAATTAAAGATGACAGGGCCCAACCCGGGGCAAGTTTGAGCTTTGCCAGTTCAATGTTGGGTGCTAAGCAGAGGGGCTAATATCTATGTTTTGTCACACATATTTTACTCTGGCCGTAATGGAAAATGTTAATTCGGGTCCCCTGTGTAGCCGATTGGATGGCAACTTACAATATTGAGAGGCTTTTGCCTGTGGTTCCATGATTTTCCTTTGTGTTGCTGCTTGGCCCCCAGGGCTTTGATGCAGCAAGCAAGGTCGCTAAGACTGCTCAGGGGACTGCTCAGGGAAAGAAAATCCAGAAACCTGATGATGCAGAAGTTAAGAAGAAATTACTTAGGCAGATAGTGAGGATACAGAAGTCCTCAGCAAGGTTTTCCTTTTAATGAAAAGCAGTCCCAAATCATTTTCCTTTCTAACAAGGAGCAGTCTACAAAATCAAGCTGCAGACGTGGATACCGGCAGTCATGCCAATCACGTTTAAAATGGCGGCTCCATCTTCCCTTCTCTGCCAGCCATGTGTAGGTTAAGGAGCAGGCAAGATGGCACCGACCAAGGGGAAAGTTCATTTGCATAATAAGATTAGGGTGGGGCAGCCAGCCGTCCCAGTGCACTATATAACCATCATACCTGATGGAACCAATCTGTGAGTCCTGTGTAAATCAGACATCACCTCCTCAAGCCTGATTATAATATCTGGCGCATCCACCACCAGCCAGTCTCTCACTAGAGAGAGAGCAGTTTTCCTTTCTCTTTTTCTCCTCTTTCTTTTGCCTATTAAACCTTTGCTCCTAAACTCCTTGTGTGTGTCCATGTCCTAAATTTTCTTGGCACGAGATGGTGAGCCCCAGGTATTTACCATAGACAACATCACCACTTCACTGACATGTCGGCAAAAGGGTAAGGATTTCTTACCAACCTTCTGGCCTCTCTGTGGGTGTGTGTGCAAACTGGTTGAATAAATGCTAAAAATCAGTTTTTTGTGTTTTTTTTTGACACGGTGTTTCACTCTTGTTGCCCAGGCTGGAGTGCAATGACACGATCTCGGCTCACCGCAACCTCTGCCTCCGGGTTCAAGCAATTCTCCTGCCTCAGCCTCCTGTGTAGTTGGAATTACAGGCATGCGCCACCATGCCCAGCTAATTTTGTTATTTTTAGTAGGGATGGGGTTTCTCCATATTGGTCAGGCTGGTCTCGAACTCCCAGCCTCAGGTGATCCACCCATCTCGGCCTCCCAAAGTGCTGGGATTACAAGTATGAGCCACCGTGCCCAGCCCAAAAATCACTGTTTACTGCCTTCACAGTTTTAATTAATGAGAAAAAGGATTCATGAGGCTAGTCTTAAGCTGTAGCAAATCTGGTATGCTTTGTGTGTTTTTATGTATTGTTCTGTCAGAAAGAGGGGCACCTTAGCATGGAACACAGGCCTAGGACCCCATAAGCCCACTGTTCAAGATGACTCAGCAGATTGTTCAGTTATGTCCTTGGGAGCTTGACCTTGTAACCACATGACAGTACTTTCTCTTAGTTTCTGCCATCCAGGGAACAAGAATTTTGAGCCTCATGTTATAGTTAGCCCTAGAAATTATCTTGAGCAGTTAAAAGCTTTTGCAGGCTCAAAATTGGCTGCTCTGAGCCCGTCTGGGAAGTGCAATAGAAACCACCCAATCCTGTAGCTCAGCAGCTAAGGCTTTGCTGTTTTACAATGGCAGTCTGGGTTCTATTCCCGGCTTAAGGAATGAGTCCTTTCTGGTTTGATATCTGCATAACTTTCACCATTTGTTAATTCTCTTCCCCTCCATGAACAGTCTTGAATTTTCCTTTCTCTAAGCACCCAGGAGGTTACCTTTGGTAAAGTGCAAAAACCAGAAATATTGGTTGTTTTACCTGGCTAGAGTCTGGTAATAAAAGATTTATAACAGCCTTTTATTTTACTTTTAATTTTATTTTTTAATTTTTTGAGATGGTGTTTCGCTCTTGTTGCCCAGGCTGGAGTGCAATGGTATGATCTCGGCTCACTGCAACTTCCGCCTACTGGGTTCAAGCAGTTCTCCTGCCTCAGCCTCCTGAGTAGCTGAGATTACAGGCATGCGCCACCACACCCGGCTGGTTTTGTATTTTCAGTAGAGATGGGGTTTCTCCATGTTGGCCAGGCTGGTCTCAAACTCCCGACCTCAGGTGATCTTCCTGCCTTGGCTTTCTGAAGTGCTGGGATTACAGGCATGAGCCACCACACCCGGCCAAAACAACCTTTTTTAATTTGTATTTTTTATTTATTTATTTTTTTAAGACACAGTCTTGCTCTGTCACCCAGGCTGGAGTGCAATGGCACAATCTTGGCTCACTGCAACCTCTGCCTCTCAGGTTCAAGCGATTCTCCTGCCTCAGCCTCTTGAGTAGCTGGGATTACAGGCGCCCGCCAACACACCTGGCTAATTTTTGTATTTTTAGTAGAGACAGGGTTTCACCATGTTGGCTAGGCTGGTCTTGAACTCATGATCTCAGGTGATCTGCTTGCCTCAGCCTCCCAAAGTGCTGAGATTACAGGCATAAGTCACCACACCTGGCCCAAAAACAACCTTTTTTTTAAGAAGAGAACTATGGTTAAAAGTCAGCTTAATTAAAAGTGGATATTCAAGCTCTAACAGCCTGGGATTCTTTAGGAAAAATAGGAGGCACCACAGACCCCATTTTGGGAAAAATGTCTGTTGTCTTCATGGAACCCCAGGAAATAAAAGTGGATAGATTCCTCTCAAAATCTAAGGCTTTATCCTGTTTTGCATTGCCTTATCTGATGTTTTTAACTTTTTGGGGTATCAGAAATTACTTTGCATTGTGAGAGAGCTTTGATGTATAACAACTAGGTAGGAATATACTTTTGGGGATAGCTAATGGCAGTTTTGGGGGAATACGTGTCTGTTTGCATGTTTGGATTAGAGAAGCATGCTCTTGGCTACCTAGAAGGTATGGAAATGACCCCACTCCCACTGAGAGAGAAGACTCCCATGGGAGATGGACTGATTCTCTCTTTTGGGGATCCAGGATTTGGTATAAATATGGGACCCTTAATTTTTGGGAATCTGTTTTGCTTTCAGCTGTGCCTGCTTATTAGGCTGTAGAAACTGCATGCTTTCCTGGCTGTGTACCTCCAAGGGCTCCACCCTGAAGCCAGTAATCCAATTAAGAAACTGGCAAATGAAAAATCTTTCAACTACTGCATCATCTTCTTTGTGTTTATATGTGTTATGTGTATAATGTTTCTATATGAAAGAGCTTTGATTAATTGGCTTAAAATAGTAAGTGCTTAAATCAAATATTTTGTCAGAAAAATGAAAACTGTAATGCCTTTTGGTTCACATGACTTTAGTAAGTATTGGGAAACACAGTTTTAAAAATTATTGGTAAAACCAAAATGTTTTCAAAATTTAGGCATTTGGTCTAAATTATGCAGGTTAGATATTAGGTTTGCTAAATGCATTAAGGTCATAAACTGCTTCTTTGACTTTCAAAAATTGTTCAATTTGCCTACTTTGGAGCATTAAGTTCTAGATAAAACCTGGGGACATGTGGAGCTAGCCATACCCCCTGGCTATGCTGAAAAAAGTCAGACCTTATTTGTACTTCTCTCTGGGTCCTAGGCTCCACACACACTTGGTACATAATTAAAATCACTTATTGGCCGGGCACGGTGGCTCACACCTATAATCCCAGAACTTTGGGAGGCTGAGGTGGGTGGATCACTTGAGGTCAGGAGTTTGAGACCAGCCTGGCCAACATAGTGAAACCCTGTCTCTACTTTAAAAAAAAAAAAAAAAAATTAGCTAGGCATGGTGGTGGCTCAGGACTCAGGTGACTCAGGAGGCTGAGGCAGGAGATTCACTTGAACCTGGGAGGTGGAGGCTGCAGTGAGCTCAGATTGTGCCACAGCACTCCAGCCTGGGCAACAGAGCGAGACTCTGACTCGGAAAATAAATAAATAAATAGATCACTTATTAACCAGGTTTTTCACCAAAAGTAAAAGTTTTTAAAAGTTAACATTGCAACATGTGACTGAGACTACTGAAGAAACAATTTTGCATGTAAGGTGTATAAGGAAAGTAAAATGTACTTTTGGTAAAAGATTATAAGGCATGAGAATGTGGATTTTTCTGCCTAGATTAAAGCGTTAAAGGATTGTATTAAGTTAGGATAAATCTAAAGGTTTGGACAAGTTAACGAAGGTTTGTGAAAAATTATTCTTGTAAAAGAAATTTTATGTGTGAAAATATTGGCTAAAGTTAAAGGGTATTATTCAGTTTTTCCATAAATTGAACATTAAAATAAAATCACAATGAGGTTTTCTCTCAGAGGATTGATCTGCTCTTTAACAAAAATCGTAAAGGTTATAAAAAAGATCTATGAGAATCTTACCTTATGGTCAGACATTAAAATTGGATAGATTTGTCTATAAGGTTTTTTAAGAAGAGGGTTTGACATCAATAATGCACTAATGCCGGCCGGGCGCGGTGGCTCAAGCCTGTAATCCCAGCACTTTGGGAGGCCGAGGCGGGTGGATCACAAGGTCAGGAGATCGAGACTATCCTGGCTAACATGGTGAAACCCCGTCTCTACTAAAAATACAAAAAAAACTAGCCGGGCGCGGTAGTGGGCGCCTGTAGTCCCAGCTACTTGGGAGGCTGAGGCGGGAGAATGGAGTGAACCCGGGGGGCGGAGCTTGCAGTGAGCCGAGATCGCGCCACTGCACTCCAGCCTGGGAGACACAGTGAGACTCTGTCTCAAAAAAAAAAAAAAAAAAGAAATTTTATGTGTGAAAATATTGGCTAAAGTTAAAGGGTATTATTCAGTTTTTCCATAAATTGAACATTAAAATAAAATCACAATGAGGTTTTCTCTCAGAGGATTGATCTGCTCTTTAACAAAAATCGTAAAGGTTATAAAAAAGATCTATGAGAATCTTACCTTATGGTCAGACATTAAAATTGGATAGATTTGTCTATAATGCACTAATGCCATGGTAAAGTGTGGCTTATTTGGTATAAAACCATCCAGGAAACAATGTCAACTATGAAATGGTGTTTGGCTTTCTTTGGGCTGTGTATGTATAATATGTTATTGGTATGTGTTCAAAAACTATGCAATTCTAATATAACAGTGCATGTTATTAATAGTTATAATTGTTATGTAAAATTGTTTATGCCACAGAAGTAACCAAATTTCCTAGTCAGTTGTGGCTTTAACAGAGTCTGTCCTAAGATGTTTCGTCATCCACAAACAATTGTGGTCTTGTTTTGATCCTCTTTAAAAGGTGGTTTGTAATCAGCTATAAGGCCCTAGCAGGTGTTCTCGAATGCAAGTTTCTGATATCTTTGGAGATTGTGACATTAGAATAGAGGAAAAAAACTTACAGTGTTCATGGAGAACTGAAATGTTCATGAATATCAAGTAGAACAGAAGTTAACTGCATGGACTGAACTAATAGAAGAATGAACTAACCTCCTTTGACTTTTTGCTTAAAATGTTGCTGATCCTTTGTTTTGTTTTTCAGAGTTAAGGAGAATTTTCTTTGTAGCTGTTTATAGCTTTTAACAATTGAGTAAAGAATACCTGTGAACAAAATTTGAAGCATATTTGTTTCTCTCTACCTGATTTATCCAGAATTTAGAAACTATTTGTTGAGTATTCTTAATTTGTGGCACTATAGTTATCTGCATAAGTGCAGTAAGAATTTGTTTTCTTTTATAACAGGACACAATTGGAGATACTGGTTATTTTACCAAGGCTTTGACTGGAATGGTATACTTTTCTTTAAGTAATCAAAATTGACTTACAAAACCAATAAAGCCCCTTGGGAAAACTGGCCTCATACCTTGCCTACATAGTCCCTGTACAGGGTTCCCGACCTGTGGTAAGTAAAGAATGTCACTTTCTTACAGGTCCAGGGGCCCCAAGTTGTCTTGGGACCTCAAGAGGAGAGGAATTCACCCAACTCATAGGTATTTGAGGGTATAAATGCATGGCTGGGCTTGACTTTTTAAAAAGTCTTATCTGAGATTCCTGATAGAACAGAGTCCATTAAAGACCATTTTAGTTCAGACTCCATGGCTCACACCTGTAATTCCACGCTTTGGGAGGCCAAGGCAGGTGGATCACCTGAGGTCAGGAATTTGTGACCAGCCTGGCCAACATGGTGAAACTCTGCCTCTATTAAAAATACAAAAATTAGCCAGGTGTGGTGGCAGGTGCCTATAATCCCAGCTACTCAGGAGGCTGAGGCAGGAGATTCATTTGAACCTTAGAAGCAGAGGTTGCAGTGAGCCAAGATCATGCCACTGCACTCCAGCCTGGGCAATGGAGAGAGACCCTGTCTCAAAAAAAAAAAAAAAAAAAAAAAAAGCCAGTTTTAAAGCCTATGTGAACAATAATTATTCTTGCTGCTCTTTATGGAAATAATCAGGCCAAGTATAATAAAGCAAATTGGTCTTGCTATGATTTATTTTTAATAAAAATGGGAGACTAGAGAGAGAAAAATTCCATTTCAAAAACTTGTTCTTAGATTCTAGTCTCATCAGTTATTTTTTAGTTTTTTCCTGTGATTTAGACTAACCCTGCTTATTTCTGTGAACCAATCAGTGATCTCTGGCTGCAGTTCAGAAGAAACAAGAGGGATGGGTAATGTAAAAATCTGGATGAATGTTCTAATTCTGGTCACATATTGGAATCAGCTAATGTCCCCATACCAGCTTGGTTTCAACAGTTGCCCAGTTCATGGAAAGTCTTCTTATTTAGTTTACTTGGGATAATTTTACTTATTTTGCTTTGCTGTTGTGGAACATATTGTGGTTGTACTCTTTGTGCAGAGATGCAGGATATGCTTACGTAATGTTTTCTTAAATTGAACACTTATTAATTTTCCAGATATCACTTTTTCTCAGAGTTATGAATGGTCCTCTCCTTGCCTATGCCTTCTGACTGAGCTCCTCTCTACCCTGGATGCAAAAGACACTAATAGTCAGCCATATCATTGCCTCTATTCAGCCTTAAGAATTTACAGAGGATACATCTTTATCCCTCACAACCCTTAGGATTAAGTGTTCTCTTATAAAAGGAAGAGGAGAAACATGTCAGAGGCATTTGAACCAGAGCGACTCTATCTTGAATAGGGGCTGGGTAAAATAAGGCTGAGACCTACTGGGCTGCATTCCCATGACTTAAGGCATTCTAAGTCACAGGATGAGATAGGAGGTCAGCATGAGATACAGGGCACAAAGATCTTGCTGATAAAACAGGTTGCAGTAAAGAAGCTGGCCCAAACCTGCCAAAATTAAGATGGTGATGAGAGTGACCTTTGGTTGTCCTCACTGCTACACTCCAACCAGCGCCATGACAGTTTACAAATGCTATGACAATGTCAGGAAGTTACACTGTATGGTCTGAAAAGGGGAGAAACCCTATGTTCTGGGAGTTGCCCACACCTTTTCAGAAATCTCGGGAATAAACCACCCCCTTGTTAGCATATAATCAAGAAATAACCATTAAAAATGGCAACCAGTAGCCCTTGGGGCTGCTCTGTGCCCCCAATTTTTTCTCTTTTTTTTTTTTTTTTTTTTGGAGACAGAGTGAGTGCCATGTCATCTCATTCCAACCTCCACCTCCCAGGGCTTAAGCAATCCTCCCACCTCAGCATCCCAAGTAGCTGGGATTATAGGCATGTGCCACCATGCCTGGCTAAATTTTTTAATTATTATTTTGGTAGAGATGGGGTTTTGCCATGTTGGCCAGGCTGGCGTCAAACTCCTAGGCTCAAGCAATCTGGCCACCACAGCCTCCCAAAGTGCTGGGATTATAGGCATGAGCCACTGCACCTGGCCTCATCCCAAATTATTTCTTGCAGGAGATTGAAGAGCCCTCTCTTGGGGTATAGATGGGGACCCCTTTCCAGTAACAGTGGCACCCAGTTTTTTTTTTTTTTTTTGAGACGGAGTCTCGCGCTGTGTCACCCAGGCTGGAGTGCAGTGGCGCGATCTCGGCTCACTGCAAGCTCCGCCTCCCAGGTTCAGGCCATTCTCCTGCCTCAGCCTCCGAGTAGCTGGGACTACAGGCGCCCGCCACCATGCCCGGCTAGTTTTTTTTTTTTTGTATTTTTAGTAGAGACGGGGTTTCACCGTGTTAGCCAGGATGGTCTCGATCTCCTGACCTCGTGATCCACCCGCCTCGGCCTCCCAAAGTGCTGGGATTATAGGCTTGAGCCACCGTGCCCGGCCTGGCACCCAGTTTTAAACAGCCAAATCTTATGAAAAGTCACTCATTATGGTGAGGACAGCAACAAGGGGTTCGTGCTAAACCATGTATGAGAAATCAGCCCCCATGATCCCATCACCTCCCACCAGACCCCATCTCTAATACCAGAGATTACAATTCAACATGAGATTTGGGCAGGAACACATATCCAAACTATATCACTCTTCATTTGCTAGATTACCAGATTGTTATAAAAGGATACGGCTCAGAAACACCCAAATGAAAGAGATGTATGGGGCAAGGTATGTGAGAAGGGGTGTGGGGCTTCCATGCCCTCTCCAGGCATACTACTCTCTCAGCACCTCCACATCCTCACCAGTCTGGATGTGGCCCTTTGGGGTGTTTATGGAGGCTTCATTATGTAGACATGACTGATTAAATCATTGGCCATTGAGATTAACCTAATCTCCAGCTTCATCTCCCCTCCCCTAGAGATGGGGGTGGGGTGTGGGGCTAAAAGTTGTGACCCTCTAATCACTTGGTTGGCTTCTCTGGCAATCAGTCTCCCACCCAGAGGGGGTTTCCAAAAGTCACCTAATTAGCATAACCTTTAGTGTGGTTGAAAGGGGCTTGTTAGGAAAAACAAGATGCTTTTTTCACTCTTACCACTTAGAAAATTCCCAGGGTTGTAGGAGCTCTGTATCAGAAATGGGGTTGAAGTTCAAGTATACATTTCTTATTACAAATCACAGTATCACACAAGGTGATCCGGAATAAATTCTAATAAGGGCATTGCTGACTTTCCCCTGCTTGCTTTGTCAATAGCTTCAGGATTTGCATTGTGCTATGATTTGAATGTAGCCCCAAAAAGCATGTGTTAGCAATGTAATCCCCCAGTGCAACAGTGTTGGGAGGTGGGGCCTAATAAGAGGCAACTAGGCTGTGAGGAATCTGCCCTCATGAATGGATTAATGCAGGAGGGGGCTCCACATAACAGGATGAGTTCAGTCACTTTATTGCATTCTGTGTCTCTCAATGTCTCTTCTTCTGTCACAGGCTGACACAGCAAGAAAACCCTCACCCGATGCTCATCCCTTAGTCTTGGACTTCTCAGCCCCCAGAACCATGAACCAATAAATTTCTCTTGATTATAAATAAATATTATAAATAGAAAGTCTCAGGTATTCTGTTATAGCAGGACAAACTAGGTGCTATTAAAACAACATGACTAAGAGAAGTTATTTTTCCTGCTTTAGTAAAACTATTTGTCAAGACTCTAAAGAGGCCAGACACAGTGCCTCATGCCTGTAATGACAGCACTTTGGGAGGTGAGGTGGTTGGATCACTTGAGGTCAGGAGTTCGAGACCAGCCTGGCCAACATGGTGAAACCCTGTCTCTACTAAAAATACAAAATTAGCCGACTGTGTTGGCATGCACCTGTAATCCCCATTGCTTGGGAGGCTGAGGCAGGAGAATCCTTGAACCTGGAAGGCAGAGGTTGCAGTGAGCCAAGATTGCACCACTGCGCTCCAGCCTGGATGACAGAGAAAGATTCCGTCTAAAAAAAAAAAAAAAAGATAATGGAAAAAAAAATGTAACCCAAGATTTTCAAGTAGACCAACACTAATGTCTAATAGACATAACTCTTTAGATGATACAAGGAATATGCTGCATCTGGCAAGAGTTCATCTAATGTCTCAGAGTGATGCAAGAGACAGGTGAACCATAATTTATTAAGACAAGCTCATCAATGTCTGGGGTGGATTGCATGGTGAAAGGGATATCTCATATCACTTAAGTCCCAAAGGAAACTAGATGGAAACCATTAACAGGAAATGCTTTTCTTAATTTCTTAGTCAAGCTCCAGGTTCTCAGTGTGATACTCCCAATGTAGTTCAGTTCCACAAATATTTACCCAGTGCTATGTGGCAGGCACTGGACAAGGTGCTAGAGATGTAAAGCTGAGTAAGACACATTCTGCTCTTGGAACCAAACTGCCTAAGGCCAGTTCCTGGAATTCTTTAAGTGAAAGGCATGGCTCAAACATTATGGCATCAGTGAAGTACTAGTATAGGTTTTGTGATCAGTGAGGATGCATGAAATAATGCTCTAGTAGGGGTGAGCTGAAGCCCAGCCCCATTACTACTCTGTCTCATTCCCCACTGAGAGATTTCACTCTCCTTATTCTTAAGGAGAAAGGTCCAAAGATCTCATCTTCTGAAGCTACTTCCTGCTGAAGTTACTTCCTACCTAACCTTGCAGGGCATGGAGATCTCTCCCTGACTGCTCTAAAAACCTGTAGAGACTAGGCACTGTTGAAACCTGGAAGACATAAATTTTAACCATCCATACTCCTATTGAATATAACAAACAATTATTTTAAAAAATTAAATAGGCCGGGCGCGGTGGCTCAAGCCTGTAATCCCAGCACTTTGGGAGGCCGAGACGGGCGGATCACGAGGTCAGGAGATCGAGACCATCCTGGCTAACATGGTGAAACCCCGTCTCTACTAAAAATTACAAAAAACTAGCCGGGCGAGGTGGCGGGCGCCTGTAGTCCCAGCTACTCGGGAGGCTGAGGCAGGAGAATGGTGGGAACCCGGGAGGCAGAGCTTGCAGTGAGCTGAGATCTGGCCACTGCACCCCAGCCTGGGCGACAGAGCGAGACTCCGTCTCAAAAAAAAAAAAAAAATTAAATAATACCCAGTGATAATAACATGCTTAAGCTCAGTTTGATAATTCTTGTAAGAGATCAGCTGCCATTAATTTAAGTGAATGGGCCAGAGAACCAGTCTCCTGTTGCCTGAAATATAAAGCAAACAGATTTTTAATAAGAGGCACTTCCCAAAAATGGAAGAAACAGGAGAAAAACAAACGTAAATAGTGGGCATAATTCATCCAGATGTTAGACTCAAAGTATCTTAGTTACAGAGGAGGAGGGCAGTGACAATCTGACATGTTCTTATCACGTGTATCACAAGGAATAAGCTTCAGCTTGTAGGGCCTTCGGAAAAAGTAGCAATTCTATTGCGTTTGTAAACCAAAAAGTATCTGAGACAGGTCTCAATCAATTTAGAAGTTGATTTTGCCAAGGTTAAGGATATACCCGGAAGAGAGGTCTGTGCCTTTCTCCAAAGATGATTTTGAGGGCTTCGATATGTAAAGGAGAAAAATGGACTGGAAGGGAAGAGGGAGGGTATGGTCACATTACTGAATCACATGTTGCAAGAGAAAAGGAGCAGGTAGGGGAATAGTCAATTAGGTATTTGTCTTGCACTCAGTAAGACAGAACTTTGCATAAGATAAGGTGAACATAGAGGAGCGACCTGTGGAGATACTTAAACTTTTATCTGTAGCTCTCTGCTTTGGAACAAAAGGAAAGGCAGTTTCTTGCATGACTCAGTTTTCAGCTTAACTTTGTCCTTTTGGTATAGTAAATTGGGGTCCCAAGTTTTTATTTTCTTTTCACAAGTTTAAGTTAGAAAAATGGAAGAAAAATTTCCAAACATTAGTTGGGAGACTTGTAGCCCTGAAAATATTTAAGATCCCGTCCATGTTGTAAAAATCATATTAAAAAAACTCAAAAATAACAGACAAGACTAGAACCTAATAGCAGGTATATTATAATATTTTTTCTCTAGTCTTTCATTTTTAATCAAAGACAAGTCATGGTAGGACCAATGTGTTTGCAAAATAAGTTTTAGTCATATTATACTTGGCCTGATTATTTGCATAAAGTGCAGCAAGAATAATAATTTGTCATATAGGTTTTTTTTTTAATTGACTTTGCTAAAACTTTGTTCCATAGGAATCTCAGATTAGATTGTTTAAAGCCTGGAGCCCAGCCATGGATTTATCTGTGCCTGCAAATTCCTGTATGAATTGGGTGAATTCTCCTTTGGTGGTCCCAAGATAACCTGGAGCCCCCTCACTCAGTTCCAACCGGGGCACTGCCTAGTGGAGCTGTGAGAAGAGAACCACCCTCCTCCAGACCCTAGAATGGTAGATCCACCAAGAGCTTGCACCATGTGCCTGGAAAAGCCCCAGGCACTCAACGCCTGCCCGTGAAAGCAGCTGTGGAGGCTGGACCCAGCAGAGCCACAGGAGCGAAGCTGCCCAAGGCCTTAGGAGCCCACCGCTTGCATCAGCATGACCTGGATGTGAGCCATGGAGTCAAAGGAGACTATTTCCCACCTAGATATTACACACCAATGCTAAAAATGGTTTTCATAATGCAAGGCAATTTTTGATGCCCCCAAGAGTCAAGATGATCCAGGTAATGCAATGCAAAATGAGCAAAATGAGCAGATTTTGAGAGGGATCTGTCCAGTTATAATTTTGGGGGTTATGTTAGGGAAATAGGAGCATAGCAGAGCCAGGGTGATGCCATTTTGAGTTCAGTTCATCTCAAGACTAACAAGGCGCATTCCATGCTTGTCACAACCCACAGTCATGAGATGTTTACAGTTCAGGAAACAGCTTGAAGATACCTGCAAAAGACACGTTCTTACAATGATGGAAAGTCCAATATTCACAACAATACATGCTTTTAAGATTGCTATGCTTTGGCTGGGTGCAGTGGCTCACGCCTGTAATCTCAGCACTTTGGGAGGCCAAGGCAGGTGGATCTCTTGAGATCAGGAGTTCGAAACCAGCCTAGCTCACATGGTGAAACCCCATCTCTACCAAAAAATGCAAAAATTATGCGGGCATTGTAAGGTCGGCCGAGAGAAAGGACAAGAGAGAGAGACCCAAGTTCAGGCAAGTAAGTTTATTGAACCTGCTGGCTGCTCCATTACAGAAAGAGGAGGCAGCCCTGAGTTTACAAAATGAGGGGTTTATTTTGAGGAGAGAGACCCCGGGGTCGTTTGTTGGTTAACTCTGCCACATATCACCTTGTGACGTTTATGGTACCAGAGGGTGTAGGTAAAGTTTGTTTATGCTTCCCACGACCTCCCCCTGTGGGGTCCGGATGGTTTGTAATTGGGATTTGCTTTATAGCAGTAAGTCCTGATAGGTAAAGTCTGCTGGGTTCACTACAGTGCCTCGATAAGGGCTTAGAAATATAAAGAGGCTTGGGGCAGCATGGAGAGGAGTTGCATAATGGGGAGGGGCGGGCAGCACGAAGAAGCTTTTTGGGGCAGTTTGTCTCTAACAGGCATCGTGGCAGGATTGGAGCGGGAGCCAACAGCAGGAAGAAGCCTGGCAGAGGGGCAGGCACTTTTGAGCCTAAAAGGGCAGGGAGGCCTTCCTGAGCCCCCAGGAGTGGGGACTTGTGGTGCCTCTTCTGAATGGGCCCATGGACCAATCGGCATACACTTCCTCCCCTCTGAGATCCATAGGGCTCAGTCAGAGCAGGGCAGAGGATGGAGAGATGATGGGATGACCAGCTGCAGAGAGGAGCTACCCTCTCTGCTGAGAGCACAGACTTCAGGATGACCAGTTGCAGAGCGGAGCTTCCCTCTTGAAGGCCTCCTCTGTGCTGAGAGCTGAACACCCGAAGAGATGACCTGTCTACAGAGGAGCTACCCACTGCAGGTCTCCTCTGAGCTGTTGTAACACTCAGTAAAGCTCCTCTTCATCTTGTTCACCTTCCACTTGTCTCTGTACCTCATTCTTCCTGGACTCAGGACAAGAACTCAGTCAAAGGGGCCACCAGTCACAGAGGTTTCCAGCCAGAAAAGTGACACCCGAAGATCCCATAACACTATCTCAGAATCACAGGCCAAAGCCTCTCAAATTTCTTAATTTTATAGTTAGTTAACAGTTTGTGTTCTGAACTTTCCTCAGTGTTTAGAAAACCAATACGGACCATCACACCCAGGCCTCCCTGGTGCCTTCCTAAAAGCTATCTGGGTGTTTCTGGCACCCTGTCTCCGGCTGTCTCCCCAAACCAGCAGGACTACACATTCGGACAGACTCCGAAAGAGAGAGAGAAAGATTTTCTTGGGACTTGAACCCAAATCAACTTAGGCCAGGGGGTGGGTGTAACTCATCCCACTGCCCGCTGGGTTGACCAGACTCGGATGGTCAACCCTTTTAATTCGTCCTGTGTGGATGTTTATTCAAGTGACCCAGACCAGTAAATCAGGAAAATCATGTCAACTCATTCCTTATGGATGTCTAATAAGGCGACCCAAACCAGTATGAAGAGGAGGGGCAAAGCACCCCAAGTGACAGAAAAACTAGAAAAGGGATAGGAAACAGGCCGGCGCGGTGGCTCAAGCCTGTAATCCCAGCACTTTGGGAGGCCGAGACGGGTGGATCACGAGGTCAGGAGATCGAGACCATCTTGGCTAACACGGTGAAACCCCGTCTCTACTAAAAAATACAAAAAAACTAGCTGGGCGAGGTGGCGGGCGCCTGTAGTCCCAGCTACTCGGGAGGCTGAGGCAGGAGAATGGCATAAACCCGGGAGGCGGAGCTTGCAGTGAGCTGAGATCTGGCCACTGCACTCCAGCCTGGGCGACAGAGCGAGACTCCGTCTCAAAAAAAAAAAAAAAAAAGAAAAAAAGAAAAGAAAAGGGATAGGAGAGAAAAACAGAGAAAAGGGAGAAAAGTGTTGCCTTGTGGGGTGGGCGAGGAGTTCCAAGCGGGTGGAGACTGATCTATTGTGGTGACATTGAATCAAAAGTTCAGGCAGCTGCTGTCAGCCACTAAGGGATACTGTCCAGCAGTCCCATCAGCCCTCAAGTCTCCCCACTAGCGGGAGAAAAATCTCCCCATGTCCCCTGATCCCAGATGAGCTCTCAAAGAACATGTTACCAACCATGGGTTCTTGGGTTCTCAAAGCAATAGAAATTGACCTGAGCCTGAAAACGGTTTCCCAGACAAGGCCTCCTTGGAGCTTATGTCCTGAGGTAAGGGAGGCATAGAGAGCCAGTAGGGCTTTTGTTGTTGTTGTTGTTGTTGTTATGCAAAGCATGAGGATTGACAGTAGGGTAGGATATGCAGGCGGGGCTGAGCAAAGCCCGTGAGGGGTGGGGTGTGCAAGGCAGCATATCTAGTCTGGATGACTATCTTGAGTAATGGGCCACTTGGTGGTCTGGCCTGCAGCAACAAGGCTGCAAATCAGTTGTCCATTGTCCAGCATCCCTTTCCTAGGTGGGACACTCCACAACCTTCATTATCTCCTAAGACGCATGCTGGGATTCTCTTTTTTTTTTTCTTTTTGAGACAGAGTCTTGCACTGTCGCCCAGGCTGGAGTGCAGTGGCAAGATCTCGGCTCACTGCAAGCTCTGCCTCCTGGTTCACGCCATTCTTCTGCCTTTGCCTCCCGAGTAGCTGGGACTACAGGCGCCCGCCACCATACCCAGCTAATTTTCTGTACTTTTAGTAGAGACCAGGTTTCACCGTGTTAGCCAGCATGGTCTCCATCTCCTGACCTCGTGATCCACCTGCCTTGGCCTCCCAAAGTGCTGGGATTACAGGCGTGAGCCACTGCGCCCGGCCCCATGCTGGAATTCTTTACGTGAAAGACGAGTGAGGTAGTGGTGTGGGTTTTGGGATCAGTGGGGATGCATGAAAGAATGCTCTAGAGCAGGTGAGCTGAAGTCAAGCCCCATTTCTACTCTGTCTCAAGAAGACTGAGGATTACAAAGTACAGGTAGAGTGCTTAGAGAGTGAGCAAAAGGGGGTTCTACCTTAGTCTGGGGGATCAGGGAGCGCTTCTTGAGAGATTTATATGTATTCTGAGAGCTGAAGAGAAATCAGAAAGTAGCTAGGTGGAAGGGGCAGGTTTCCAGAAAGCTGGGCACATGGAACATTCAGTGTTGAGGGTTGAGGACCTGGGAGAGAAAAGGTTTCTTCCCCTTTTCTTGCTTCTAAAGAAGAGGCAAAAGTGATGTCACTTCTGAGATTTCATTATAAAAGATCGTGACCTTTATCTTGCACATTTGCCCATGCTCTCTCTCTCTGGCTCTCTCACTCTTTCTCTCTCTGTGTCTGTCTGATGAAGCCAGCTGCCATATTGTGAACTGCCCATGGAAGGGTCCACATGACAAGTAATTAAGGGAGTCCTTCAGCCCAACAGCCTATGAGGAACTGAATCATGCCAATTACCTCATGGCTGAACTTGGAAGCACATTCTACCCTAGTTGGGCCTTGAGATGACTGCAACCCTGGTCGACCCTTGATTGCAGCCTTGTGGAGATCGTAAAGTAGAGGACCCAGCTAAGCCACAGCCGGACTCCTGACATACAGAAACTGTCAGATAATAAATGTTGCTTTAAGTCACCAAGTTTCTGCGTAGTTATTTTATTTATTTTAACTTTAAAAAAATTAATAGGGACAGGGCCTCGCTACGTTAACCAGGCTTGTTTTGAACTCCTGGCTTCAAGCAACCCTACCACCTTGGTTTCCCAACATGCTAGAATTACAGGCATAAGCCAGCAGGCCTGGCTTTCTGTGTAATTTTTTACACAGTAATAGATAACCAATATATTTATCAAATAAGGAGTCCCTGGATTTGTCACGGACTTTACATCTTACCAAAGTTTTGGGTTCATCTTGAAGCTGGGAACACACAAATTCTGAGCACTCATGTCATTAGGAAGGAAACACTCCCTAAGTCTTAAGGGACACAGGAAATAAGTTCCCAATAATTATTATCCAAGAGCTGGGCATTCACCACCCTTAGGCCACTGAAGAGCTGTGAGGACCATATAGCTCCACCACATCCAGGCTTCCTGAATAAGAATTAAGTGGACAATCTGAAAAATAACCAGATGATCAATTAGATGATTCTATAACTGCCCTCATTCAAACATACATACACATAAAAAAGCAAACACATAAACATGGGGAAAAAAACACCTGCAACTAAAATGGAGGAAAATAACACAAAGTACAAAAGATAAATGAGGGACAGTCCTTGGAAGCTTTGCACGAGGAAACTACAGATACTTTTCTCCCTCTCAAGGAAATTAAAGCAAACCAGGAGCCTATGAAATAAGAAATGTAAATGAGATGAAAAGATAAGGTGAAACAGCAGCTGGCATAAGTAGGGAAAATAAGTTAGAGAGAAAGATAATTATAGAAGTTAAGAATCTTTTAGAAACTCAAAGTCTGGCTGGGTGCAGGGGCTCACACCTGTAATCCCAGCCTCCACAGACAGATCATGAGGTCAAGAGATCAAGACCATCTTGGCCAACATGGTGAAACCCCATCTCTACTAAAAATACAAAAATCAGCCAGGCGTGGTGGCGGGTGCCTGTAGCCTAGTTACTCAGGAGTCTGAGGCAGGAGAATTTCTTGAACCCGGGAGGCGGAGGTTGTAATGAGCTGGGATCGTGCCACTGCACTCCAGCCTTGGTGACAGAGGGAGACTCCATCTCAAAAAAATAAAAAGAAATTCAAAGTCTAGAGTGACATTACCGAAAATGAAGTAATGATGTTGATGGGAGTCTGGAGAAAAAGTATCTAGAATGAAAGCTAAAGGACAACAAAGTGGGAAAAAGATCTTAAAACAATATTCAAATAAATACTGGAAAGCATTGCTGAACTGAAGATCAGAGCCTGGGGATCCAAAAGCTCACGACACATCAGGCAAAATTAATTAAAAACTAAACATCAATGTAACCATCAGAAGTTCCTGATTTACACAATTTAACAAAAAGATTTACAGCATCCACTTATTAAACTGGTTGGCCAGGTGTGGTGGCTCACATCAGTAATCGCCACACTTTGGGAGGCCAAGGAGGGCGGATAGCTTGAGTCCAGGAGTTCGAGATCAGCCTGGGTAACATGATAAAACCCAGTCTCTACAAAAAATACAAAAAAATTCGCTGGGCTTGGCAGCAGGCCCCTGCAGTCTCAGCTACTTGAGAGGCTGAGGTGGGAGAATCACCCGAGACCGGGAGGTTGGGGTGGCAGTGAGCCAGTATCATGCCACTGCACTCCGGCCTGGGCAACCAGAGTGAGACCCTGTCTCAAAATAAATAATAAAAAAATAAACAAAATAAACTCATTATTTACAAAGGTGAAAAGAGGCGAACTGGTTTCAAATTTCTCAGCAACATTAGATGGTAACACTAAGAATGATGTGACTGAGAATTCTGTATCTGATCAATTGATGCTCACAAGTATAGGCAACAGAAAGACATCAAATATGCAGATTCCAATTGTGGAGAATTTTGAAGCCATTAAAATAATAAAGTTTTATATCAATCAGGATTCAATCAGCAGCTGAGCACAGTGGTTCCTGCCTGTAATCCTAGTACTGTGGGAGGCTGAGGTGGAAGGATTGCTTGAGGCCAGGAGTTTGAGACTAGCCGGGCCAACATAGCCAGACCCTGTCTCTACAAAAATAAAACTTAAAAAAGAATTAGCTGGTGGCCGGGTGCAGTGGCTTACACCTGTAATCCCAACACTTTGGGAGGCTGAGACAGGTGGATCACAGGCCGGGAGTTGGAGACCAGCCTGGCCAATATGGCGAAACCCCATCTCTACTAAAAATATGAAAATTAGCTGGGCATCACAGCACGTGTCTGTAATCCCAGCTACTTGGGAGGCCGAGGCAGGAGAATCACTTGAATCTAGGAGGCAGAGGTAGCAGTGAACCGAGATCATGCCAGTGCACTCCAGCCTGGGTGAGAGAGTGAGACTCTGTCTCTAAATAAATAAATAAATAGAAGAATTAGCTGGGAGTGGTAGCATGCACCTGTAGTCCCAACTACTTGGGAGGCTGAGGCGGGAGGATGGCTTGAGCCCAGGAGTTCGAGGTGGCTGTAATCGCACCACTACACTAAAGTCAGATAATCCATGGAACTGGAGTGACAAAGAAAGACTGTATCTCAAAAATAAAAAAGGATTCAATTAGAGAAGCAGAACAATGTGTGTGTGTTTGCATGTGCACAGCTGTGTGTATTGGGGAAGGTGTACCAGGGATTTGACTTATGCAGTGTGGAGCTGGTTAAGAAGTCTTCATAAGGCTTTTGTCTCCAACTCTGATGCTGGAGATTGAAGTATACAGGGCAAGCAGTCAGGAAGGAGCAAGGAATGTAAAGTGCAGAAGGACAAGAACAATGTGAATCCCACAAGCAAGAGATGGAGTCCATGGTACAGAAACTCATGTCAGTTGTTAGGTCCCTCTCCACAGTGCTAAGCAGACTCACCTGGCCCAGGAAGCGGACATGCTCTAGGAGGATCCGAGGGAAGCGGGAGCAGCTGAGCTCAGCTGAGCTGAGCCAGCAGAAAAACGACAACATGCGTGAGTGAAAAATGGTTGCTGCTTCCCTTCACCCTCCACATTTTCCCAAGAATTTCTCTTGCAGGCCACCCTAAACAGAAACATACAAGGAAGGTAATTCTGAAAAACTTAGCCTAGGCGAGTTGAAACATTACAAAAACACTACAGTCCACCCCTTGTCAAGCTGGCACCCATAACACTGCCTTAAACCACACTTAATCTCCAAATGAAGTCAATAACAAAGTCAGACTCTGCTTACCATGACACAACTGTCCCTCCTACACTCAGAAATACACATCTTTTTCCCCAGAAGAGCATCAAGAGTCCATTTTTTGTCTTTGGATGATGTTCATTCTTTTACTAGCTGTTTCACATTCCTTCCTTGACATCTTGTAATATAAATATTTATATGTAAAGTTAGGTACAAGCATTTTGGGAGGCCAAGGCGGGAGAATTGCTTGAAGCCGGGCGTTGAAGACCAGCCTGGGTAACACAGCAATATCTTGTCTCAAAAAAAAAAAAAAAAAAAAAAAATCCAGGCACAACGATGTGCACCTGTGGTCACAGCTACCTGGGAGGATCATTTGAGCCCAGGAGATTGAGGCTGCAGTGAGCCATGATTGCACCACTGCACTGCAGCCTTGGTGACAGAGCAAGACCCTGTCTTAAAAAAGAAAAATAAAAAAGGTTAAATACTATTAGCACATCAGAGATGAAAAAGGAATGAGAGATAAAACCAAAAATATTTGGTTCACCAGATGTGGTGATGGCTTACACTTGTAATCCCAGCATTTTGGGAGGCAGAAGCGGGCCGATCACTTGAGCCCAGGAGTTTCAGACTAGCCTGGGCAACGTGGTAAAACTTCATCTCTACAAAAAATACAGAAATTAGCTGGGCATGGTGGTGCATGCCTGCAGTCCCAGCTACTGGGGGTGCTGAGATGGAAGGATCACTTGAGCCCTGGAAGGTGGGGGGGTCAAGGCTGCAGTGAGCTGTGATTGTGCCACTGTACTTCAGCCTCGGTGACAGAGCATAACCCTGTCTCAAAAAAAAGAGGTTTTTTGTTAATATTTATTAAAATAGATTCACATCAACAGAAGAAATAAATATTCATAATTATTACAGTCCTTGTTCCTACAGTGGGTCACAAGGTCAGAGTACTTATGACTGCCCTCATCTATGATTTATGCCATGTATCTTTTGGCCTCGGCAAGCACTTCAGTTGGCCATGGCTTTTTGCCTGATGGAATGACTTAAATCTTCTTTTGTGAAGGGTCTGGGCCATTAGCGGTCTTAATGGGGTTGTTGTAGCTCTCCATTGACCTTAATCAGAGAATATGGCAGTACTAGGGGGTGCCCCAAAGGATCTCCTGCATTCTCCCTTCTTCCGTCCATTGTGTAGGAGTAACCCCATTTCCTCTTGATAGTCAGGATCAATCACTGCAGACAGCACTTTGCCTGTTGATGCAGTGCCCAAAGAGGCCAGATGGTGGCTTCAAGCTCCAGTTCCATGGATTATCTGCTGTGTCTCCTAGAGAAAACATTTCTCCCGTTGTAACTAAGACGTCTGGACCAGCAAAACCTCAAGTTGCAGGGATGGGAAGCAAAAATGTTACCACTGGATCACTAGTGTTAACAGTGAGAGGAGTCGCTTTCACTTTTATCCCTTGATTACTGGACTCATGAATCTTGGGTATGGGAGAAACAAGGCTGTTGATTTAGAGCATATACCACATACTGGAGGGCAGTGCCCCAGCCCTGCAATCTATCCCCACCTAGCTGGCACTGTAGCTGAATTTTCAGCCATTCAACCGTCTGTCAAGGCAGTTGCTTCAAGAGGATGGGAAACATGGTAAGACCAGTCAATTCCACATGTATAAATTCACTGCTGCCTTTCATTTGCTGTGAATACCATGGTCATGGATAAAGCACTCCGTAGGTCCACAGATGCTAGTTTTGGCAGAAGCATTGTGGGAAAGGAAGGCACATCTATGTCCAGAGCAAGTGTTAATTCCATTGAAAACACAGTGCTGTCTGCCTCACAATAAAAGTGGTCCAATGTAATCAGCCTAACACCAGGTAGCTGGCTGATCTCTTCAGCAGTGATGCCGTATTAGGGGCTCAGTGTTGTTTCTTCTGCTGGCAGATGGGGCACTCAGCAGTGGCTGTGACCAGGTCACCCTTAGTGAGTGGAAGTCCATGTTGCCAACCCCATGCCTAGCCTCCATCCCCACCACCATGGCCACTTTGTTCATGAGTCTACAGGAGGGGCTGAAGGAGGCTAATAGCCACAGAATGGGTCAACTACCCACCTGATTATTAAAATCTTCCCTTGCCCTAGTTGAGTATTCAGTGGAAAACAATGATCTTCATACTTGGCCATTCAGAGATCTAGTCTCGTAACTCTTCCTCAGAGCTTCCTGTCATCAATTTTCTAATCAAGTTTTTTTCTTTTTGAGACAAGGTCTCACCCAGTCACTCAGGCTGGAGTATAAATGTGGTTCGCTATAGCCTCAACCAACCTCCTGGGCTCAAGTGGTTCTCCTACCTCAGCCTCCTACGTAGCTGAAACTACAGGGGTGCACCAACATGCTGAGTTAATGTTTTTATTTTCTGTAGATACAGGGTCTTACCATCTTGCTCAAGCTGGTCTTGAACTCCTGGACTCAAGGGATTCTCAAGGGATTTTCCCACCTCAGCCTCCCAAAGTGCTGGTATTATAGGCATGAACCACTGTGCTCAGCCTTCTAATCAAGTTTCTTCCAAGTCCCTGAATACCCAGCTAAACCAGCAGACTTGTTCTTCTGTTTATTTCCCCTTCCAGGGACAATGAAGAGCTGAGTGCACTGTTCCAAGATCTGTACACTGGGAGGATTTCCCTCCACACCATCTTTCAGGGCTGTCCTGGAGTGCGGCCATGGTGCTATAGCTATGCACGTTCAGGTGATGCATGCATTCTGTGGAGCACTGTCTGTAAATCAAGCCTGAGAGTTGCCTTCCCTTGTCAACTGATCACAGGGATTCCCTAGGAAGGTAGGGGTGTGGGTTGAGGGAGAATGTTATACAGCAGGAATAAGAGCCCCGGGCAAGTCTAGCAATTTACTATAGGGTCTTAGGGCAAGACACGATTAACCTGCCCAGACAGCCATGGGAGGGCTGCTTCTAATGGCCAAAAAGGTTTGAGGTCCCCTAGCTTCATTGAAATCTGCCCAGGTGACTCATCTCAATGTTCAGAATTACATTTCTTCCCAACCAATGCACTAACCTTTAACAGAAGAGACTCTGTGAGGTTGGGAATTCAAATTGTTTTAGAATTCACTGCTTTGTTGGATGGTTCACCAAGACTCACAAGGCTCAGTAGCAGGTTATACTAATAGCTAACTTTTTGGAACAAAAGATGCACATCACAAGCAGCAGGTAAAAAGGATACACATTGGTGATATCCAGGGGTATCCAGCACAGGCTTCTAAAGTTCTTCCTGGCCGGGCGCGGTGGCTCACGCCTGTAATCCCAGCACTTTGGGAGGCCGAGGCGGGCGGATCACAAGGTCAGGAGATCGAGACCACGGTGAAACCCCGTCTCTACTAAAAATACAAAAAATTAGCCGGGCGCAGTTGTGGGTGCCTGTAGTCCCAGCTACTCGGGAGGCTGAGGCAGGAGAATGGCGTGAACCCGGGAGGCGGAGCTTGCAGTGAGCCGAGATCGCGCCACTGCACTCCAGCCTGGGCGACAGAGCGAGACTCCGTCTCAAAAAAAAAAAAAAAAAAAAGTTCTTCCTTTCCACGGGCACACTGGAGTTCTTGCTAACCGTGAACCACAGGGACATGTGTAGTCTCTGCCCCAGGAGACTGTTTTTAGTCTCAGGGTCTGAAGGGGCTGGTCACGTGGACATAACCTGCTGTTAACTCTTTCCTCACAGTCTGCAGCAATAAGCTTTGGGTTTGCATTTTTTATTTTTCTAATTTTATTTATTTATTTATTTACTTTTGAGACGGAGTCTTGCTCTGTCGCCCAGGCTGGAGTGCAGTGGCGCGATCTTGGCTCATTGCAAGCACTGCCTCCCAAGTTCACGCCATTCTCCTGCCTCAGTCTCCCAAGTAGCTGGGACTACCGGTGCGCGCCACCACACCCGGCTCATTTTTTTTTTTTTTTTTTTTTGTATTTTTAGTAGAGACGGGGTTTCACTGTGTTAGCCAGGATGGTCTTGATCTCCCGACTTTGTGATCTGCCCGCCTCGGCCTCCCAAAGTGCTGGGATTACAGACATGAGCCCCGGCTATTATTTTAAATTTCAGCCCTTGGCCAGGCTTGGTGACTCAAGCCTGTAATCCCAGCACTTTGGGACCCCAAGGCAGGTGGATTGCTAGAGCCTGGGAGTTCAAGACCAGCCTGGGTAACATAGTGAGACCCCAACTCTACAAAAAAATTTTAAAAATTAGCTGGGCGCGGTAGTGCACGCCTATGATACTAGCTACTCAGGAGGCTGGGGCAGGAGGATCACCTGAGCCATGATTGTGCCACTGCACTCTAGCCTGGGTCACAGAGTGAGACCCTATCTCAAATGAATAAATAAATACATACATACATAAATAAAACATCAGCCCTGCAACTACAAGAGGTGGTATTTCTTTCAGACAGTTCTAGAAGCTATTAGATCCCCGACGCACATTTTTTTTTTTTTTTTTTTTTTGAGATGGGGGTCTCTCTGTCACCCAGGCTGCAGTGAGTGGCTTGATCATGGTTCACTGCAACCTTAACCTCCCTGGCTCAAGTGATCCTCCTGCCTCAGCCTCCCGAGTAGTTGGGACTACAGGTGTGTGCCACCATGCTCAGCTAATGTTTTTACTTTTTTTGTAGAAATGGGGTCTCCCTACGTTGCCCAGGCTGTTCTTGAACTCCTGGGCTCAAGTGATCTTCCTGCCTCGACCTCCCAAAGTGCTGGGTTTATAGGTGTGAGCCATGGCGTCAAACCTTCTTATGAAGATCTTGAGCTATGAATAAAAAGTTAAAAGTCCTGAGCTAATTATTTTGATTTTAAGAAATGTGGCAATCCTTGGACTAAATAATTACACTTTTATGAATTTATTCTAAGAAAATAAGGAGGTACAAAAAATCTAACTATCAAGGTGAATCAACAGAGCACTGTGTATAATAGCAACAAACTAGAAATTATTATACTTGTCGGAAGCAATTGGGAATTTTGTAAATAAACTAGCGTATAACCATAAAGTAGAATGCTCCACAGCCATTAAAAATGTTATAGAAGAACATTTATTGACATGAAAAGGTGTTTTGGATATACTGATATGTCAAACAAATAGTGAAACAACATACAGTAATGATTCATTTTGGTAAAAAATATATATGTATATATAGCAAAAAAAAAAAAAAAATCTGCAAGGACATATGCTAAATTGGTAACCCTGGGAAGGGGGTATACAGGTGTTGATTTATTTTTTGTGTACCTGTATTTCCCAGTTTTTCTATAAATCACATCATTTGCTTCTGTCATAAGAAAAAGTAATAATCTATTATCATCCTTCATTTTGATTAAAACAAATCCATTTTTAAAAAAAATCTTAGGTTTTTTAAGCAGCAGAAATAATTTCCAAATTGCCTCCAGAGACAATGATTTTTATCCTCGGCAGCAGCTGGTCAGAACCTTCTTGATCACTCAGTTAGATACAGAGAAGAATGGCGCTTCCTAAAGCTTCAGCTTCCTACAGCTTCGGTGGCCTCAGCTCAGCTCTGTGCCCCAAGGCCAAACAAACCAGCTCATCTCCAGCCCCATTCACCCTATTCTTGCTGAGTCACCAGTCTCATCATCTTCAGAGCCATGTCCCCTTGGTCAGAAGGAACCTAGAAAAAAACAACATCTGAGTTAGTGCTCCTGGTGCTATTCCTAGGACTGGGGTCAGAGGCAACATCCTGAAACCTTGCTCCCAAAAGGGAGCCAGCTCTGTGACAGCAACCTGTGCAGATACCTGGGCACATCCCTGAGAGAGGGTCCTTCCTGAAAATGACTCCTGCACTGGATGAAAGCTCTTCTGGGCCCTGACTGGGCTGGGTGGCAGGGACCTGGAGAAGTCAGCGTTTAAGGCAAGAACCTTCTACTCCATATGGGGCTGATCTGTTGATTTCTTGGTAAGGGTCATGCTCATGATACTGAGACCTAGCCTGTTCAAGGAAGAAGGAAGATTCCAAACATTTTAAAGGAGTCTGTCTAGAAGGGATCCCGGATTGAGAACAGACAAATGGCTGAGAAGGAAGCTCACAGGAGAGAGCCACAAATAATAAAAACAAACAGGGCCCTTTGGATGGGATCCGATTTTCACATTGTTATTCAACTTTCTTTTGTTTTCCCCCAGATTTTTAGAATAAGTCCTTTAAAATTTCCTTCCCACACAGCATCAAAAGGGGGAGGGGCAGAGGCCTCAGTTTCTCCCCTACACAGAGGGGGTTGGAGTATATGGTCTCCCTGTTCTGCAATTCCCTGGCCCCATGATTCTCTATGGCACACCCATCCTTGACTCTTCTGCCAAGAGTCCCCAGGAAGCACAGGCACGGTAGCGCATCCTAAAATGTCATTTAATTAATGAAAGGGGAAGTGGTTTGGGGACGACTTAACAACAGTCTCCAAGGGCTATTTTAAGCCTGTCCCCAGCTGATCCGTTGTTCTATATGTGTCAAACCAAGAGGAAATGGACCTGAACTCTAGTACATGAGAGTGTGGTTGGCTTGTTCCATGCCCTCCTACCAGCCTCGGCAGGGACTTCTCTCTAGTGCAGGTTGAGCATCCCTCATTGGAAAATCCAAAATGCTCCACAATTCCAGCCTTTTTGAGTGCCACCATGAGGCCACAAGTGGAATATTTCACACCTGCCCCATGGGGGGTTACATTCAAAATGCAGGCGCACAACACACACTTTATTTCTGCATCCCCAAGGGGGTTACAGTACAGTAACCTTTTAATCAAAACACAGCATTGTAGGTAGAGACTGAAAGCTGCTGTTGCTTGCTGTTGCTGTTGTCTAGCAGCTGACACAGGTATTCTGGTGATGCTACTGTGCTGCTCAGTTACTCTGAACACACAATTTTTCCACTGTATTAATGGTATGTTGTATTGCTTACTGTGAAGTACTTATGCGTGACTATGTGCAAGAAAAAGATTGCTTATTGGCAGCATATACATTTGGAGTCAGAAATGATATGATGCCCAACAGCCACAGATTGGTTGAAGAGCCATGGGTGGCTGAAATAGCCACCCTTTGCTCTCTAATAACTCAATGCACACAAACGTTGCTTCATGCACAAAAATATTTAAAACATTGTACAAAAGTACCTCCAGTCTATGTGTACAGGTGTATATGAAACATAAATGAATTCCATTGCCTAGACTTGGGTCTGATCCCCAAGATATCTCATTATGGATATGCAAATATTCCAAAATCCAAAAAAATTAAAAATCTGAAACATTGCTGTTTCCAAACATCTCAGATAAGGGGTACTCAATCTGTAACACTGCTTTGCTCTAAGACTTCTTAATTTTTTTTTAAGTCAATATTGAAGGTACTCAGATCCTGAGAGCCATAAATAATGCCCTCTCCCTCTGTGCCCTGCTGCCTTGTTTGTTCTCCCTTTAGATTAAGTCTATTTCTTTATTTGTTTATTTATTTACTTTTGAGACAGAGTCTCGCTCTGTCACCCAAGCTGGAGTGCAATGGCACGATCTTGCCTCACTGCAACCTCCGCCTCCCAGGTTCAAGCGATTCTCCTGCCTCAGCCTCCTGAGTAGCTGGGATTACAGGTGCCCACCATCATGCCCAGCTAATTCTTGTATTTTTAGTAAAGATAAGGTTTCTCCATGTTAGCCAGGCTGGTCTCGAACTCCTGACCTCAGGTGATCCATCTGTCTTCACCTCCCAAAATGCTGGGATTACAGGTGTGAGCCACCACACCCAGCCTAGATTAAGTGTCTTTTAAGAGTGGGCTGCCTTCTCTGGCTTCTTAAAGGAAGCTGCTGTCTCTTCTCTTCACTACTCATTCATTTTCTCCAGTCTTTACATGCTGGCTTCTGAGTTTGCCACCTCACCAAAATATCTCACCAACGCAGGTGCCAAGGATATCGGTGTAAGCACATCATCACTCACGTTCCAACCCTTCCCCTGAGTTCTCACTTGGCACTACAGACCCCTCCCTGCTTTGGGGATGCCACGCATCCCTGGTCTCCCTTCTCACTTATCTGGCTGTTCCTTTCTCAGTCTCATTTGTAGGCTCTTCTTCTGCCTTCTGTTCCATAGGCAATTCAAACTTAGTTTGTGCAAACTGCCTCCATCCCAAACCACGATGCTGGAGCAGAAACCTGCAAGCCACCCTTCAGTATTTTTCCACCCCAAATGATTACCAAGTCCTGCCAATTTTCCCTTCTTTACACTTTACCAAATCCATCCACTTTCCTCCTTTCTGGATTTACCTGACAGCCTCATTGACTGGTCCTTGGCCCCAGGCTTGCCCCATGCCCTCTACTGCTAGAATGGTATTGCCTGGACAAATCTCTTAATTTCACTCCCTTACTTAAAACCCCTGCTTGGTGCTCTGTCTGAACTCCTTAGTGTGGTATGAAAACTTCCCCTCTGCAGTCACCTCCCTCCAGTGTCCATTCCAAGGCCTCGCCGTCTGAGGCTCCTCTGGACCTTGTATTCACTGTTCTCCATGCTCCCCACCTCCTCCTCTTTCCTTAAATCACTCCTACGCATCACGTGGGGCACAATCTTCCAGATCTGCAAGCCTGGGCAGGGCACCCTTCCCTGGGCCAAGCCCCCTCTTAGCATTGCTCACCCCATGCTGTTGACAGTCTCCTTGCCTGTCTGTCTCTAGACCACAAGCTCCTTGAGGACAGGGACTGGGCACCACTCACCCTTGTGCTCACAGTGCCTAGTGCTAATAGCGGAATTTTGTTAGGAAACTCAAAACACTCCCAAGCCCTAAGTATTTCTTTCTTTTTCTTTTTCTTTCTTTTTTTTTGAGACAGGGTCTCGCTCTGTCAGGCTGGAGTGGAGTGGCACGATCTTGGCTCACTATAGCTTCTAATTTTCAGGCTCAATCAATCCTCCCATCTCACTCAGCCTCCTGAGCAGCTGAGACCATGGGCATGCGCCACCGCGCCCGGCTAATTTTTGTTCTTTTTTGAGACAGAGGCTCACTCTGTTGCCCAGGCTGGAGTGCAGTGGTGCTATCTTGGCTCACCGCAACCTCTGCCTCCTGGGTTCAAGCAATTCTCGTGCTTCAGCCTCCCAAGTAGCTGGGATTACAGGTGTGTGCTACCACACCTGGTAAATTTTTGTAGAGACAGGGTTTCGCCATGTTGCCAAGGCTGGTCTTGAACTCCTGAGCTCAAGCGATCCACCCGTCTCAGCCTCCCAAAGTGCTGGGACTACAGGCATGAGCCTCTGTGCTTGGTCTAATTTTCATTTTTTTTGTAGAGACAAGGTTTCTCCATGTGGCCCAGGCTGGTCTCAAACTCCTGGGCTCCAGCAATCCACCCGCCTTGGTCTCCCAAAGTGCTGAGATTACAGGCGTGAGCCACCACACCTGGCCCTCCGGCCCTCGTACTTTTTACAAGACCCGCCTGGGCAGCGGACAGAGACATAGAACTGCCTGTGGCTTCCCTCTCAGGATGATTTTTAAGTCTGGAACAAAAGCTGTCTCTTACCATGTGACCAGCTTTCAGAATCCAGTAGAAAGCCAGGTTCTTGTGGGACTTAACAAAAGCAGACGTTTCCAAAGATTTAGGGTCACTGTGCAGGGCCTTCCACTTCAGCTGACTGAATTTAGGCAGTTCTGGCCACTTCAGTTTCCGCAGCCAGGCCTCCTGACCTGGTGAGAAGGACAAAGAGAAAGGCCTGGCATTAACAGCTAGGTAGAGTAGGAAAAAAGTCGAGGTCCTAAAAGTTGGTGCTTCCCAAACTGCAGTATGCATGAAACTCACTCAGGATCTTGTTAAAATGCAAATTCTGATTCAGAAGATCAGGGTAGGGCCTGAGCATCTGCATTTCTGACTCCCAGTGAAACCTAGGCTGCTGGGAGAAACCTAACAGCTGCAAAGCCTGACTGCTTTTGCCTCTGTATCTCTCACTGCCATCTGCTCTTTAGGAAGGGAACTGGGGACCTCTGGAGGCAGACAGGCCTGTGAGGAGGACTGCGAGATGTCAGGAATGAGATAGTGATAAGGATCACCTGGGCTGTTCATGGAGCAATGCAGCAGCTTTCCAAATTGTCCTTGGTGTCCCTTGCTTACCAGTCACAAAAATATTCAACCCTTCTGGTTTGACGAGGCGCATCACATCCGTCAGACCTTGTGCCTCAATTAGCCTGCCAGGTCAGGGAACCTGTCTCTGAGCCTCCACCAGGCCCTATTTAATTTGGAAGTGAGCAAATTAAATAGGTGGTAGGTGATAGGGCAGCAGTCGGGATTCCACAAAGACCATTTCCCCTGGGTCTTCAGGGTTACGGTCATTAGGGTTTAGTTTTAATTCACTCTGCAGTGGTCAACATCGACTGTGATGTCGCACAAAAATGAGGCTCTCCCTTAATTAAATAGTGTACTTGCCCAATAACCAGGAAAATGTCTAAGTTTTGTGGTAGAGACAGGTGCTGTTCTTTTCTTTAATCATACCTAAGGGCCCCCAAACCCGGATAGGCCCAGGCTTCTGAGGGGTCACAGCCACATGCAGCTCCCCACTCTTTGAATAATCAAGGTCAGGGGTAGATGAATGTAATGGGAAATGGCCTTCCTCCTGGCATGTCAACATCATCCACCCCAAGACTGACATGTCCAAGGCCAGTTCCCTTCCAGTTGAACCCATAAAACTGCCTCTATGTGCCCCTCAGAATCAATTCCTACCCATGGTATCTACGATGAGATCAAGCTGTCCATTATACACGGTCACGTTGATCCCTGCCTTCAGCAACTTGTCCACAATGTTAATGACTGGCTTCATGAAGTCCTCCTCCATGTTCACAAAGACGTTGGTAGCCTGGCCTGCACATGGGGAAGGAGAAAGAGGGAGTAGCTTGGAATCTGCCAAAACAGGAGATACCTTTCAGCCCAGAGCATCTTGGGCTCCAGCACCAAACAACGACTGAATGCACAGATGCTTCACAAACAGGGATGAACCAACCCAGAAATTTGTGCCGACTGGTCAGGTGTAAGGCACACATAAATAGCTCATGTGGTCCATTCTCTTGAGAGCTTGAGATGATAGCAGGCGCCATCTTTAATGAGGAATTGACACCTGGAATAGGCTACTGTCCAAGGAAACAGGGAGGGAGAGACCCAGGAAATACTCATTAGGCTGGTACACTCAGGGAATAAACTGTGCTTTGGGCCAATGTCAGTTTTCCTGTTTTTTTGAGTAACACCAGGGCCAAGTTTCAAGTCCTGAACAAGCAGGCCTACCTTATAATAAACCAGATCAAACCTAAACCAATTCAGAGCTGGCCCTCAGGAAAGCCAAATGAATAACAAGCCCCAGGCAAAACAGGAGCTAGTGAGCATGGCACTCTCGCTGGCTCCTGCCCAGCAGCATTATCAAAACACTGAATGACAGCAATAACAGTGGCAGCCACCATTATTCGCTACACACTGCCAAGGAGGCATTTGACAAGCAACATACCATTTTCTTCTTCATTGTCCTAGGAGATAAGAAGTCTTTTTTTTTTTTAATTTAATTTTTATTTATTTATTTATTTATTTATTTATTTATTTATTTATTTGAGACAGAGTCTCACCTTGTCACCCAGGCTGGAGTGCAGGGGCACAATCTCAGCTCACTGCAGCCTCTACCTCCCAGGTTTAAGCGATCCTCCCACCTCAGCCTCCCAAGTAGCTGAGACTACAGGTGCACACCACCACACCCAACTCTTTTTTTGTTTTTCAGATAGAGTTTTCAGAGATTACAGGCGTCTGCCACCTCACCCGGCTACTTTTGTATTTTTAGTAGAACTGGGGTTTCTCCATGTTGGTCAGGCTGGTTTCGAACTCCCAACCTCAGGTGATCCACCCACCCGACTTCCCAGAATGCTGGGATTACAGGCGTGAGCCACCACACCCAGTCACACCCAGCTCTTTTTATTTGAGCTAATTTTTCTTCATTTCTAAAATTCTCTCAGCAGTCAGGAGTAATGAAAAAACCAGGATAGAATGAGCCCTCTGGTGACTGCAGGTTGGGAGAGGAGGACCCATGTCCCCTGAGAAAGCTCCCAGCAGCCGCAAATCGTACGCTCCCAGCAGCAGCCACAGGACCACTGACCCCATATCCTTGGGGTATCTTGAACACACATGAAACAAAACCCTCTTTAGCTCGGAGTGTTTCCCCTTCAGAAACCTGAGATCTCTGCTTGCTCAAGGCCACCCTACGGGAATAAAGTAGGAACTTATCCAAGATTTCTACCTGGCCCTGGTCTCTAAGGATTTCATTATTTCCTCACCACAGCCTTGAGCCCAGAATGCAGTAATGCCCGGCCACATCTAGCGTCAGGATGCCTGGGGAGGTCAGCAAGAGAGAGCTGGTCAAAATCTGCCCAAGCACTTGGGTCGTCTGACATCCTGCAAGGACCTTTGGCATGAAATCTCATCTGCAACGAAATCTCATCCAACTGTGGCCCTGGATGTAGCTTTTTTATCTTAATTTTTTATTATGAAAAATTTCAAATGGACACAAAAGAGTAGTGCACAACACTCTGATGTACCCATACCGGGCTTCAATAATTATTAACTCACAACCAATTACGCATTATTTCCCTCCCCACTCAGCTCCCTGCCAACCCCTTATTTTGAACCAATTTTGACACATCTTTTTTTTTCCCTTTTTTAAGAAACAGGGTTTCTCTCTGTTGCCCAGGCTGGAGTGCACTGGCACAATCATAGCTCACTGTAGCCTCAAACTCCTGGGTTCAAGCAAGTAGTTAGGAGTATATGCCACATGCCACCATGCCTAGCTAATTTTTCTTTTTTCTTTTTTTTGAGACAGAGCCTCGCTCTGTTGCCCAGGCTGGAGTGCAGTGGTGTGATCTCGGCTCACTGCAAGCTCTGTCTCCTGGGTTCACGCCATTCTCCTGCCTCAGCCTCCCAAGTAGCTGAGACGACAGGCGCCCGCCACCACGCCTGGCTAATTTTTTGTATTTTTAGTAGAGACGGGGTTTCCCCGTGTTAGCCAGGATGGTCTCGATTTCCTGACCTCATGATCCGCCCCCCTCAGCCTCCCAAAGTGCTGGGATTACAGGCGTGAGCCACCGCGCCTGGCCCATGCCCAGCTAATTTTTCTATTTTCTTGTAGAGATGGGGGTTTTACTGTGTTACTCAACTGTGGCCTCAAGCAATCCTCTCAACTCAGTCTTCCATAGTGGTGAGATTATAGGCATGAGCCACTGCATCCAGCCCTCACAGCCCTGACAAGTCATTTACTGTCTCTGTATCTATTTGCTCACCTACAAAGCGTGGATAGTAATATGGTTTACCTGTAACCTATCATCACCAACAACAAAACCCATCCTACAAATTCAGGTCTCTGAATTTGCACCTCTTTTCTCCCCATAACTCTGCAAATGGCACTTAATTAGGTTGCATAAGTACCTCCCCAGGATTGATCCTCAGGAATAATTTTGAGCTTCTTTCTGATGGGGCCATTCATGAGCTGGCTTAAGGCGTCTTGTTGTAGGTGTCTCACGTGGCGCTGACAAAGACGAACTAAAACCAAACTGGTAGACGGTGAGTCAAAGGACTGGAAGTAAGGCCAAGAGGACATTGTTTTTTTTTTTTTGAGACGGAGTCTCGCTCTGTCGCCCAGGCTGGAGTGCAGTGGCTTGATCTCAGCTCACTGCAAGCTCCGCCTCCCAGGTTCAAGCGATTCTCCCGCCTCAGCCTCCCGAGTAGCTGGGACTATAGGCACACGCCACCATGCCCAGCTAATTTTTTGTATTTTTAGTAGAGACAGGGTTTTGCCATGTTGGCCAGGATGGTCTCGATCTCCTGACCTCGTGATCCGCCCGCCCGCCTCAGCCTCCCAAAGTGCTGGGATTACAGGTGTGAGCCACTGCACCTGGCCATGAGGACATCTTTACCAAGCCACTGGGGATGCTGCACAGCGAGAGGGAGAGTTTCAGATTCAGCTGGAAAAGGGAAAGCGTCACCTTGATTCACCCCCAGCGGGAGGAAGAAAGTCAGAAACACATTGAAAGTGGAGAGGCTTTAGTATTAGGTTGGTGCAAAAGTAACTGCAGTTTTTGCCATTAAAAGTAATGGCAAAATTTCTAAATTTCAATGGCACTCCAGCCTGGGCAACAGAGTGAAACCCTATCTCTTAAAAAAAAAAAAAAAAAAAGGGAAAAAATAGATTTGTCAAAATTGGTTCAAAATAAGGGGTTGGTAGGGAGCTGGGTGGGAAGGGAAATAATGCTTCATTGGTTGTGAGTTAATAGTTTTTGTCAAAAACCATGGTTACTTTTGCACCAACCCAATAGTATTAATTGTACACTCTATAGACCTGGGGGCCATTGGGATTTTCCAGAATGACCAAAGAGAATCACCAAGAAGTGGAACCTAGGGTATCCTTTATACGCTTCTTGGTTGGCTGAAAGACGACTAAATTCAGCCTTGAAATGATGTTGTAATTTGGTGTATGGAAGCTGGTTTCTAAACTTTAAAAACATCATGTTATGTGACAGAAGCCAGTGCAAAAGACTATTGTGTGATTGTATTTATATAAAATGTTCAGAAGAGGCAAATCTAAAGAGACAGAAGGCAGATGAGTGGTGGCCTGGGGCTGGGAGTGGGAATGAGAACTGTCTGCAAGCAGACACGTGGGATCTCTTTGGCGTGACGGAAATGCTCCAAAACTGGATTGTAGCAATGACTGCACAACTCTGGGAATATACTGAAAACCACTTACAATGAGTTAATTTTACGGCATGCAAATTATACACTAATAAAGTTTTTTTTATAAACAGGTTTCTTTTTGCATGGAGGCTGAGGCAGGGACTAATAACTTCAAGGTTCACTCACCTAGGTGGCTCTGTGTGAATTCTAGATTCGACTCCATTGTTGACGTGGGAGTGCTTTTAGTTAAGATGTTATAGAAGTTCACCCCGTCTGTGTTCTGAAATATAAAGTTTATTTGGCTGTTTGTTTCATTTTCCTATCATCAAAGCTGCCACACAGAAAGGCACATGGCTCTTTATCTTATCCAAGGACAGCTTTAATTTTGTAAATTTGTTTGGATCAGAAAGAAATACAGCTTTGGCTGGGCCCAGTGGCTCACACCTGTAATCCCAGCACTTCGGGAGGCTGAGGTGGGTGAATCACTTGAGCCCAGGAGTTCGAGACCAGCCTGGTCAACACGGTGAAACCCCTCTCTACTGAAAACACAAAAATCAGCCGGGCGTGGTGGTGCTCAGCTGTAGTCCCAACTACTCTGCAGGATGAGGCATGAGAATCATTAGAACCCAGGAGGCAGAGGTTGCAGTGAGCCGAGATCGGGCCACTGCACTACAGTGTAGATTAGATGACAGAACTAGACTTGGTCTCAAAAAAAAAAAAAAAAAAAAGAAGGAAAGAAAGAGGCCGGGCAGAGTGGCTCTCGCCTGTAATCCCAGCACTTTGGGAGGCTGAGGTGGGTGGATCACCTGAGGTCAGGAGTTCAAGACGAGCCTGGGCAACATGGTGAAACTCTGTCTCTAAAAATACAAAAATTAGCTGGGTGCAGTGGCGCATACCTGTTATCTCAGCAACTCGGGAGGCTGAGGCAGGAGAATCGCTTGAGCCCAGGAGGCAGAGGTTACAGTGAGGCGAGACTGTGCCACTGCACTCCAGCCTGGGTGACAGAGCAAGACTGTCTCAAAAAAAAAAAAAAAAAAAAAAGGAAAAAATAAAAAATAAAAGAAAGAAAGAAATGCAGCTCTGAAGTTTCAGAAACCAGCTGTGTCAGCCTACTCTCCCTGGAGTGGTAAGCATCTCATATAAGCAGTGATCAGGCCCCACAGGGAAAAAAACCAAGGGCCTAGGTGTTAATTTATAAGGAGAACAGAGCTGCAGAGGGGCCTACACTCCCAATCCTTAGCCAGCGCATTCTTTCCTTCTGGTTCTCTGGAGTCAGAATGTTGCTTGGCAAGGGTCCTAATAAGGGAATCTGTTGTCTCCACACACTTACCTCTGCAAGACAGTCTATTTTTTTTTTTAATAGAATCCATACATTTAGTCAAGGACAAGCAAGTCTTGCAAGCCTGGGTGGCTTTCTGACTCTATAAGGAGCCACTACATCACTGCTCAGACCCAAGAGATGTATTATCTAGCATGCAATCATTTGCAGATACGTGGGGAGGCTCAGGATAGACCCCAAGTTTGACAATACCAACAACGTACCCTATACCCACCAGAAAAAGCCAAGCAGGCTGGCCTCTGAGTTTGTCCCCTTTTTACCTGTTCAATGATCTTTTCTGCTTTCCCCCACAGCTCTGTGGCCTCTCTGTAGAGCCCTTTATTTACAGCACTCAGGACTTGCTCTGCAACCTCGGACACCTCTGCCAGACCTTTGTCTTCGAGAAGAGACTGGAATGCAAACCAAGAGCAAAAAGACCCACTTTACTTGGGAACATCAATCTGGTGCTGCTGCAGTTAGGAAGGGGTAGGAGAAAGAGGGGAAGGAAGGAGAACAGAAGCTCACATATCAAAGTGTATTGTTACAAGCCACATGTTTATTGGAGGAAATACGGCAAATTGTCAACTGCACCTAAGAAGGTATTCACAGTGATCTTTTAACGTTTCTGCATATTTGAAAATGTTTGTAATAAAAATTTAGGGAATTGGAAAAATGTGTTTCTTATATCTGGAAAAAAGTGATGTGTGCTGATTTTCTTTCAATTTGTCCCTGAGGCAAGCTCTTGCTTTGGGTCTCCAACTCTATATGGATGAGTAGTCCCTAAAGAGCCGTGTCATCCACATAGGCAAACTCATCCAGCATCTCTTTTCCTGGGGTCACAGCTGGAAGAGATCGGCTGGGTTGTTTACCCGCAGGGCGCAGATGTGTATCTACTTACCATGCTGTACAGGTAAGGTCCCCAGGAGAGCACCGAATCTAAAGGAAACCACATATGTACAAATCAAGTATGTCACACCTCTGTCTTTCCAAAGACAAACCTAACTGTCTTCTCTCCAAAGAAGAAAGAGACAGAAGCAAGAAACCCGGTAGCTTTGGATTGGAAGGCCCCTTAAATCACCTGTACCTATGCAGGAGGCGGGCTGATGACACAGTGGCTGGAAGGTGGGATGAGGGTGTGAGGGCCTGTCTGTTGACTCTTTAGACTAATGGCACATTAATTTGGCCTGATACTGGCCCAGCAAGTGAGCCACTGCCGGTGACAGCATCCCCGCAGGCAGGCTGTAGGTATGCAGGTGGAGGCTCTTATCTGTGGACCTCTAGGCCTTTTGATAGCTTAAAATATTTCTCCACCCTCACATTTCTGTTCTGCATCTTATTTGCTCCTCCAGTTTGGAGATATTAGGTTCTGCCAAGGAGCTAAATAAGGAAGATGACTAATGAGTTTGCAACAGCGCAAGTGGCTATATTGCCAATTGGCTCATTCCCATCCCACAAACACATTGAGAATTTACTAAGGGTCTGGAGGCAGCAAAAGCTTAAGATATAACTGTGAGTAACATAATGCCTGTCCTTAAAGAGAACAGTAGTTGACCTTGGTTTAGACAAGCTCACAACTATATTAAATACTATATCACTAGGTAAGGCAAGTGCTATTGAAAGACACGCCAACAAAGAATCAAGGACCTCAACGTACAAAGCACATTTGAGTATGTCTCTCCTTAGCTTAAAAGTATTCAATGGCTCCTTAAGGCAAAGTGTCTCAAAGTAGGTTTCAAGTAGTCTTAGTTCTGCAGGAACTAAGTCCATGTTGCCCAGTCCGGTCCCGAACTTTTGGGTTCAAGCAATCCGCCCGCTTTGGTCTCCCAAAAGTGCTGGGATTACAGGTGTGAACCACCACGCCTGGCCTGGACTGGTATTCTTTTAGAGTACACTGTGAGAAATGCAGGCACACCAGGACTTCCGTGGCCTAGCTGTTAATCACCTCCTGGGCTTAACCTTCAAACTTGTGCCTTAGTTTCTTGAAACAGGGTTGGTTGCAGTTCTCCAATGCATCCCACTTCCTGTTTGATCTGGGCCAGAGATTGGTAACCTTTCTGTAAAAGGGCAGATAGTAAATAATTTTGGCCCTGTAGGCCAGCCTATCTCGGTTGCAACTACTCAACTGTGTTCTTACAGTCTCCAAACAGCCACAGACAGTAAATGAACTTTTACCGGCCAGGTGAGGTGGCTCACGCCTGTGATCCCAGGACTTTGGGAGGCCGAGGCGGGCAGATCACCTGAGGTCAGGAGTTGGAGACCAGCCTGGCCAACATGGTGAAACCCCATCTCTACTAAAAATACCGAAAACATTAGCCAGGCATAGTGGCAGGAACCTGTAATCCCAGCTACTCAGGAGTCTGAGACAGGAGAATCGCTTAAACCTGGGAGGCGGAGGTTGCAGTGAGCTGAGATCGCACCATTGCACTCCAGCCTGGGCAACAAGAGCAAAACTCAGTCTCAAAACAAACAAACAAAAACAAACAAACAAGAAAAAACTTATTTACCAGAGCAGGCAGCAGGGCAGACTTGACTCATGGGCCCTTGTTTACCAACCTTTGAAGTAGGCCTGCGTTGTTCAATAGAACTTTCTGCAGTAATGGAAGTGTTCCATATCTGTGCAGTCCAAAATGCTAGCCAATAGCCACATGTGTCTATGGAGCACTTGGGTGTGGAGAGTGCCACTGAAAAACTGAAATTGTATTTAAAAATTATAATCAAATTTATATAGTCACATGTGACAAGTGGTTACCATACTGACATGGTCACACGGGCTTAGTGACAGTGCAGATCAAGACCTTCTTGAAGACCAGGAGCATATCCATGTGCCTTTGCCTAGCACCTAGAACAGTATCTACTACTTAGAAAGCAATTAACAATTGTTCATGGAAATTAACAATACTTCTCCCTCAAAAACCAATGTTTCTAGTATAGAGGGGCAATACTTAAAGTGGATCTGGAAGGATGGATTACAATCCAGACAAACAGACTCATAAGGTAAAGTGGGTCACGGCAAGGAGGAAAAGGTAGATTCCAAACAGGAGGAAAAACACTTGCAAAGCCAGGAAGCAAAGCTACTGATCTTGGAGAGACAGTGTAGCAAGGTGGTTAGGTTGCTTGGATTCCAGTACCTGCTGCCTGGATTTGAATCCCAGTTTTACCATTTAGCTGGGTGACTCCAAGAAAGTTGCTTAACCTCTCTTGAGTCTCAGTTTCATCATTCACAAAATTAGGATAACAATAGCATCCATCCCATGGAATTGTTGCAAGGATTACATGAAGTTACCACATGCAAAGTACTTAGTGCTATTGTGAAACTGAGAAGACCCCATGAGGAAGTGAGAGGGCCAGCATCATAATTTTGAGTCATAAACAACTCTTATCTGTGTTCCCAATGAGGATGCTCAGTTATGAAATAGCACACCTCTGGGTTGCCAAGACCTGATGGAGACTTTGTCTTGTCATCAACTTGAACAAAAGAGCAGCATCTGACAAGAAACTCTCATGCTTCTGACCTAGGCTTTTGCAGTTTTATGATGTCCTATGAGATCCACCCAGGAAGGAAAAACAGATAAACAAATAGCAGCCCTCGTCTTCATGCTGACTCAGTTTTATGCTACTTCAGTCCTACCCCGCAGATGGCAAACATGAGGGCAAGAAATAACCGTTCCAAGTTGTAATGGTTATTGGGAACATGGCTCTGTAACAAGCGAATCCCTACCTTTTAGGGGGAAATATTACCTTTTATAAATGATTATTTTTAAAAAACTGAGCCATAATCACAAATCACAAGTGTACCTTCGAAAGAGTTTTGATGAATGCATATGCCCGTGTAACCACCCCCTGCGATCAAGATATAGTTCCTTCATGTCCCTTTCATGCTTATTTCCCGCCCTTGCCCCTAGGCAGCCTCTCTTCTGATTTCTAACTCCGTAGTTTGGTTTTGCCTGGGGAAAATCACGTTTTGTTAGGTTAGAACAATGGTTCTCAATCAGGGATGGTTTTGTTCCCCAGGGAGACATTTCTGGTTGTCACACTGAGGTGGTGCTACTAGCATCTCTTGAGTAGAGGCCAAGGATGCTGCAGGTAGTATCCTACAATGCACAGGACAGCCTCCCACAAAAAGAACTATATGACCCACAATGTCAATAGTGCTGAGAAATCCTGTGTTAGAGTGAATGCCACCAGGATGATTGTTTCAGATGTCTGGAACCACACCCTGGGTGTCTGCAACATAAACAACTCTTATTTATGCTCACAACACGGATGCTCAATTACGAAACTGCACACCTCTGAGTTGTAAGACCAGACGATAACCTTGTCTTGCCATCAATATGCATAACAGATGGAAATTTCACGCCAAACGCTTATGTCAGCATCAGGGAAGTAGAGGGGGCGGATGACAAAACAGATTTGCCTTTGTACTGAGCCGCACAGACCCGGATTTGAATCCTGGCTAGGCCACTCATCCTATGTTGCAGAGAGCGTATTTCATGACCTCTCTGAGTCTTTAGAATGCCTCCAAAGGTAAAATTTGATCCTTTTGTTGTGATAATTAAATTAAGAAAACTCAGTTCAGCCCTTAGTGGTCCATGGTAGGTGCTCTGTCTCTATATTTCTTGGATGCAGCAAACACTTTTTCTAAGGGCCCAGAACGTTCTGCTGCTTAGCCCTTTGATTTGGACAACACAGCCCAAAGTCCCAGGAAAGCATGGGCAAAGAGGAGTGAAGAAATGCCTGAAAATGCCAGACTTACCAACAGGGGAGATCCAGGAATCGCCCAAGGCAACCCCGGCAAAGTTGCACTTGATGGTCCCTTGATGAACGGCCTGAAAGAGGAAACAAGAAATGCCCTCAGGCCAGGTGCAGTGGCTCACGCAGTAATCCCAACAGTTTGGGAAGCTGAGGCAGGAGGATCGCTTGAGCCTAGGAGTTCAAGACCAACCTAGGCAATGTAGTGAGATCCCATCTCTACAAAAAGTTAAAAAATTAGTGGGGCATGGTGGTATGTGCCTAATAGTCCCAGATACTCAGGATGCTGAGGTCAGAGGATCACTTGACCCCAGGGGGTCGAGGCTAGCCTGGGCAACATGGCAAAACCCCCATCTCTACAAAAAGTACAAAAATTAGCCAGGCACGGTGGTGCTTGCGTTTAATCCCAGTTACTCAGAAGGCTGAGGCAGGAGGCTCGCTTGAGCCCAGGAGGCAGAGGCTGTAGTGAGCCATGATCATGCCACTGTACTCCAGCCTCCAGCCTGGCTAATAGAGCAAGATCTTGTCTCAAAAAAAAAAAAAAAAAGGTCTGAATATTTGAGATGAAAATTTACAGAAATAGAAAGTTGAGAACTACTGATTGAAGAAAGCAGGCTGAAACCAGTATGTATAATATGATCTCATTCAGCTAAACAATTCTATATAAATGTGCACAAGAATATTTAGAAAGCTATATACCCAGGTGCTAACTATAGTGATCTCCATCAAGTGGGCAAGTGAAGTTTTCATTTTTAATTTATGCTTGCTGTAGTTTCTAATATTCTATACAGTACATATGCTGCTTCTATAAGTTTTTTTTAATTAGTAAATCTTAAAAAAATCCCTTATTTAAGCTCACTGATATTCAGACATAGGAGATAGAAGAAAATGTGAAAGTCTTTTACTTTTCCTCATTGGTGCCCTCACACTCACCAACTGACTGCAGTTAAGTGTGTCATGTATCCTTTTACCTTTTTGTTTGCCATCACAGCGTGCAAATCTACCTCCACATATGGAAGTGTTTTTGACTTACAAACAAGTTTATCTCACATTGTTCCACAATTCAATACCCAAAGGACAACTTTCCATACTCAGTACATATAGCTCTCTGTATTCTTTCTTTTTCCTTTCTTGTAGAGGCAGGGGTCTCACTCTGTTGTCCAGGCTGGTCTCTAACTCCTGATCTCAAGCAATCCTCCCACCTCAGCCTCCCAAAGTGCTGAGATCCATCCTTTTTTTTTTTTTTTTTTTTGAGAAAGAGTCTCGCTCTGTCACCCAGACTAGAGTGCAGTGGTGCAATCTCAGCTCAGCTCATTTGCAACCTCTGCCCCCTGGGTTCAGGCAGTTCTCCTGCCTCAGCCTCCCTAGTAGCTGGGATTACAGGCATGCATTACCACGCCCAGGTAATTTTTGTATTTTTAGTAGAGACTGGGTTTCATCATGTTGGCTTGGCTGGTCTCCAACTCCTGACCTCGAGCAATCCACCCACCTTGGCCTCCCAAAGTGCTGGGATTACAGGCATGAGCAGGATTACAGGCATGAGCAGGATTACAGGCATGAGCCACCGCGCCCACCTGGATCCATTCTTTACACTGGCTGCAAAGCATTTCATCTTGGAAAGATGTACCTACTTTATTTAAGCAATCCTTTACTGACAGCCAACCAGCTGTTTTCAGTTTATGAACATTATAAACAATGGCATAATAAACATTCACTGACATACACATATGTATAAGTATTCCCATAGGATAAAATTATTGGGTCAAATGACACATACATTTTTTTTTTTTTTTTTTGAGACGGAGTCTCGCTCTGCCGCCCAGGCTGGAGTGCAGTGGCCGGATCTCAGCTCACTGCAAGCTCCGCCTCCCGGGTTTACGCCATTCTCCTCCCTCAGCCTCCCGAGTAGCTGGGACTGCAGGCACCCGCCATCTCGCCCGGCTAGTTTTTTGTATTTTTTTAGTAGAGACGGGGTTTCACCGGGTTAGCTAGGATGGTCTCGATCTCCTGACCTCGTGATCCGCCTGTCTCGGCCTCCCAAAGTGCTGGGATTACAGGCTTGAGCCACCGCGCCCGGCCGACACATACATTTAAAAAACTGACAGACATTGTCAAATTGTCCTTTGAAGTTTAAATTAATTTGTATTCCCATCAAAAGCGCACAAGAACACTTATTTCCCTGACTTCTTACCAAAACTGGGTGTTATCAGTCTTTTAAATATTTACAAATCTCATGGACTTGGCTTACTAATAAAAGTTGAAGATTTTTCATATGTCTAAAGGCTGTTATATTTCTTTTATAAATTGCTTGTCCACATTTGTCTTTGCCCAATTTTTCTACTAGGACATTGTTGTTTTTTTTGTGTTTTTTTTTTTTCCCTGAGACATGGTCTTGTTCTATCACCCAGGCTGGAGCGCAGTAGCATGATCACAGCTCACTGCAGCTTCAAATTCTTGAACTCAAGCGATCCTCCCACCTCATCCTCCCAAGTAGCTGCGATTACAGCCAGGAGCCACTGTGCCCGGTTGATTTTTTTTTTTTTTTTTTAATAGAAACAGGATCTCGCTACGTTGCCCAGGCTGGTCTGGAACTGCTGGTCACAAGCGGTTCTCCTGCCTGGTCTTCCCAAAGTGCTGGGATCATAGGCATGGGCCACTGCATTCTGTCCCAATTTTTATTTTTAAGTTTAGATTTTAATCTATCCAGAATTAATATTTTATACAAGGCAAGAATACAAGTTTTCTATTTTCCAAAGTGATAGACATTTGTCTCCATAACATTTATTGACATTCTATCCATGCCTCAATGATTTGAAGTGTTATCTTATATTTATATATGATCATATACATATAATACAAATATATGATATACATACATATATATGTGCGTGTTTCTGGATTCTGTACCCTGTTGCAATTAATCTATTTGTCTGTTGCTATGTCAGTACCACATTCTTTTACTCACTCAAGCTTTATATCTTGTTCCAGATCTAGTAGGGCAATCTTCACTCTTCTTTTAAAAACTTTTCATGATTATTACTACAGATTTAATCTTACTCTGCATGTACATGGCCCTATTCAAAGTGTATTTAATATCACGTGTGTATATAAAAGTAACATGATTTTCTGTCCAAAACCATAACAACAAAGTTATTTTCCATTACCTTATAAAGCTCTAGACCAATGCCAGCTGCCATTTTTCCTCCATAGGACTCTGAGAAAATGTAGAATGGAACTGTCTAGTAAGAAAAGGAATTTACACAGAATTAACAACCTTGATTGCTTTTTGAGTCACGCAAATTAATTTCAAATTTCTATTGCATATAATGGCCAGAAAAAACAAATCTGCTTTGTGTTCCTCCCCCATCACTCCGATCTGATTATTACATCTGACTAGAATGCCCATTCCAGGGTCATTCTTTCAAGTTAAATATCAACTTTAAAGATGACAGAAACAAAAATTCACAACCCAATCTTGGAAATAAAAAGGTTTTCTCAGAAATCAGCTAGGCATTAAACTCTGGAGGCAGTTCAGGTTTATGCTGATGGATATAGAGTTGCTATTGCCAACCCTTTCCTTAGCTGTTCCTGAGTCTTTGCTTACCTGGAATTCTTTGTGGCGATCGAAGAAGGTCTTCAGGAGAACCATCATGTCTGAAGCCACCGTAGCTAGGTCCTTGGCATAGGCACCACTACCATTCACGTAACTGAACCCAGTGCCCACAGGATTATCCACAAATAGGAGACTGGCAGCCTGGAGCTATGTGCCACAGAGGAAAATGAAATGTTGCAATCAGTTGTTTGGTCACCAATTATCTTTGGATCATTTTCTACTAGCTCAGCAAAACCCACATAGTGAGGATAACAGTGTGGTGATGATATCCCTGTTGCCAAAAGAGATTTTTAAAAATAAGGGACAGGAGCATAGGAAAAAAACAAAACAAAACAAAAAATCAAAACAAAGAAAGCCCCCCCCCAACTCCCCCCCAAAAAAAGGGAGAGGCAAGACGGAAAGATTAACACACACAGGAATCAAATAATCTGGGCTGTTGCTTTTCACACAATACAATGTACTAAACGTAACAAACTAGTGCAGAAAGAGGCATGCAGAGACAGTCTATGCACTAACTCGAAGAAGCCAGAGGACACTCAAAGTCTGGACACACATCAGTTTTCTTGGAAATGCATCCAATTTCCACATTGGCCTGGCTTCTCTGTACACTGCAAGAACAGAGTTTATTCTAATACCTTTTCCAAAGAGGTTGAGAGTTATAAAATTTACATATAAAAGATCCTGAATAATGACACAGTCCAGTCATGTCCCTTGCTGATGAGGAAATTAAAGCCCAGAAAGAGCCCAGAATGTGTCTAAGGTCACAAAATTGGACAGGCAGTGGCAGCACCAGGACTGGGACCACGGTCCTCACTCATATGGTCCTTTTAGTTCCAGAAGGCTTGGAGACAAGTTGGGATGGGGGGTGAAGGTAGGGGATGACTCTACAACCACTCCTGGAAGTGAGATTTCTGTTGGAACCAAGTACAGGAAAGGCCCAGGCCAGGAGGACAGCATGTACAAAGACCGTGAGGCAACAGTAGGAAACCCTTAAGAAAGACAAGAAAGTGGCTGGGCGCGGTGGCTCACGCCTGTAATCCCAGCACTTTGGGAGGCCGAGGTGGGCAGATCACGAGGTCAAGAGTTCGAGACCAGCTGACCAACATGGTGAAACCCCATCTCTACTAAAAATACAAAAATTAACTGGGTGTGGTGGCACACGCCTGTAGTCCCAGCTACTTGGGAGGCTGAGGCAGCAGAATCGCTTGAACCCGGGAAGCAGAGGTTGCAGTGAGCCGAGATTGCGCCACTGCACTCCAGCCTTGGCGACAGAGAGAGACTCCATCTCAGAAAAAAAAGAAAGAAAGACCAGAAAGCTTAGCTCCCAATGTGAGAGGGAGGCTGGAGGAGGAGCACTGAGGAAAGTGAAGAACATTCATAGCAATAGGTGCAGCCGGGAGAGCCGGAGCACAGAGAGAGGAATAGCCACAAGCCCTGAGTGGGGCCCACGCTGTGTAGCAGCCCTAGGGTGGGTGCGCAGTTCTGATCATGGGCAGCCTGGGCGTCAGGGCTAAGCAGGTGGACAGTGGGAGTGACCCAAGGCTGTAAAGGGAGAAGGATACGGGAGTTGACCACAGAGGGGTGAGGGAAGGAAGAGATGCTAAGAATGAGGGGGAGGTGCGAGCAGGAGAGCAAGAGAGACATCGAAAGAGGAAGTCAAGATACAAGTAGGAGGAGAGGAGAGAGAAAAGGACTGGGGGCTGTGGCTGGAGGGTGCAACCCTGGTGTCTGAGACTGCAGAGATGGCCAGCATGGGTAACGCAGGGTCCCAGGTGTCTGCTGTAGTAAGTTTTTGAAGGCAGCTGGAGAGAGGGGTTGTCTTGGAGAAAGCGAGGCAGACTGGGGCAAGATAAGTTGTCCTGAGAAATGGGAGAAGCTGGGCCAGAGAGGAGGCCTGCGGACAAGTGCCCATGGCCTCAGTATTCACAGGACGAGGAAAGGGATGGCGAGGGATTGCTACATCTGTGGCCCCTCCAAAAGTTGGGCAGGGCCTCTGAGAGGCCACGGGGCAAGGTTTAGCTCAGGACCGTCCTCACTGTACCCAGGTGGTTTTCCGGGGTTTGAGATTGCTGTCAAGGGGCCCAATTTCCTCAAAGTTTCCAAATCCAGTGCTGGAACCGCCTGGACCGCCCTGTGGAAGAGAGAAGAAACAAACAAAAATTTTAGTCAAACTTAGTCTTTACGATGAATGACCACATTTGCTATAGACGGTTTATGAGTTAGTGATGGCTGGGTCAATTTGCATAAAAGACACAATTTCTCTGATGAACCAGGGACTTTCACATGAGCAAAGCTCCCCTAGTAACTGCTGAGGCTTTTCTCTTTGAAAGGAGCAGAGCTGAGCTAAGAGGTCTTCAGTGGAATGTTCTTGACTCCTGATTTTTTCTTTTCTTTTCTTTTCTTTTAAGACAGGGTCTAACTTTGTTACCCAGGCTGGAGTGCAGTGGTGCAATCTCAGTTCACTGCAGCTTCTACCTCTGGGGTTCAAGTGATCCTCCCGCCTCAGCCCCCTCAAGTTGTTGGAACTGTAGGCGCACGCCAGCACACCCAGCCCGACTAATTTTTGTGTTTTTTGTACAGGTGAGGTTTCACCATGTTACCCAGGCTGGTCTCGAACTCCTGGGCTCAAGCAATCCTCCCACCTCAGCCTCCCTAAGTGCTGGGATTACAGGTGTCAGCCATCATGCCTAGCTGCCTCCTGATTTTCTGAGCTGGAGCCGTGGCCTGCAGCAGGCCTTGCTGACCTGAACGAGCTCTACCAGGACTAGACACTGGGCCTTCTGACTCTTCCTCCATCATCCCCTCCCCAGGAGATGGGAGACTCTTCAGAATCCCTGTGGATTAATAAAGGACCCAGACTTAGGAGCAGTTTGATCAAGCAGATTCTCTGGATATAATGCAGCAGATTCTAAAGCTCCAGGGCAGGGAGAGTTTGATACTGTGAGCGTCCATGGGAGTGGGAAAGGCAGGATTCTGAACCGCAGCTCGTTGCTGGGGGCAGTTCTAAGGGCTCTGACGGCTTCAGAGAGGAAAAAAACTAAGAGGCAAATAGGACAGGTTGGGTGGGCTTTCTTTTTTTTCTTTTGAGATGGAGTCTCGTTCAGTCGCCCAGGCTGGAGTACAGTGGCGCGATCTCGGCTCACTGCAAGCTCTGCCTCCCAGGTTCACGCCATTCTCCTGCCTCAGCCTCCCGAGTAGCTGGGACTACAGACGCCCGCCACCATGCCCAGCTAATTTTTTGTATTTTTAGTAGAGATGGGGTTTCACCATGTTAGCCAGGATGGTCTTATCTCCTGACCTCATGATCCGCCCGCCTCAGCCTCCCAAAGTGCTGGGATTACAGGCGTGAGCCACCACGCCCAGCCTGGGTGGGCTTTCTAATTGAGACAAGAGGAGGCCCTTTGGGAGGTGGTCAGGGGAAAAGATGGTCAGTGCTTTTTCTGGACAAATCCAGGGGCCAACTGAGGTGGGGAGTCTATGAGGAGGGCCCTGTCAGCTAAGGCAAGGGAAAGGGCTGAGGACCTAGAATAAAAGGAAGTGGCTTCTCTGTGCACTAGCACAATGAATAGGAAAGGGAGATACAAAAAGACAAAACGGGGGCCAGGCGCGGTGGCTCATGCCTGTAATCCCAGCGCTTTGGGAAGCCAAGGCAGGCAGATCACTTGAAGTCAGGAGTTCGAGAGGAGTTCGAGTCCTGCCTGGTCAACACACGAAACCTTGTCTCTACTAAAAATAGAAAATTAGCCAGGTGTGGTGGCAGGCGCCTGTAGTCCCAGCTACTCGGGGGGCTGAGGCACGAGAATCACTTGAGTCCAATAAGTGGAGGCTGCAGTGAGCCGAGATTGCACCACTGCACTCCAGCCTGGGTGACACAGCGAGACCTTGTCTCAAAAAAGAAAAAAAAAAAAAAAGATGAAAGGGAATAGCTTGGGCAAAACAGAAGCCAGGGCAGTTTGTGTAGTAGGGAAATCTAAAAAAAAAAAAAAAAAAAAAAAGACAAGAGAGTCAGGGCTAAAGGGCAACTAGCAACAGCAAGAGGGCCCCAAAGGGAAAGACTTTACAATATTAATGTTTTGAACCTGAACCAACCTAACTCTGATAAAATTGGAAGGCTATAAATCCCCCGATCATATGCCCTTTGTATCTTAAGATTTTCTAACACAGCAGTAAAAAGTTCACAAAGCAGATAACGATGTTAACCGCAGTCCTATTCAAAATAACAACAGAAGTAAGGGTGCAACTCCAATGTCCCCCAGTAGGGGAACAGGTTAGGCACCCACAGCACATCTACAGCATGGAATGCTACACTGCCACTTAGAACCATGAACTATGAAAAACGATGTGGCAACACTGAAAAATATTCACAATGCAATATGCAATAAATTAAAGCCAGAGATCTACCCTCCAATGAAAGCTGGGTTCCTTTTTCCTCATGGACTTAATTAGGATGAGGTAGGATCAAAGCAAAAGAGGAAAAGCTGGAAATCCTAAGGGTTGGGTCTTTGTGGGAGAAATCTCAGTTCTCCTCTGCTTCTGGTAAGCCATAGAGACAGCAGATGACCTCTCCCTCTCCTCATCCCCCTCTCCTCAAAAGGCAATGAGATGTTGGCTGGAGGAAGCCTCTGTTCTACATGAATATATCCTGTTGTAAAACCCATTTTTTGTCCAGAACTTTGGGATAGGGTGCCAGCATGGTCCAGGGCCATCCAGAAACTCTGAGACACAGTCAATGTGTCAGTGGACCAAGTGAAATGCTTCAAAGACTTGAAAGTATCCCTAACATAGTTTGCTAACCCACTCAGAAGACATGACTTCGATTCTCAAAGATTCCCCCCAGAGAAGTCAGCACACATGTCCTCAGCAGGCTGCTAAAATAGATCTTCTTTTCATCTAAATTAGTTATTTCTTCTGTAAGCATAATCTTTTTTCTTCTCTCTTGGGCCTCTGGGTAAGTGGAGAAGAGCAATTTATTCTCTTCGGTTGATAAACTTCAAATAGCATCTCAGCTTGTCGGCTGCAGTGGCTCACGCCTGTAATCCCAGCACTTTGGGAGGCCGAGGTGGGCAGATTACCTGAGGTCAGGAGTTCGAGACAAGCCTGGCCAACATGGTGAAACCCCGTCTCTACTAAAACTATAAAAAAAAAAATTAGCCGGGTGTGGTAGCACACGCCTGTAATCCCAGCTACTTGGAAGGCTGAGGCAGGAGAACTGCTTGAGCCCAGGAGGTGGAGGTTGCAGTGAGCAGAGATCCTGACACTGCACTCCAGCCTGACTGACAGAGGGAGACTCTGTCTCAAAAAAAAAAAAAAAAACTTCTCAGCTCAAAGGTCAACTAAATGTTGCAAACCCAATGGCCTCCAGAAGCCCGGCAGAGGCTGTGGAGCAGAGCAAATCAGAGGGTGGCAGAGGGGCACCTTCCTCCAGCAGCTCCCACCTTCCAGGAAAAGGGGCCACCTACACGCAGCTTTGGGGACAGTGAGTTCAGGCCCTAAATTACTGTATCTCGTGATTTTTGGAAAGAGGAAGCAAATGTCCTCATTTTAAAATGTTAACTAATTTAACAATCCCACTCTGCCATCAACCAAAAGGATAGCTTACAACTTCTGAAATTCGGCGTTTGTTTCAAACTGTTTTCCTAACAGCTCAGAAAGTATCCCTGGGACAAAGGAGAAGCCCCAGCCTCAGCACTTCTGCTGTTGTCTGCTTTGTCTCCCCTTTGTAAGCTTTCATTTGGGGGTTAAAAAAAAAAAAAAAAGTTCTGCTGATGAACAAAAAGTTTGAAAAACCACCAAAATCCCCCAGATTAGACAGCCAAAGCCCAGAGAAGGAAGTGTCTTGCCATGGCTCTAAGTGGCAGGTAGGCACTGAAAACCCAGGGTCTGATGGCAGGCCTGAGCTTGTCCACGGCCTGGCTCTCCCTGCCAACTGTGCCGCACCTTTGTCTCCAGCCACCGGAGGTGAACAGGGCTCCCTGGGCTGACGCACAAGGGTTCTTCTTCTGCAGCATTATCATATCTGCACCTGGGGCTGAGCCTCAGCTCTGTCCCTCAGAGGTGGCACAAGTGATAATTCCAAAAGAGAAAGGCCCCTCCCTGAAAACTGCTCATTTTCACTCTATCTCACCAGAAAGTCTGCATTGACCATCCTGGCAGGCAAAACCCAGGCGGTGGGAGGCTGCTTATAAATACCAGCATTGTTGGAAGACGTCCCAGTAGCATCCTATGGAGGTGAGCACCAGGGCCCCTATTTACTGATGAGGGGCCCAGAGCTCCAGCTGGGCCATGCCCACATTTTCCAGAGGCAAGACCATGTTCCTTAATTCCTCCCTGGTGAGGGGTCTTCCAGGTGGGGGTGGGCCATCTCTGGACGCATTTCAAAAATGCCAGAGGCGAGCCTCTGCCTGTCCCTAAAAATCTTTCAACCAGCTCCCTGCCTTCCATCCTACAATCAGAGCTCAAGGTTAAAATGCAAACACACTGAGGGAAAGGGGGAGGGTGCAACAGTCACATGAAGGTGCAGAAGGCTGGTAGCAGTCCCTTCGAAAGATCAGCTTTTCTTGGGGTAAGAAGTTAGGGTCCAGGAAAGGATTGTGGGGAGAGGAAGGCAGGGTCAGGCTACCTCAGGTCTTTGCTTTGGAACCTTCCATAAAACTTACTTACTTTTTTTTTTTTTTCTGTTTTTGAGATAGGGTCTTGCTCTGTCACCCAGGCTGGAGCACAGTGGCACGATCTCAGCTCACTGCTACCTCCACCTCTCGGGTCCAAGCAATTCTCATGCCTCAACCACCTGAGTAGCTGGGATTATAGGTATGTGCTACCATGCCTGGATAATTTTGGTATTAAATATTTTTAGTAAAGACAGGGTTTCACTATGTTAGCCAGCTTGGTCTCGAACTCCTGGCCTCATATGATCCACCTGCCTCAGCCTCCCAAAGTGCTAGGATTACAGGCATGAGCCACTGTGCCCGGCCTCAAAACACTTTCTTCCACTATGTTATCAAATGTATCATCAGGAGTTTTCAGTGAGCCTTCCTGCAATCGTCTGGAAATATAAAGAGACTCTGACAAAAGGCTAGAACCCCCTCGCCCTCTGATTTAGCCTCCTTGGCTATACCATTGCCTCAGCCTGCCTCAGAAGCACGCCGAACTCCCAGGCCACACTGCTGGACCAAACCGGCCCTTCACTGCTGAGACATGAGCCTGAAAAGCATGCAAAGAGCCACATAGGGAAGACTTGGCCTGGACCTCAGGCCAGGTTGGGAAACTACTTTACCTGAAGCCACATGACCAGGGGCAGTTCTGAGAAGTTCTTGCAGGAGTTGGTGGCATAATAGAGCCACCAGAACATGTAGGCATCCTTGCGGACGGTCACGTAACCCCATACTTCCTTGCCCTCCTCTGTGGGCCAGTCAATGACAGCTCCTGAAACAGAAGCTCAATTTCACCTTCCAGAAAAGTGCCTAATGTACAGGTAAATTCCAAGCCTGGCAGAAACAGCCATGCTAGGCTAGAGATGATTTGTTTTATAGTTTGGTAATTTATCCACCCCAATACATTGCAGGAATAATGAAAAAAATCTCAGCTATGAAAAAAGAAACCAAACTTAACAGTGGCAGAGGAGGCCAGGGGCTTTCAGTTTTTCCTCTACACCTTTCTGTAATGTTTGGATTTTTAACCATAAATATGAAACACTTTTTTTTCTTTTGTTTTTTGTTGACACAGAGTCTTGCTCTTGTTGCCCAGGCTGGAATGCAATGGCGCGATCTCGGCTCACCGCAACCTCTGCCTTCCGGGTTCGAGCGATTCTCCTGCCTCAGCCTTCCGAGTAGCTGGGATTACAGGTATGGGCCACCACGCCTGGCTAATTTTGTATTTTTAGTAGGAACGGGGTTTCTCCATGTTGGTCAGGCTGGTCTCGCACTCCTGACCTCAGGTGATCTGCCCGCCTAGGCCTCCCAAAGTGCTGGGATTACAGGAAATACTTTTATAATTCTGTAAAAACAAGAGAGATTTATATTTTGAATAAAAAAGTAAAAATCTCAGAATGCAATATACTGGTTTTTATATCGTATTTAATACATGAATAAGACGCCAGGCTAGGTGGCTCACTCCTGTAATCCCAACACTTTGGAAGGCCAAGACAGGCTGATAGCTTGCGCACAGGAGTTCGAAACCAGTCTAAGCAACATAGCAACACCCCATCTCTACAAAAACTACAAAAATTAGCTGGGCGTCGTGGCACACGCCTGTGGTCCCAGCTACTCAGGAGACAGAGGTAGGAGAATCGCTTGAGCCCAGTAGGTTGAGGCTGCAGTGAGCTGTGATCATACCAGTGCACCCCCCAGCCTAGGCGACAGAGGGAGACCCTATCTCAAAAAAACAAAAAACCAACCAACCAAGCAAACAAAAAACACGAGTAAAGCAGCATCACAAATTAGTGGAGCTGAGAATATTTAATATACAGTAATGGAGCAACAATTACCTTTTTTGGAGAAAAAAAGAGAAATTTAGGTCCTCTCAATACTATAAACAAAATAAGTTCCATGTGGATCAAGTACTTCAATTTTAAAATTTAAACACTAGACCGGGCGCGGTGGCTCAAGCCTGTAATCCCAGCACTTTGGGAGGCCGAGACGGGCGGATCACGAGGTCAGGAGATCGAGACCATCCTGGCTAACGCGGTGAAACCCCGTCTCTACTAAAAATACAAAAAACTAGCCGGGCGAGGTGGTGGGCGCCTGTAGTCCCAGCTACTCGGGAGGCTGAGGCAGGAGAATGGCATAAACCCGGGAGGCGGAGCTTGCAGTGAGCTGAGATCTGGCCACTGTACTCCAGCCTGGGTGACAGAGCAAGACTCCGTCTCAAAAAAAAAAAAAAAAAAAAATTTAAACATTAAAAATAATACAAAAATATAGTTAAATATATTTCTGATGTCTGGATGAGGAAAGAATCTAAGCAAACCCCGGAGACTGTACAAAAGAAATATCGATGGAAGTGAGAACAGAAACTTGTTATATTTCTACACAACACAATTTCTGTACATCAAAAATAAAAAGGCAAACAGCAAAGAGTTACAACAAATACGAAAAAGGGCAATTTTCCTAACTCATGTAGATGATCTTTTTAAACTGAACGACATATCTCTGTGTGTATTTAAATATATGGATCCTATAATCCGCCTACTCCAATTTTCCTTACTTTTCTAGCATCCACAAAATACGTATTAGAAAAAAGTAGGCTGAAAACATTTTCTTTGTCACTTTTTGCTAACGTAACAATTTCTAAGTTTTAGTATCTTTTTTTTTTTTGTTTCTCAAAAACCGCTCTGGGAAAAAAAAAGTAGGGAGGCTGATGTTAAAAGATGATGGGAGGGATTCCCTCGGTGGCTGGCGTTTTCTGCCTTCTACTTCCTCCCTTCTCAAATTTCAAGGCCCATTGGTAAGTAAAAGAGCACTGGTCCCAACAGCCAAGAGACAGGAGTAGAGAGGAAGACAATGAGACCACGTCTTGTAAATTTGAAAGAGCCAGGGTTGGCCGGGCGCGGTGGCTCAAGCCTGTAATCCCAGCACTTTGGGAGGCCGAGACGGGCGGATCACGAGGTCAGGAGATCAAGACCATCCTGGCTAACACGGTGAAACGCCGTCTCTACTAAAACATACAAAAAACTAGCCGGGCGAGGTGGCGGGTGCCTGTAGTCCCAGCTATGTGGGAGGCTGAGGCAGGAGAATGGCATGAACCTGGGAGGCGGAGCTTGCAGTGAGCTGAGATCCGGCCACTGCACTCTAGCCTGGGTGACAAAGCGAGACTCCGTCTCAAAAAAAAAAAAGAAACAGCCAGGGTGGTGGCCTGTGTCTGTAGTCCCGGCTACTTGGGATGCTGAGGTAGAAAGATCACTTGAGTCAGGCAGTTCCAGACCAGCCTGGGCAACATAGTGAGACTCAAAACAAAACAAGAATGGAGATTAAGAAAACCAGAAAGTGTCCTGAGGAGCGAAACAGATGGTTAAACATTACAGACTTAGCTATAAGGTTCTATATACAAGTAACGCACGATTATATTGTCCTTGACAATAATAGATAAGGCTGGGGTCCCTTGAGAATGACAGATAAGGCACAGGTCCCTTTTGACCTAATCCCAGGCACTTCTCCGTTGCCTGGCAGTGACTACTGGTAAAACTGGCAGAACAACTAATTTTACAAAATCTCCCAGACACTCTGGCCAAAGGGCCAGATGATCCCCATTTTACAAAAGGGAAAACAAAACTGTTTAACAACGTGCCTAAGGTCACAAGGCAAGCTTGTGGCCAGTTCCAGTTCTCAGCTCTTGCTTCAGACTAGGAGAGGTTTTGCTGAATGAAGAGTGAAAATCAATTTGCAAGTCATTCTATTTTATTAAACACAAATCTGTTTTTTGCCAAAAAAGATCGCTGTGGGGGAAGATGTTATCTTGTTTGTTTTGATCAAGAGAAGAAAGGGCCTTATCTCAATGAAATGTCCCATTCGTGGTAGGATTTAAGGATATTTTTGACCGCAGATTTCAGCTCAAAATAAAAAGATCTTACATCCTCATTTAGCCGCCAATCGCGGCCTTTGAATCAGGGAAACCTCATTGACCAGCAGTTTCCCCAAATTATACATTTCTGCACACAGCTTCTATCTAGGCGTAGGAGGGAACGGAAGCACTCAGACCACCCAGAGCCAGAAAACGATAGAAAAAGCACTTTGAATTTGTTAAGAAAAAAAAAAAAGAGAGCGAGATTTAAACGCAATATAATTACACAAGGTAAGAACCGAGGAAAAGAGATGCGTTTTCAAAAGCACAACCCCACTAACAAACTCTCATGCCTGGGGAAAAAAGAAGCACGGCAGCTGGTTCGCCTCTTGCTTGAACCTACCTGCGCTCAGGCCCAGCAGCAGCGGCAGCAGCAGCAACCACCCTGGGACTGGAGAGCGCCGCAGTGCCAGCTCCATGACGAGTACCCCAGGGCAGCATCAGCAACAGGCTGGACGCGGCGCCCCATCACGTGACGGAGGCGGACGGGGCGGGGCCGGGCCGGGTGGGTCGGGGGCGGGGCCTGGGCGGACGCGGCAGCTTCCTGAGACCCGCACGCCCTCTGCCCCGCAAGCCCACCAGGACACCTGCAAATGCGCAGGGGCCGTTCTGTCCACCTGGCCAGGTTCTCTGTCATTTTAGGGAAAGTATTTCGGAAAGGAGACATTTGATGCAGATGTTGGATTTAGGTTGTGTGACCGGATCGAAATACTAAAGGCAATAACCACCGCCCTTTCTACCCCTCCCATCTCTTCCTTCCCTCAGCAAAAGGACTGATGTTTTCCAACACTGCTGCATCTGCGAAAAGTCACATTAAGCCAGTTGGTCGTTGCAAACAGCGGGGTTTCATTTTCAGATATGTATTTTTAAAATTATTTTTCTTTTAAAATTATGTTACAAACGTTTTGGAAATATGAACAAAAAAGTTAGACATAACTATTGTCAGCATTTGTTTTCCCATAGTCTTTTACATCCTTTTTAAAACACTAATAAAGATTTTTATTTCGGTTTTTTCTTTTTTGATAATTTGTCATTAGCATTACTTTGTGTTGTTACATTATCTTCACAACAGTCATTTTAAAGAGAGAATCGAGGGTCTGGGGACGGGAAAGGAAGAAAAAGTGGATGACAGATATGTTTTCCTCTGTGTGTGTGTGTGTGTGTGTGTGTGTGTGTGTGTGTCTGCCTGTCTGCCTGTCTGTCTGAAGGTCATTTTTATGTTAGAGGGTACTGAATAACTCACCTCACAGAGCTAGGAGACAAGCTACAGCAGGGGCTGTAGGAGAGGCTACTTCTAAATACTGTTTCAAAAGTACATGTAACAAAGCAAAAAACAAAAATGTGGCCACTTCTCTTTTCCTGCTCCTTTCTCCCTCCCCTCGCCCTTGCCCTGCCATAAATAGAAGTGCTTTTTACTCTGCAGCCATTGTCTGGACAGAGCCCTGACCCCGCCCTGCCGGTGAGGTGCCCCTGCGCTGAAAGCTGCGGCAGAGAAAAATATGAGGCAGGGTTCTGTCATGCTTTAAGCATGGGATGGTCCCGAATGCATAAAATCCATAATGGCTGGGCAACATATTGAGACCCCCTCTCGACAAAAAATAACAAAAATTAGCTGATGTGGTGACACGTGCCTGCTATCCGAGCTACTCAGAAGGCTGAGGTGGGAGGATCACTTGAGCTTAAGAGTTCCAGGCTGCAGTGAGCCGTGTTCCATGCCATTTGGAAGATACATAAAAGTTACATGCTTAGTTAAAAATAAATAACTATGTAGCAAACACTATCCTAAGCTTTTCCTGTTTGAAGCTTCCAAGTTGGTCTGTATCACAGGGCTTGAAATACACTTACCCCCTCACTGCAGTTAGAATTTTAGGGTTTCAATTTTTTGCCACAAAAATAACACTACAGCCAAGGCGCGGTGGCTCACACCTGTAATCCCAGCACTTTGAGAGGCTGAAGCGGGCAGATTACTTGAGGTCGGGAGTTTGAGACCAGCCTGGGCAACATAACGAAACCCCGTTTCCACAAAAATACAAAAATTAGCTGGGCCTGGTGGCACTTGCCTGTGGTTTCAGCTACTCAGGAGGCTGAGGCATGAGAATTGCTTGAACCCAGGAGGTGGAGGTTGCAGTGAGCCGAGATGGTGCCACTGCACTCCAGCCTGGGTGACAGAGTAAGACCCCATCTCACGCATGCACAAAAAAATTGTGCATCTTATAATATGCTAATATGACTTCAAAAGGAAAAAATATAAATAAAATGTCACCTCTAGTTAATAATATTCATATTGAAGTGTTTAGGGGGAGGCCTACCAATGTATACAATTTTCTCTGAAATGTATCCAGATGCTGGCCCAGTGACCCATGCCTGTAATCCCAGCTCTTTGGAAGACCAAGGTGGGATGATTGATTGAGCCTAGAAGTTTGAGCCCAGCCTGGACAAAATAGCGAGACCATGTCTCTTAAAAAAAAAAAAAAAAAGGTATCCAGAATATAAGATGGATTGATGGATAGGATAGAAAGAAGGTTGCCTACATGGATAAATACATGATAAAGCAAGTATTACAGTGACATTTTCTTTTTTCATTACAGTTTATAATCACAGGAACAAAACAAACAAAAACCACATGTAGAAACCAGATTAAAGCTTGTCATCCTTACAGGTAGTGGCGAAATTCCAATCTTCAGGATTGGAGTGGTCTTTGTTTAAGAAAAATACCTCCTTGGTTCATTGAAGTTGGAGTTGGGAACTGATAGCATAGGAGATGCAGCAAAGGCAACAAAAGATAATTGCCAAACTGTGCGGCCCAGGAGAAATGTTGTTTTGCTCCTAGGAGAGGAAAGAAGAGAGAAAGATGAAAAGAAGTGAAGGCTATATATAGAGAAAGATTAGCCAAACAGAGCTGAGGCTGGAAGAAGAGTCAGTGGAAATTTCTCTGATGAGGAGTGCTATGTAACCCCCTAGTGGGTTCTTTTTGCCTGCTGCCCAGATAGAATCAGCCAATTTATGAAGGCAGGAGAATTGCAATGGGGAAACAGTTTAATTCATGCAGAACTGGCTGAAAGGGAGACTGGAGTTTTATAATTACTCAAATCAGTCTCTGAGGATTTGGGGGCTAGGATTTTTCAAAGATAGTTTAGGGGTAGGGGCAGGCGTGGCTAGGCAATGGGGGCTTGCTGCTGATTGGCTGGGTTGGAGATGAACTCACAGGGAGTTGAAGCTGTCTTCTTGTGTTGATTTGCTTCCAGGTAGGGCTGCAGGAGCAGTTGGTAGGTCCAGGTGGAGCCAGGTGTCAGACATGCAAAAAAACCTGAAAAGATATCTCAAAAGGCCAACCTTAGGTTCTACAATAGTGATGGTGTCTGCAGGAGTCATTGGAGAAGTTGCATATTTTATGACCTCAGGAATAATGGCTGACAATCCTTAGCAGAATTCAGCCTCCTCTATTTTCTTAGCCTGGTGGTCATTTAGCGTAAAGTTTGGGGAAGGGCTATTATCATCTAACCTATAACCTAAATGCCTCCCAAAATTAGCTTGGCCCAGAAGTCCAGGAATAATCAAAGGCAGCTTGAAAGCTAAAGGCTAGATGAGAGTTGGTGAGATCAGATCTCTCCCACTGACATAACGTTCTCACTGATACAATTTATGCAAAGGCTGTCAGCTACAGAACATTTTTTAAAAGTTATGCTTGTGGTTCAATTTGAAATGTATTGCATTTCTACAATGTAAACCTGTCCTCTTGGGGCAGCTAAGAACTATAATAGGACTTGGCTGGGTGCAGTGGCTCACGCCTGTAATCCCAGCACTTTGGGAGGCCAATGAGGGTGGATTGCCTCAGCTCAGGAGTTCCAGACTAGCCTGGGCAACATGGTGAAACCCCATCTCTACTAAAATACAAAAAATTAGCCGGTTGTGGTGGCGTGTGCCTGTATTCCCAGCTGTTCGGGAGGCTGAGGCAGGAGAATTGCTTAAACTGGGGAGGTGGATGTTGCAGTGAGCCGAGATCATGCCACTGCACTCCAGCCTGGGCGACAGAGTGAGACTCCACCTCAAAAAAAAAAAAAAAAAAAAAATTTATGTATATATATAAAATAGGGCTACAAGGGAGGCAATAGGACTGGAAGAAAGATACTGGGTACTGAACCTCAAAACTGTTTTTAAAATTGTATGTTTATTCTGAGAGGGGTTTGGGAGGCTGATGGAAATTGGTTGGGAGCTCCTAAAGGCCCATCCATCGAATTCTTGGTGCAGATGCTTGTGGTAAACCTTGGCGTTACGTGACTATCTTCTCACGTGTCTTCACATCATCTTCCCTCTGAGCGTGTCAGTTTCTGTGCACTTGTGTCAGGCAACCTAACCAATCTTGAATAAAGGCCAGAAAAAGCCAAATCTGCTGGGTTATATTCCCAGGGGGTTGGGCACTCTTGGTTACAAGATGTTTATGGTTAAGGGAACTAGTTAATAATGCTAACTAACAGCACTTTCCCAAAACAAACCCCCTTCTCGCCTGGAGACTACACTGCCTTTGCAGGACTAACAAATTAGCCCCAAGGTTAGAAATTATGATTTAGGAGTAATGCAGCTGGAGGCTGCAAGATTCTGAGCCTTCCCAAATAGATCCTGGGGATAACATCACTATAGTTAAACCTAAGATCAGTGCTTGAGATATTCTGCAGACCCTGCGCTGGATGGATCAGCTGGCATCACCTAGATCGATAAATTAGCTCATCTGTTCTGGTGGCCCCCACCCAGGAACTGACTCAGCACAGGAGGATAGCTTAGATTCCCTATGATTTCATCTTCGACCTGACCAATCAGCACTCCCAACTCACTGGCACTCCACCCACCAAATCATCCTTAAAATCTCTGGTCCTTGAATGCACAGGGAGACTGATTTGATTAATAATAAAACTCCTGTCTCCTGCCCAGCCAGCTCTGCATGAATTACTCTTTCTGTATTGTAATTCCCCTGTCTTGATAAATCGGTTCTGGTCTAGGCAGTGGGCGAGATGAACCCGTTGGGCAGTTACAGCAGGTGCCACCATGTTCGGCCCCAAAATTCTTTTTTTTTTTGAGAGGGAGTCTCGCGCTGTCGCCCAGGCTGGAGTGCTGTGGCCGGATCTCAGCTCACTGCAAGCTCCGCCTCCTGGGTTTGCGCCATTCTCCTGCCTCAGCCTCCGGAGTAGCTGGGACTACAGGCGCCCGCCACCTCACCCGGATAGTTTTTTGTATTTTTTAGTAGAGACGGAGTTTCACCGTGTTAGCCGGGATGGTCTCGATCTCCTGACCTCGTGATCCACCCGTCTCGGCCTCCCAAAGTGCTGGGATTACAGGCTTGAGCCACCGCGCCCGGCCACAAAATTCTTTTCTTTTAATTTCCATCCATAAAACTCTACTTGATGTAGGTGTAAACATTCTTAATAAAATATTAGTAAATAGAATTCAGCACTGCATAAAAAGAATTAATTTACCATAACTAAATAGAATTTATTGTAAGGAAACATAGTTCAATATTTGAAAAACAATCAAAATGATCAACCACATTAAAAGGAAAAAGAAGAAAAATCATATAAATCAATGCAGAAAAAATACTTGACAAAATTTAACATCACAAGTTTAACACACAGTTTTTAAATTTCTTATTTAAAAAATTCCGAAAATGGGAATTGAGGGGACCTTCCCCAACTTGATAAAGAGCATTTACAGGCAAACCACAGTGGCTCACGCCAGTAATCCTAGCGTTCCCGGATGAAACTGACGGTTGGGCTGCTATATCTTGTGCCCCAATAATGAGATGCAGATGAATTGGGGAGAAAGAGAGTTTTTATTTCTGTAACCAGTTACAGGGGTAAGGCCTGGAAGTTATTGCCAGACCAACTCCAAATTACAACATTTTCCAGAGCTTATATACCTTCTAAGCTATATGTCTATGTGTAAGTGTGCATTCATCTGAAGACATAAGTGATTAACTACTTTTAATCTATAATTAAGGTCTGAGTCCTGAAGACTTTCCTCTGGAGCCTCAGTAAATTTACTTAATCTAAATGGGCCTAGGTGCTGGGGTAATTACCCTTATCTTGTCTCCTGCTAAATCACGGAGGTTTAGGGAGTTCCTTCAGACCTCCAGTAAATTTGTTCGCGGAGGCCTGGAGAGCTTCTTCAGACTCAACGATAAAACTTGTTTAATCCTAAACGAATCCTGTTAAGAATTCCTTCAAGGCCGGGCGCGGTGGCTCAAGCCTGTAATCCCAGCACTTTGGGAGGCCGAGACGGGCGGATCACGAGGTCAGGAGATCGAGACCATCCTGGCTAACACGGTGAAACTCCGTCTCTACTAAAAAATACAAAAAACTAGCCGGGCGAGGTGGCGGGCGCCTGTAGTCCCAGCTACTCGGGAGGCTGAGGCAGGAGAATGGCGGGAACCCGGGAGGCGGAGCTTGCAGTGAGCTGAGATCCGGCCACAGCACTCCAGCCTGGGCGACAGAGCAAGACTCAGTCTAAAAAAAAAAAAAAAGAATTCCTTCAGTATTTTGTCATGTTTTAAGGCCCAGGAAAGGCCTACACAAAACTCTTGGTGGGCTTTTGTTATATCCCAGCCTTTGTATAAGGGCCACTGGCTTTTAATATTTAACTTAACCACTCAGTCAGTACTAAAATAGTTGTTATGGAGGCCTGCTTTAGTGAGATCTGCCTGCCACAATCCCCACTGTCAATTTGCACGTGATTTCTATCATGCTTGTATGTTTATTTATCACAAAAATTGTAGGGAGAGGGGGCATCATAACCTTTCTGGCTACTTCCTGCTGAGAGAGGGCTGTCGTTATGGGGCACCGAATGCAGCGCTGGAGTGGAAGAGGTCGATTTGTTCTTGGTAGCACTCTCTGTTTCGGGGCTTAGAGGCAGCGCCTGTTGAAACATTATAGTATGCAACAGCAACACATGTGAATAGGTTGCAACAGCATAATAGTATGTAATAGCAACATATAAATAGGTTGCTGCTGTTTTCTTCTGAAATTTAAGTTATTTAGTCTTCAGTTCACAGGGCTTTAAGAAAGCATCGTTTAAGTTTCAGTGATTTCCAATTGAAAGAATGGGGATAAAGGAAATGAAAGAGGAAAACATTGAAAACATTATTTTGGAGACCTGTAGCCAGAAAAATTAGAATTTAATCCAAACTGTAGAAAGTAATAAAAATGGAAAAACATCAAGCAAGATTAGAATTTAACAACAAGTGTACTATAGTTTTTGAAACATAACTTTTCTCTCTCCAGTTTCCCATTTTTACTAAAGACAAATCATGATAGGACCAATTTGCTTTATTACACTTGGCCAGATTATTTGTCTGTCTGTTTGTTTGAGACAGAGCCTCACTCTGTCACCACGCTGTAGTGCAGTGGCATGATCTTGGCTCACTGCAACTTCTACCTCTCGGGTTCAAGCAATTCTCGTGCCTCAGTCTCCTGAGTAGCTGGGATTACAGGCACGCACCACCACACCCAGCTAATTTTTGTATTTTTGGTATAGATGGAGTTTCACCATGTTGGGAAGGATGGTCTTGATCTCCTGACCTCGTGATCTGCCCGCCTTGGCCTCCCAAAGGGCTAGGATTACTGGTGTGAGCCACCGCACCCGGCCAGCCAGATTATTTGTATAAACTGCAGCAAGAATAATTATTTTTCACATAGACATTTTAAACTGGCTTTGATGGAACTTTGTTCCACAGCAGGAATCTCAGATAAGACTTTAAAGCCAAGCCCAGTCATGGATTTGTACCATCAAATACCTACGTGTTGGGTGAATTTCTCTCCTCTTGAGGTTCCAAGACAACTTGGAGTTCCTGGCCTGTCAGAAAGTGACATTCTTTACTTACCACAGATCAGAAACCCTGTACAAGGACTGTGTACACAAAATATGAGGCCAGTTTTCCCAGGGCTTTATTGGCTTCATAAGTCAAGTTTGAGTTCTTAAAGGAAAGTACGCCATTCCAGTCAAAGCCTTGGTAAAATGACCAGTTTATCCAATTGTGTCCTGTTACAAAAGAAAACAGATTCTTATTGCACTTATCCAAATAACTATATTGCCATAGATTAAGAATAGTTACAAATAGTTTTCAAATTTTGGAGAAAAACAGGTAGAGAGAAACAAATATGCTCCAAATTGTGTTCATGGGAGTATACTAAATTGTCAAAAGCTGTCAATAGCTCAAAAGAAAAGTTTCCTTGACTCTGAAAAACAAAACAAAGAATTAGCAATATTTTAAGCAAAAAGTCAAAAGATCACTTCAGTCTCCTATTAGTTCAGTTAATGCAGTTAATTCCTGTCTTGCTTGATATTAATGAGCATTTTAGCTCTCCAAGAGTCCTGAGGCCTGGCACGGTGGCTCACACCTGTAATCCCAGCACTTTGGGAGGCCGAGGTGAGCAGATTGCCTGAGGTCAGGAGTTTGAGACCAGCCTGGCTACCATGGCGAAACTCCATCTCAACTAAAAATACAAAAAATAGCTGGGTGTGGTGGTGCACGCCTGTAGTCACAGCTACTTGGGAGGCCAATGCAGGAGAATTGCTTGAACCTGGGAGGTGGAGGTTGCAGTGAGATGAGATCACACCACTGCACTCCAGGCTGGGTGACAGAGCAAGACTCTGTCTCAAAAAAAAAAAAAAAAAAAAAAAGTCCTGAACATTTTTCCTCAGTTCTGATGTCACAATCTCCAAAGTTATCAGAAACCTGCATTCAAGAGCACCTGTTAGAGCTTTATAGCTGATTATAAAACCACCTTCTAAAGAGGACCAAAACAAGAGAACAATTGTTTATGGATGACAAAAAGTTTTAGGGTGGCCATAGTTAAAGATACAATTGACGAGGAAATCTGTTACCTCTGTGGTACACAATAACTTAACAATTGTAATTATTATCGATAATGTATGCTAAGATATATTAGAATTATAGGAGTCTCCCATAACTTTGGAACACATACTGATAACATATTTATACAAACATAGCCCAAAGAAAGCCAAACACCATTTCATATTTGACAATTCTTCCTGTATAATTTTTATACCAAATAAGCCAATTACATCTTTACATTAGTGTACTATTAATGTTAAACCCAATTCTTAGTAAAACCTTATAGACATATTTACCCAATTTTAATGTTTGACCATAAAGTAATATTTTTATAGACCTTCTATAACCCTTTACTAAAAATAGAAAAAATTAGCAGGGCATGGTGGTGAGCGCCTGTAGTCCCAGCTACTCAGGAGGCTGAGGCAGGAGAATGGCATGAACCCTGGAGGCGGAGCTTGCGGTGAGCCAAGATTGTGCCATTGCACTCCAGTCTAGTCAACAGAGTGAGACTCCATCTCAAAAACAAAAACAAAAACAAAAAATCCTTTACGATTTTTGTTAAAGAGCAGGTTAGTGCTCTAAGAGAAACCCATTGTGCTTTTATTTTAATGCTCAATTGACAAAAACACTGGATGATACCTCTTTAACTTTAGCCAATATGTTTACACAAAGAGTTTCCTTTATAATCAACCTTCCACAACTTGCTTAAACCTTCGTCTTTATTTTGTTCAACTTAAAACAATTCTTTAACCTTTAAATTTAGGCAAAAATCCACATTCTCATGCTTCCTTATAATCTTTTTACCAAAGGTATATTTCACTTTCCTTACACATTTTACATGTAAACTGTTTCTTCAATAGTCTCAAATACATGTTACACTCTTAACTCTTGGCAACCTTTACTTTTGTGGAAACCTTGCTAAGTTTGGGATTTTAATTATGCACTAAGTGTGGAGCCTAGAACCTAGACAGAAGTGCAGGGAAGTCTGACTTATTCCAGCATCTAACTCCATGTGTCCTAGGCCTTACCTAGCTGTAAAGCAGGCAAGTTTTACAGCTAAGAGTCAGAGAGGCAATTTTTTTTCTTTTTTTCTTTTTTTTTTTTGAGACCGAGTCTCGCTCTGTCGCCCAAGCTGGAGTGCAGTGGCGCAATCTCGGCTCACTGCAAGCTCCATCTCCCGAGTTCAGGCCATTCTCCTCCTCAGCCTCCCGAGTAGCTGGGACTACAGGCGCCTGCCACCACGCCTGGCTAATTTTTTTCGTATTTTTAGTAGAGATGGGGTTTCACCGTGTTAGCCAGGATGGTCTCGATCTCCTGACCTCGTGATCCGCCCACCTCAGCCTCCCAAAGGGCTGGGATTACAGGCGTGAGTCACCGCGCCGGCCGGCAATTTTTTAAATAAAGCATTTAGGAGGCCTAATTACCTTTAAATTGTACAACCTTTCTTGTGTAAATTCCCTTTCATAAATACTTTCATGACTTAACACAGGCAATCTCTGACATGACTCAACTTTCTGACTTGTCCTAAGCAGCCCTTTCTTTAAACAACCAGTTATTTTACTTTACGGCAAGAATTTACCATACAAGATCCTTTCTTATATAAATTATCTTTCCTTTAATACCTTATTTTATATATAACCTTTAAATAAGCTTTGAATTAGACAAAAATTAGTTACTTTTTATAAAGGACATAATTTTTAGAATGTTTTTCTACAATATATTTTTATTGGAAAATACCCAAATAATAAAATGTCTATTGTTTAATTTAACTTTAGATTCTAAATTATGACAAGTTTGTTTATGAGTATTTATCCCATTACATTTATCTCATTATTTATTTTAATCATTTACCTAGATTATTTATGAAAACTGTGATAGTCTTCATTTAAAGTTACGAAACTGCCATTGCAAAATTATAACTGAGGCAGTGAAAATGATCTGACCTAACTGACTCCATCTTGCTTCTAACCTCCAAGCTATTCTTGGTCATTAACTTAGTTTATAGTTTAGTTTTGAAACAAAGATGATAACAGTCCTTTCACAAAACAAACTTTCTTCATGTCTGTGGACTAGGCTGCCTAACACAAGATTAGAAGTTTGGGTATTTAACTAAATAATTCGAGATGTAGCTATCTTTATTAAACCAATATTAATGTTTCATTTATTAAAAATTATACAAGCAAAGATCATTCTGTATTGGGCTGAGTCATAGTTTTGTAGCCTCTATGCCAAATTTTGACACTTTCTAGTATTTAACAGAGATAAGTATGAAATTGCTTGATGAATAAATGCAAACAAAAATGTACACTGGTAACTACTAAGACATTTCTAATATTACTTTACCAATAATTTTTAAAGCTAGCTTATTTATTAAAGATGGTACTTAAGTCACATAAACTTGAAAAAGCATTTGACTAGCCTTTCCTTTGTTCTGTTAAAACATTTAAGTGCTTTTATTTTTCTTTGAGCCAATTAATTAGAACTCCTTTATATATTTTCAGTAGTGAAACATAGTACACACAAGAGACAAATACCTAGATGTATTAGGCGTGCCAACAGAAGCACATTTTACAGATTCATAAAACCTCGTTTTTCCTATCTTTTAATAGGATCATTGAGCTCTGGGCAGAGCCCACATCGAATCTTGGGTTTTCAAAAAGGGAGACTTATGATGAGGCTAGACCATATGACCAGCTTTTACCATGCACTTAAAAAATATTTTTTCAAACAAAGACATTTCTTTTTTTTAATTATTATTTTTTTATTATACTTTAAGTTCTAGAGTACATGTGCACAACGTGCAAGTTTGTTACATATGTATACTTGTGCCATGTTGGTGTGGTGCACCCATCAACTTGTCAGCACCCATCAACTCATCATTTACATCAGGTATAACTCCCAATGCCATCCCTCCCTCCTCCCCCTCCCCCTTCCCCATAACAGGCCCCAGTGTGTGATGTTCCCCTTCCAGAGTCCAAGTGATGTCATTGTTCAATTCCCACCTATGAGTGAGAACATGCGGTGTTTGGTTTTCTGTTCTTGAGATAGTTTGCTGAGAATGATGGTTTCCAGCTGTATCCGTGTCCCTACAAAGGACACAAACTCATCCTTTTTTATGGCTGCATAGTATTCCATGGTGTATATGTGCCACATTTTCTTAATCCAGTCTGTCACTGATGGACATTTGAGTTGATTCCAAGTCTTTGCTATTGTGAATAGTGCTGCAATAAACATACATGTGCATGTGTCTTTATAGCAGCATGATTTATAATCCTTTGGGTATATACCCAGTAATGGGATGGCTGGGTCATATGGTATTTCTAGTTCTAGATCCTTGAGGAATCGTCATACTGTTTTCCACAATGGTTGAACCAGTTTACAATCCCACCAACAGTGTAAAACTCTGTAAAACTCCACATCCTCTCCAGCACCTGTTGAAACAAAGACATTTCTAAGTGTCTAAATTATACTCTTTCTTAAAAACCCTAGAGTAGCTTCTGTTGCAATAGCTATTAATGAAGAAAACAGAATTCAGTCAACTGAGAAGAAAAACTTTTGCTAAAAAAGACAAAGTCCTAGGAGAGAAATAAACAAAAATAAAAACAAAAACATGAAGGCCTATTATTTTTATTTATTTATTTTTTAAGACAAAGTCTCACACTGTCACCTGGGCTGGAGTGTAGTCGCGCAATCTTGGCTCACTGCAACTTCTGCCTCCTGGGTTCAAGCGATTCTCCTGACTCAGCCTCCTGAGTAGCTGGGATTACAGGTGCCCGCCACCACGCCCAGCTAATTTTTGTATTTTTAGTAGAGATGGGATTTCACCATGTTGGCCAGGCTGGTCTGAACTCCTGACCCCGTGATTTGCCCGCCTTGGCCTCCCAAAGTGCTGGGATTACAGATGTGAGCCGCCATGCCTAGCCCATGAAGGCCTTTTAAATATAATATGCAGATATACATATACACATCTTGAATGCTAGCTTTTAATTAAGCTGACTTTTAATCATTGAGCTCGTAAAAAAAAAATTTCCTTCCCAGAGGCCTCTGGTGATGCAGGAATGGACCCAATCCTCCCATTTTCATGTTTACATGATATCAAAGGGAATAAGACAGATACACAAATAAGTGGAGACAAATTTTGGGCAACACAAGGGGGAGTGCACTCAGGAAACAGGCTCAAAACCAATTCAAAACCCGGTCAACCAAAATTCAAAGTGGGTATGTGCATGAGCCCTATTGCTTCCCTTGGTAGTACCAGACAAATGGCTTAAAAGTCCAGATAGGAAAACAATAGGCTCGCGATTAACTCACCCTCTGAGTGCATCCAATCCTGATCTCCATTCTTCCCCAGTAGTGAAAGGGACGTGCAATTTTGCCCATGAAACAGCCTTCAAGAGGGTTCCTGGGAAATCTCACTGGAAGCTGCTGGGATCCTTCTGAAGATTGTCTCGTTGCAAGCTGCTAGCCGCTGAACACAGCACCATCCCTGTCTCTACTGCCTGACTTGCCAAATTTTGTTCCCAGACCAGAGTGAGGGTCAGGCTGCTATTTTTCATGGCCCAATAACGAGATCCAGATGAACTGGGGAGAAAGAGAGTTTTTATTTCTGCAACCGATTACAGGGAGAAGGCCTGGAAATTATCACCAGACCAATTCCAAATTTCAAAGTTTTCCAGAGCTTATATACCTTCTAAGCTATATGTCTACATGTTAAGTGTGCATTCATCTAAAGACAAAAGTGATTAACTACTTTTAATCTATAATTAAGGTCTGAGTCCTGAGGACCTGTAGGAACCGAGCTGTCGATTCCCTCCTGGGCAGGGGTCGCCGCGAAGGAACACCCGACACGGGAGTCATAGCAGAGAGTTATTTATTACTAGCGCGCTAGGGTCCCAAGCTCTAAGTTGGCCCTGGGACCCCGACTGCCTGTTACAGGCTGTTTATATAGGCAAACACAAGTTCAAACACAGCTTATGGCGCGAAATTCAAACAAAGCTTAAGGCGCAAAATGATTGGGTCTAGCTATAGCCTGAGCAAGGGGTCTTGTTTTAATTGGTTAGAGCAGGACCTTATGAGGTTCTTTCCTGGAGTTGTTGATTCCGGGAACTTCGAGGCAGGGTGGGACCCCTGGAATTGGCAGGGTGGGACCTCATGAGGTTGTTTCCCGGAATTGGCAGGGTGGGGCCCTATCAGGGTGGGACCCTATCGAGGCAGGGTGGGACCCTATCTAGGCAGGGTGGGACCCTATCTAGGGCCACCTGGTGCTAACTTTTTAGGTTTTATGAGGCCTAGTTTCAGACCTTCCTCTGGAGCCTCAGTAAATTTGCTTAATCTAAATGGGTCTAGGTGCTGGGGTGATTACCCTTTTCTTTTCTCCTGCTAAATCATGGAGGTTTGGGGAGTTCCTTCAGAACTCCAGTAAACTTGCTCGTGGAGGCCTGGAGAGATTCTTCAGACCCCCGATAAAACTTGTTTAATCCTAAATGGGTCCTGTTAAGCATTCCTTCATTATTTTGTCATGCTTTAAGGCCCAGGAAAGGCCTACACAAAACTCTCGGTGGGTTTTTGTTATATCCCAGCCTTTGTGTACGGGCGCTGGCTTTTAATACTTAACCACTCAATCAGTACTGAAACAGTTGTTAGGGAGGCCCGCATTAGTGAGACGTGGCCTGCCACACTAGTACTTTAGGAGGCTGAGGCAGGAAGATGGCTTGAGCCCAAGAGTTTGAGACCAGTCTGGGCAACATAGTGAAACCCCAACCCTAACAACAAACAAACAAACAAACAAACAAAAAAGAATTTGCGAAAACCTACAGCTAATATTATACTTAATGGTGAAAGACCGAATGCTTTCCCTCTAAGCTTGGGAATAAGGCAAGAAATGTCTACTGTGAAAGGAAAATACTTTGGGCCCCCAAAATCACTAAGCTAAAAGGAAAATTCAAGTTGGGAACTGCTCAGGGCAAATCTGCCTCCCATTCTATTCAAAGTCACCCCTCTGCTCACGAGATAGATGCATATTCGGATTGCCTCCTTTGGAAAGGCTTATCAGAAACTCAAAAGAATGCAACCATTTGTCTTTCACCTACCTGTGACCTGGAAGCCCCCTCCCTGCTTCAAGTTTTCCCCACCCTTCTGTACAGAACCAATGTACTTCTTACATATATTAATTAATGCCTCACATCTCCTTAAATGCGTAAAATGAAGGTGTGCCCCAACCACCTTGGACTCACGTCATCAGGACTGCCTGAGGCTGTGTCACAGGCACCCATCATTAACCTTGGCAAAATAAACTTTCCAGATTAACTGAGATCTGTCTCGAAATTTCCAGGGTTCACATTTTCATAACCACGGAAAAATTCTGAGTGGAGCTGCCCTGACCTTTGACAAATCTCCTATCAGTGCTTGATACCAGCATGAGCTACCTTTATGGCTCAAACCAATAGGACAATTTGCTGAGGTCTAAGAGCACCCCCTCCAGAGAATCCCTAATCTCCCAAAATTTGGTTGAGATCTAAAGTATATTTTGCTGTACAACTACTCTTTTTTTTTTTTTTTTTTTTTTTGTAGTTTTACTTGCTTCCAACACAAGGAAGGCAAGTTTTTTCCTGCTTCCATGACAATGGAAGGCAGGTAACTCCTTTATGGAGTTTGAGCTGTCTTGCAACAGGGAAGGTGAGGTTTTTTTCCTGCTTCTAGAATGGTAGAGAGCAGTCTTTAGCCTGAGACCCATCCCTAGGTAAGTAACTGAATTGGGGTTTGTTTTGGCTAAAGTTAAGATTAACAACCAGCTGGTCTTAGTTTCTCCTTACCATTAGAGCGCTCAGTGATCATATTGTTGGGTTTTTTTTGTTGTCATTGTTGTTGTTTGTTCCAGTCTTTCCCCCACAGGATTTGACCAACTCCACCTGACTTGGTCCAATCCAAGTGAGAATTCCAAATTGTGGGTAACAAAGCCTCTCTAATTTGGCTAAAATTCCTCGCAGCTGCAAAAAAAAAAAAAAAAAGGGAGGGGGGGAGGAACAGAAAAAAAACAAACATGTGTTTGGTTTCTGTGCTTGCTTTCTGTCTTAAAAAAATTGTCCTGGCCGGGTACGGTGGCTCAAGCCTGTAATCCCAGCACTTTGGGAGGCTGAGACAGGCGGATCACGAGGTCACAAGATCAAGACCATCCTGGCTAACACGGTGAAACCCCGTCTCTACTAAAAAATATACAAAAAACTAGCTGGGTGAGGTGGCGGGTGCCTGTAGTCCCAGCTACTTGGGACGCTGAGGCAGGAGAATGGCGTGAACCCAGGAGGCGGAGCTTGCAGTGAGCTGAGATCCGGCCACTGCACTCCAGCCTGGGTGACAGAGCGAGACTCCGTCTCAAAAAAAATTGTCCTATTGTGGGCCGGGCGTGGTGGCTCATGCCTGTAATTCCAGCACTTTGGGAGGCAAGGTGGGCAGATCATGAGGTCAACAGTTCGAGACCAGCCTGGCCAACATGGTGAAACCCCATCTCTACTAAAAATACAAAATTAGCCAGGTGTGGTGGCAAGTGCCTGTAATTGCAGCTACTCTGGAGTCTGAGGTAGGAGAATTGCTTGAACCTGGGAGGCGGTTGCAGTGAGCTGAGATCATGCCACTGCGCTCCAGCCTGGGTGACAGAGTGAGACTAGGTCTCAAAAAAAAAAAAAAAAAAAGTTATAAGAAAAAGAAGGTTTTTGTTTTTGTTTTGTTTTGGTAAGAAAGCTTAAAGAGAAATAACTTTATATAAGAAAGAATCTTGCATGGTAAATTCAGTCCTAAAATAAAATGACTGGTTGTTGAAAAAGGATGAATGTTCAGGGCAAACCAGAAAGTCTAAGCATGTCATGAACGGTTGGTGTAAGAAACAATAAGAAGATATATATATATATATATATATATATATATCCTTTTATATGATCAAGTTGTCATATTATTATTAAGTTTTGGTTTGCTTAGAAAAAAGTTGAGATAAAAAATTTTTAATTAAGGTTATTACATCCATTTATCTCCCTGTATGTGCTTTTAAAGATCTTGTGACATTGAGTTACAGGGCTTTGACTCCTTGGTCTAAAAAAGGACACCAAGTCCTGCTAAATCTTAAACACTGACAGCAATTAATGCCTCATGTTCAGGCCCAGTAGAAGATGCCAATCAAAATAAATTGCATTCCTGAGACAAAGGGCCAGAAATTAAAGCTATTTAACTCTTTTTTTTTTTTTTTTTTTTTTTTGAGACGGAGTCTTGCTCTGTCACCCAGGCTGGAGTGCAGTGGCCGGATCTCAGCTCACTGCAAGCTCCTCCTCTCGGGTTCACGCCATTCTCCTGCCTCAGCCTCCCGAGTAGCTGGGACTACAGGCACCCGCCACTTCGCCTGGCTAGTATTTTGTATTTTTTAGTAGAGACGGGGTTTCACCGTGTTAGCCAGGATGGTCTCGATCTCCTGACCTCGTGATCCGCCCGTCTCGGCCTCCCAAAGTGCTGGGATTACAGGCTTGAGCCACCGCGCCCGGCCAGCTATTTAACTCTTTCAAGTACCAGTGACAATAGTGAAAGAGGTGAGATTGCATGTGAGATTGCAAGGGCCTATTTTGAGAGATAAAATAAGTTCAGTTTCTCTATAAGTTATCATTAATATCAAAGACACACTGATGCAAACAAATGTATATGCCCCTGTGTCAGATTAACAAGGTTTTCTTGAAGCATTAACAGAATCCTCAATGAAGGTTATAAAGGTTATAAAGGCTTATGGAAGTTATATCTTATGGTCAAGATAATAATTTTATAATTGTTTATAAAATTTTGAAAAACAAATTTAATTGGCTTCATGCTGTCTTTATTAGGGCTTACTGTTTGGAAAACTAAGTCTCCTCTCTCAAACAATGAAGGTTTTTGTCTTGTTAAAAAAAAAATCCTTGAGTTATCAGTTTGGTTAAATTAATGACTTATTTTACAATGACCTGGAATCCTATTTTGTGATATCAAGTGTTTTAAACCTTTGATATTTGACAAACTTTCCAAAATCAAATTATAAATTATATCTGTTTCTGACCTAATTAATGTTCCATTCCATAAGTCTAAAATGATATATTTTGGTTTATTTGGTATAAAAATTATACGGGAAGCATTGTCAAATAAGAAATGGTGTTTGGTTTTCTTTGCATTATATTTGTATAAATATGTTATTGGTATGCATTCCAAAATTATGGGAAGCTCCTATAATTCTGATATAACTTAGTGTACATTATCAGTCAGGTGACTGATAATGTCAGTCCACATTATTAGCCCACACTTTGCCTAAAGTTATCTTTTCAACTTTTACTTTAAACATTGCTAATCCTTTGTATTGTTTTTCTGAGTCTTAAAATTTTTCTTTTGAGTTATTAATAGCTTTTAACAATTTAGGGCCAGGCACAGTGGCTCATTCCTGCAATTTCTGCACTTTGCGAGGTCAAGGTGGGTGGTTCACAAGGTCAGGAGTTCAAGACCAGCCTGGCCAACATGGTGAAACCCCATCTGTACTAAAAATACAAAAATTAGTTGGCATGGTGGCGTGTGCCTGTAATCCCAGCTACTCAGGAAGCTGAGACAGGAGAATTGCTTGAACCCAGGAGGTGGAGGTTGCGGTGACCTGAGTTCATGCCACTGCACTGCTGCTGGACCACAGAGCAAGACTCTGTCTCGGGGTGGGGGGGGGGAAAGGCTTATCCGAGAGTCCTTCTGTGGATCAAAGTTCCATCAAAGCCAATTTAAAAGCCTATGTAAAAAATAATTATTCTTGCCACACTGTTTATAAATAATTAGGCCAAGTATAATAAAGCAAACCAGTCCTACCATAATTTGTCTTCAGTAAAATTACGAAACTGGGGAGAGAAAAATTATGTTTCAAAACTATAGTGCACCTGTTGTTAGATTCTAGTCTTATGTAGTGTTTTTCAATGTTTATTATTTTCTACAGTTTGGACCGAATTCTAATTTTTCTTGTTCAGAAGTCATCAAAATAATGTTCTAAAATATTTTCCTTCTTTTTTTCCCTTTTTTCCTAATTTGGAGTCACTGAAAACTAAGCTATGCTTTCTTAAAGCCCTGCGAACTGAAGATAGACAACTTAAACTTCAGAATAACAGCAACCTATTTACATACATAAGCCACTTTCATATCTGCCTACTGATGTATGAGCTTCAAAGTAATGTGGTCTATATCAATTTTTCCAGGATTGTTCTTTTGTTTGCTGTTGTTTTTCTCCCTTCCTCCCCCTATTTTTCTCTTCACAGGACATGAGATTTCACAACCTGCTAAAGATGAGCTTTCAGGACCCACTCGTCTAGGAATAAACTGTCCTAGCCATGAGAGATCAGACCAAACCTGAGACCAGAGACTCATTTTCTTCTAAAATGCTCTCTCCAAAAGAATTTTAAAAAGAAAAGGTGGGGGTATGTAAAAGGAAAATATTTGGGCCCCCAAAATCACTAAGCTAAAGAGAAAATTCAAGTTGGGAACTACTCAGGACAAATCTGCCTCCCACTCTATTCAAAGTCATGCCTCTGTTCACTGAGATCAATGCATATTCTAATTGTCTCCTTTGGAAAGGCTTATCAGAAACTCAAAAGAATCCAACCATTTGTCTCTCACCTACCTGTGACCTGGAAGCCCCCTCCCTGCTTAGTTGTCCCCACCTTTCTGGACAAAACCAATGTACTTCTTATATATATTAATTAATGTCTCATGACTCCCTAAATGTAAAAAATCCAAGGTGTGAAGCCAGGCGCAGTAGCTCACGCCTGTAGTCCCAGCACTTTGGAAGGCTGGTGGGGTGGTGGGTGGATCACAAGGTCAGGAGTTCAAGACCAGCCTTGCCAAGATGGTGAAACCCTGTCTCTACTAAAAATACAAAAATTAGCTGGGCATGGTGGCAGGCACTGTAATCCCAGCTACTTGGGGAGGCTGAGGCAGAGAACTGTTTGAACCCGGGAAACAGAGTTTGCAGTGAGCCAAGATCACGGCACTGCACTCCAGCCTGGGCAACAGAACAAGACTCTGTCTCAAAAATAATAATAATAATAATAATCCAAGCTCTACCCTGACCACTATGGGCACACGTCATCAGGACTTCCTGAGGCTGTGTCATGGGCTTGCGTCCTTAACTTTGGCAAAATAAACTTTCTAAATTAACTGAGACCTGTCTCAATTTTGGGGGTTCACACTACTTTTATCATTCATATTCAACATAGTACTAGCACTTGTAGTCAGTGCAATAAGGAAAGAATAAAGAAAAGGCATACAGGAAGGAATGGAAAGGAAGAAATAAAACTGTCCCTATTTGCATATGATATTATATAAATAAAAAATCCTGACGAATCTACACACATACACACAAGCAAATATGTACAAATAAATGTAACAACACACATATGGGGTTTGTATGCTTAAAATCACACAACGCTGATGAAAGAAATCAGAGATCTGAATAAACGGAGAGACATAATGTGTCAACTCATACCAAATTAATATACAGGTGTAACACAATTTCCACCAATATCTCAGCAAGATTTTTTGGAGATATACACAAACAAGATTATTTTAAAATTTATAAGAAAAGGAAAAGGAAGTAGAATAGCTAAAGCAATTAGGGCAAAGCATAAATAGAGTGAAGCTGGGCGCAGTGGCTCACACCTATAATCCCAGCACTTTGGGAGGCTGAGGCAGGTGGATCACCTGAGGTCAGGAGTTCGAGACCAGCCTGACCAACATTATGAAACCCCATTTCTACTAAAGATACAAAAACTTAGCTGGGCGTGGTGGCACGTGCCTATAATCCCAGCTACTCAGGAGGCTGAGGCAGAAGAATCGCTTGAACCAGGGAGGCTGAGGTTGCAGTGAGCTGAGATCGCACTTTTGCACTGCAGTCTGGGCAACAGGGTGAGTCTCCATCTCAAAAAATAAAATAAACATATAAATAAACAAAGCGAGTGAAAGTTATCTACCTGATTTCAAGGCTTACAAAAATAACTATGGTAATCAAGACTGGCCAGGTGTGCTGTTTCACACCTGTAATTCCAGCACTTTGGGAGGCCCAAGTGCAAAGATCATTCAAGGCCAGGAGTTTGAGATCAGTCTGGAAGACATAGCCAGACACTGTCTCTTTTTTAAAAAAATCACAAATTAATGGGCATAGTAGTCCTAGCTACTTGAAAAGCTGAAGTGGGAGGGTCACTTGAGCCCAGGAGTCTGAGGCTACAGTGAGCTGTGATCACACCACTGCACTGCAGTGTGGGCGTGATCTGTCTCTAAAAGAAAAAAGAGCCAGGTGTGGTGGCTCAAGCCCATAATCCTAGCAGTTTGGGAGGCCAGGTGGGTGGATCACTCAGGGTCAGGAGTTCCAGACCAGCCTGGCTAACATGGTGAAACTCTGTATCTACTAAAAATGCAAAAATTAACCTGGTGTGGTGGTGCACACCTATAGTCCCAGCTACTCGGGAGGCTGAAGCAGGAGAACTGCTTGAACCTGGGAGGCGGAGGTTGCAGTGAGCCAAGATCACACCACTACACTCCAGCCTGGGCGACAGAGTGAGACTCTGTCTCAATATAAAAAGAAAAAAAGAAAGGAAAAGAAAAAAGACTGTGTGGTGTTGGTGGAGGGATAGACATATAGATCAATGAAACAGAACACAGAATCCAGAAATAGATGTACACAAATATGCCCAACTGATTTCTGACAAAGATTCAAAAGATTCAAAAATGGAGGACATATAGTGTTATTAACAAACGGTGCTGGAGCAATTGGACATTAAGAGGCAAGCAAACAAACAAAAATGAACCTTGATATAACTCTTATACAAAAATTAACTCAGGCTATGGCTCACACAGCTGAGAGGATTGCTTGAGCCCAGAAAGTAGGGGCTGCAGTGAGCTATGATCTTGTCACTGCACTCCAGCCGGGACAACAGAGCAAAAAACAAACAAACAGGCTGGGCACAGAGGCTTCCGCCTGTAATCCCAGCTCTTTGGGAGGCCGAGGTGGGCAGATCACCTGAGGTCAGGAGTTCAAGACCAATCTGGCCAACATGGTAAAACAGTATCTCTACTAAAAATGCAAAAATTAGCTAGGCGTGGTGGCAGGTGCCTGTAGTCCCCAGCTACTCGGGAGGCTGAGGCACGAGAATCGCTTGAACCCGGAAGGCAGAGGTAGCAATGAAGAAGAAATTGATCGACTGGACTTTTGGCCTGTGATAGGCCCTATTAAGAGAACGAAAGGAAAAAGAAAAAAGCTCCAGAGTGGAAGAAAATATCCGCAATCCACATATCTGACAAATTACTGTTACTGGTGGAGGGTGTCCAGGTTCTTGGCATCTTGAACAGAGAAGTGGACAAAACGCACAAAGCAAGGAAAGAATGAAGCAACAAAAGCAGAGATTTATTGAAAACGATAGTATGCTCCACAGGGTGGGAGTGGGCCCGAGCATAGGGGCTCAAGGGCCCTGTTACAGAATTTTGGGTGGCTTAAATACCCTCCAGAAGTTTCCATTGGTTTCTTGGTGTATGTCCTATGTAAATGGAGAGGATGAGGTAAAGTTACAAAGTCATTTACTCCTCGTATGTCCTTTGTAAATGGAGAGGATATTTCCTGTCACAGCTGAAGTGTGAATCGGCCTTGTGTTCCCTGCCTCCAGACCCTATTTTTCTGCCTCAGTACTACTATTTAGGATATATAAAGAACTCTCAAAATTTAACAATCCAATTAAAGCAGGTGTAAAAGACTTGAAGAGAATTTCACTGAAGAAAGCACATAAACACAGGAAAAAATGTTCAACATTATTAGCCATTAGGAAAATACAAATTAAAACCACAAGAAGCTGCGCATGGTGGCTCATGCCTGTAATCCCAACATTTTGGGAGGTTGAGGTGGGAGGATAGCTTGAGCCCAAGAGTTTGAGACCAGCCTGGGCAACGTGGCAAAACTCTGTCTCTACAAAGATTACAAAAATTAGCAGGGCATGGCAGTGCATGCCTGTAGTCCCAGCAACTCAGGAGGATGAAGTGGGAGGTTCATTTGAGCTTCAGAGGTGAAGGCTGCAGTAAGCCTTGTGATCACGCCACTGCACTTCAGCATTCGAGACAGAATGAGACCTAGCCTCAAAACAAACAAAGAAAGAAATAAAATCACAAGATACCACAACACATTAACCAGAATGACTAAAAAATACTGACAATGCCAAATGGTAGTCAGGATGTGAAGAAACTGGGATTACAGGGGTGAGCCGCCGCGCCCGGCTGGAAATGCCCAGAAGTTATCCTGTATGGTCTCAAAGGGGAGGAACCCACAGTTCTGAGGGAAATCCCTGCCCATTTCATCGGGATACAGAAAACTCATGAATAATCCATCCCTTGTTTAGCATACAATCAAGAAGTAACTGTAAGTATACTTGACTGAGTATACTTATAGTATGGGCTTGCTGCTCTGTCTATGGAGTAGCCATTCTTCTATTCCTTTAATTCTCTAATAAACTTGCTTTTGGTCAGAGGTGGTGGCTCACGCCTGTAACCCCACCACTTTGGGAGGCCAAGGCAGGCAGATTGCTTGAATTCAGGAATTCAAGGCCAGCCTGGCCACCATGGAAAAACCCCATCTCTACAAAAATTACAAAAATTAACTGGGCATGGTGGCTGACGCCTGTGGTTCCAGCTACTAGGGAGGCTGAGGTAGGAAGTCACTTGAACCCGGGAGGCAGAGATTGCACCACTGCACTCCAGCCTGGGTGACAGAATGAGACTCTAAAAAAAAAATCCAAAAAA